>NC_041219.1:960179-978359 GCF_002837175.3 Physeter macrocephalus | reverse complement strand
GATCCCGCATGCCGCGGAGCGGCTGGGCCCGTGAGCCATGGCCGCTGGGCCTGCGCGTCCGGAGCCTGTGCTCCGCAATGGGAGAGGCCACAACAGTGAGAGGCCCGCATACCACAAAAAAAAAAAAAAAAAAAAAAGTACTTATAAAAGTAACGTCATTGACCCATGCATTTATTTTTATAATGTATACATGTGACACTTAAAATTCCCTACTACAATGATGCATCAATTTGAGATTTCAAATAACATCCTAATCCATTTTCAGTTTTCCAATGTTCATGACAGCCAAATTTATTTACTACTTAGGACATGATCTCTTTATGATATACAGGTTGTACATTATCATACTTCAGTCATCTAAGAAGTCAGAAACCAAAACTAAAACCAAATCCTTCTTGGGCAAAATAATTTCTCATTGAGCACAATCCTTTAGTCTAGAACTCTGTGTAGGATGGGAATAAAACACAGACCTACTAGAGCATGGACTTGAGAACATGGGGAGGGGGAAGGGTAAGCTGTGACGAAGTGAGAGAGTGGCAGGGACATATATACACTACCAAATGTAAATTAGATAGCCAGTGGGAAGCTGCCGCATAGCACAGGGAGATCACCTCTGTGCTTTGTGACCACCGAGAGGGGTGGGATAGGGAGGGTGGGAGGGAGGGAGATGCAAGAGGGAAGAGATATGGGAACATATGTATAACTGATTCACTTTGTTGTAAAGGAGAAACTAACACACTATTGTAAAACAGTTATACTCCAATAAAGATGTTAAAAAAAAAATAGAACTCTGTGTATATTTTTCAAAGAGAAGGCTCCTTTTGGATTTGAATAGCATACATTTATGAATTTATGAAAGAACTTCTACTAAACTTGGAATCAGTGGGTTTAGAAGAGTCACAAAATTGCCCCTCCTGTAATTTCTGAGGATAATTTACCATTACCACCCGTATTATTTTTCAAAAGATAACTTTTGTTTCTCGAACTGTTGTACACAGAAAAATACAAACTCTTTACATTACAATTGAGAAATTTATTGATACTTCTTCATGAAGTAGTAAGCAGAATTAAAGTAAAGAAGAAATATACAGCTTAAAACAGTTGAAAAGATCCTAAAATTTTTATGACAATTATACATTTATGGCCAAAATAAAAATGAACAGTTTTTAACAATTAAATCACTTTAAAAATTTTGCTCAATAATTTACCTGAAATTAAACAGATACAAGGATAACTGGGATAATGCCACTTTATCCTTCTCAAAAAAACTGTGATCCTAGTAAAACAGTGGTTCGGTTCTGCTCCCCACTCAAAAAAAGCTACCTCTCCATTCTATCATTTATAAAAGTGTTAACAATCAGCCTTTACTGATTTGTAAGGATGCCAATTTTGGTTCCACTTAAAAATGTTTCCAGTAGGCAGTCAGAGATATATGACTTAGCTGGCCTTACTCAGAAGAGTCGAGGATCAGTAAGTATCTCAACGTATCGGTCATGGCTTTCTTCTCAGTGCTCACTGAGGTCAAATGTCCTCATATAATTATAAATGTTAAAAAGTAAAATTACATCTTAGCAGCCAAAAATTTATATATTTTTTATGTATTTACAGTATTGTACATATTTACATGACCACATCAAATAGTGAAATGTAGAAACAAGAGACCACCTACAGAGGCATTCATTTAATGCCCCAACATTATTTTCTTGTGCAAACTGAAACTTGCCTCAAACTTCTTATAAAGCTATAGACAGTCAACATTGCGAAGGCCACCATCCATGGTTAAAGAGCCAAACCTAAAACACAAAAGAAAAAAGGCAATCTCAAAAGATTCATTTATTTGGCCTCCAACATTTTAAAGAAGAATATAAAATACTTTTCAGAGGAATAAACTATTATTTTTAAAGAGTTAACCAACTATAATTTGCTCTATTTCTTTCTGAAACACAGTGCCACTATCATTAATATGTGAAAAAATACAACTCAGTGGCTTGGGAAGACTTCTTAAGAGAAAATGGGGGAGTAATGTAATCCAGAAAGTGTTAGAAAGAGCTGGATAATTTCTTTTGGTGGGGTGGGATTTATAAGCAAAGATGTGGAGTTGGGAGTCAGAGACAGTAAGAAATGGAAATTTCTGAGCCAAGGGAGTGGTATGATTAGATCAGTATTTGGGAATATTACTTTGGCTGTAAAACCCATGACAGATGGGAAGAGGTGGTTAGGGAAATAGGTAGTAGATTATTATCATGGCTCACAAGGTAGGGGGAAAGGAGATCTAAATGAGGTTGATGAAGGGGAACACAGAAACGTTTGAAGGAAGATTACCAAACTTGATGAAAGGGAGTAAAGAAGAGTGAGTGTCTAAAATAATTTATGGGGACTTCCCTGGTGGCACAGTGGTTAAGAATCTGCCTGCCAATGTAGGGGTTTGAGCCCGGTCTGGGAAGATCCCACATGCCGCAGAGCAACTAAGCCCATGCGCCACAACTACTGAGCCTGTGCTCTAAAGGCGGCGAGCCACAACTACAGAGCCTGCATGCCTAGAGCCTGTGCTCTGCAACAAGAGAAGCCACGGCAATGAGAAGCCCGCGCACCGCAATGAAGAGTAGCCCCCACTCGCCGCAACTAGAGAAAGCTCATGCAGCCATGAAGACCCAACGCAGCCAAAAATAAATACATAAAATAAATAAGTTCATTAAAAAAATAAATAATAAAATAAAATAATTTATGTTCATGGTAGGAGGAGAAAGGGGAAGAAGATGAGGAAATTACAGGGGAGACTGAGTTGGGAAGGATGATGTTATGTGATTTTAGATACAAAAAAATCTGAAGTGATAGATATCCATATGGAGACAGTGTACAAGACCTGGCTTCTATTACTAGTTCTGGCACAAATCCTTAAGTGGTCATTTAACATTTAAGTTATGATTCTGCCATGTCTGATTACCCATGTACTGTCAAGCCTGCAAATAAAACATGACTTATTGGACACGCTTTGGGAAGTGGGGATTTTATTCCACAAAACATGTGATTCAATATAAAATTTTGTTAAAACATATTTTAATAGTCTTTTCTACTTGCTAATCTTTAGCCTTTCAGAATAAATTTTTCGGATTTAGCTAAAGTTGTGAAGAAACTATAAACTTTATAAATTTATAAAAAGTTATAAAGAGTTAGATAATTACTATGTAGATGCTATAAAACAATAGGAAACCAATAGAAAACCAATAGGAAAAAGACTTTAAAACCTAACAGGCAATTCACAGAAAAAAAAATTGAATAAACATATAAAAAGATGTTTGACATCACTATTAACCAAAGATATGCAAATTAAAACAAGATATCGGTTTCTACTAAACAAATTGGCAAACATCTAAAAAACTGAGAACATTCAGTGTTGACAATGGGACTGTAACAAGCCTTTTAGAGAACAAACTATCAAAATTCAAACGCGCAGGGTCTTCCCTGCTGGCGCAGTGGTTAAGAATCCGCCTGCCAATGCAGGGAACATGGGTTTGAGCCCTGGTCTGGGAAGATCCCACATGCTGTGGAGGAACTAAGTCTGTGCGCCACAACTACTGGGCCTGCATGCCACAACTACTGAAGCCCACGTGCCTAGAGCCTGTGCTCCAAAAGAGAAGCCACTGCAATGAGAAGCCTGCACACCGCAATGAAGAGTAGCCCCCACCGAAACTAGAGAAAGCCCGCGCACAGCAACAAAGACCCAATGCAGCCATAAATAAATAAATTTATATATATAAAAAAATTTCAAATGTGCATACCCTTTGACCCAACAACTCCACATCTAGAAACATCAAGAAGTCAACCTTTCAAAAACTCTTACACAAGCACATGAAGGTATATATACAAGTATGTTCACTAAAGCATGTTCTGTAATTGTGAAAAATTAGAAACAACTTAAATGCCCAACAAATAGGGATGCACCAAATAGATATGGTAGATGCATACACTAGGATATCAGGAAGCTGCTGAAAATGAGAAAAATAGAGCTATATGTATGGATATGAAAAAGTACCCTTGATATACAGCCTTAAGTGAAAAAAATAAGACTAAACCAGTATGTACAGAACAATTCCATTCTTATAAAACACACATGCACAACAAACTATCAATAGTGATCACTTCTGTGGGAGTGGGGAGGTATGAGAAAGGGGACGTGGGGTCTTTTATTTCAATTTTTACAATTATATATTGTTTAAACATTTTTTTAACCAATTCATTAAATTCATTTAAAAAAATCGATAATACTATCGAAGCACCTGATAACTTTCTACATGTAGCTCAAATATCATGTGATTTGCTGACATTTAATCTTTCCAAGCCTTATGAACATGTCTGGTCTTTTATTTGAGAGAACAGGGCTAGTGGGGAGATATGAGGCTGGGTTCCAGCTCCAGTACATCTTTTCAGGTATGAACGTCAACACCTGTGGAACATGGACAAAGACTATCTGCTGTGCCCTGGAATGCAAGGCTGGAATGCACGTTTAGTGAGGCCATGCAGCGTGAAAGTGCCCTTCAAGTGTACAAAACACCACATAAATGTGAAATCCTTGTGTTAATATCTTGCGGGTGAGAGGACCTGTGGAGAAGCACCTAAGGGCTGGAAAGAGAAGGCTTCTATTTATGAGCCAAATAGGACTTAACTTCTCTGAGGAGCCCAGACAAGGAAACAGCCACCAAGGTGGCATTATTGTCTCTGTACATTTTCCAACTCTCTTTCTCCTTGATCTATTAGGATTCTGGAGATAAGCAGACACTCAGCTCCTCAAAGAACTCCATGAACAGATGGCGCTCACGTGCAAGGAGGGGTTCAGAGGGCTCTGTGAGTTACACAGCACTGATCAGAGTGCTGGCATCTCCTAAGCAACTCTGAATCCAGAATTGAAAATGATAATTCTAATGAGAAAATGTTTTGAAAAATGTGCAAAAGATTTTCGTTTTCACAGACTGATTCAAAGAATTCTATTAACCAATGCTTCTATAAAATGGAATCAATCACAGTTGACTTGTCTTTATCAAAACAACCCCAAACACATTAAAAGGCACCATGAAATTCACAAAACCTAAGGGTTCTGACTTAATATTCCTTTCCCACTGCTTAACCTATTGATACAGGAAGACAGACAGATACAAGTATAGATATATGTTTATGTACTCAATTGCACATATAATCACAGGGCAGAATGATCTTTGTATTACTCACCTTTCTAAAATATGATTATTTTCAGCAAGTTCTTTAACTACCCCTTCCATTTCTTCCTTTAATTTCTTCATACTATATTCAAAATAAAGATAAAAGTACCTGTGCTCAAAAAAAGTATGCAAGTGTTTTACAGTTATATTTATAGTATGTTTAGTTCTCTAGATTGATCTAAGTCATTAAATAATATTAGCAAATGTATTCATAACAAATATAAAACATTTCAAAATAAAAGAGCAAGATCACAAAATGAAATAAAAACAAACGGAAACACTACAGTTACCAAATAATAAATTTCTTACCCAAGAGTCATTTCTACTAATGTGTTAGAACATGGATAAATTGGGGTCATGGTATGTTTGATTCCACTGGAGGCTGCGAACATTTTCTGTGGCAAAGTTTCTTGTAACTAAAACATCAAAAACAAACAAACAAAAAAACCGTATCAATCACAGGACAGAATACTTACTACAGATCTTAGATCAAATGTTACAGGTTTTAATAAGCCCTTTATAGCTTTAAGTTTTAATTTCAAAACCATCAATGATATAATACTTAAAACTCTCTAAGAAAAACTTTGCTTACCGATGATTTTAAAAAATGGTCTATCAGATGTTTTTCACTGTAAAACATCTTAAAACTTGACTCAAAATACATACCACAAGTGGGCAAGCAGAGCTGAATATAGGCATATTATACCCTATTTCTCTCTTCTCAATCATTATCAGATTTAAACTTAGAAGAATTTTATTTTAATTTTTCCTAGCAGGAAAAAGCCTTTTTTTCCGAGATAATTTTGAAGCTATACCTCATTAGTATAGTCTTGATACTTTGAAACTTCTTCTTCAATATCAAAACACTGATTAGTTAGGGATAATAACTGTTTCCTAAGATGAAGCATCTTTCTGAAAACCAAAAAGAACCAATTAATAAGCAGTCTAATGAAATATTATTTTTACTTAAAATATATAATATACATTAAATTATATATTGTGCAGATAACCACTAATCACCCCCCAAAAAGTTTACTTACCTCATCCATTCTTCTGACTTATCCAAAAAAGCCTCGTACTTTTTAACACATTCATCTGTAAAGTGGGTCATAGCTTTTGTTGCATGATAATACAGTTTTTGCCTGTAATTTAGAAATAATCAGAGGCTTAAACCAATATCAGTGTTTCTATTTCCAATATTAAAGAATTTTCAAATATGTGAAATTTTTTTCCTGTAATGGGTTTAGATTATTTACAATAGAAAGCCTAAAGTTTCTAAGACAGACATTATAGCAGCAAGAGGCGAAAAAGAAGGCTGATGGTGGAGAATGGTCAAAAACTACTTATCGAATGAGGTTAAGGTTAAGGAGGTGGTTAAGTCTGCCCTTGCCTATGTTCTCCATTATCTTCCTTCTGCAATCAGAGCACAGGAGGCAGGAGAAGACTGCCCCCTTATTCTCCCATCTCAGTAACCTCTCAACCAGGGGCCAGATGAGTGGGCCTCAAATAAGTGCACATACAGTAACAATTCTATAAAGCCAAGATTAAAATGTATTTTTTATTATGATTAATTCCAACTTTAAGAAGAAATATAACCAAAAATAATTATTAAACATAATCTGGACACTTACTTATCAAATTTGTGGATTTGTTCTTCATTATAAGCTAGTCCTAAAAATAAGAATATGTATTACTCTTGTAAATGTAGAATCATAAAATCACATGCAATTTTTTTTTGAGATTATTACTTCATGAAGGCTAAGAGTTTAAAGCAGATGTCACAAACTTCTGACCCATGGGTAGATACTGCCCACAAATGCTTTTATTTGGTCTGTACAATGCTAATGTTAAAAAAAAAATTAACTGCCAACATTTAAAAATCAGGATATTTCTAATAAAGTCTATTTCTAGCTTCTCTTGAGGCCCAGGAACACTGGAAAAACAATCAGGTGAATCTGAGTAGTGGCTCTCCCCTTCACATGGGGGTGGGGGTCCTCCTCTCTAGTCCCCCTCAGTCTCCACAGGCCAATCTCATTCCTTTCCATTATGTGCGTGGCCTCTAGATGTTTCAGAGTTCTGATCCCTGATTTGAAATACTCAAAAGGCTGGTTTTAAGGATAATTTTTAATACATTCAACCTCTTCCCTGACAGAACCAAGTCTCTGAAATAAATAACTTATGTAGTCACCCTTACAAATATACCAAATTAATTCAACCGAATTACAACTAGTAGGGCTGACTCAGATTAACAAATGGAAAATTTTACTTACTACGTTCTGCTTTGTCTTTTTTGAACTGATAGTAAATCTCTGTGATGCAATTTAACAGGACTTGTAGCTTTTCTACACTATTTAGAAAAGAAAAATCCAAATAAATTAATTGAGTCAATGTGAAAAAGGACATTTAATAATAAGAGCAGAAACTGCCAACGCAGTTATAACCTACTGTCTATCTTTTGGATGAGTGCCTTCTTGATGGGTCCATGTATCTGCCAGCAATCCACCTGGAGATAATTTGCTTTCAATATCCTGAAGACTGGTTTCTATTGTTCCCTGAGAACTGGAAAGCTAAATAAAACCAATGGGTTCAGATCCAGATTACCAAAAATCAGAAATGATCATCACAATGCCAGTGGAGCCTAAAGTTTGAAAAACATTTCTTTTGTAGATTACTTCAGTTCAAAGTCAGAATAACTATTTTTATCTTTAAATGAAAGGACAGTTTCTTAGGTTATATTCCACCAAGAGTACAATATGATAATAAAACATGAGTATTAATATATTTTATAGGGCTTCCCTGGTGGCACAGTGGTTAAGAATCTGCCTGCCAATACAGGGGACATGGGTTCATGCCCTGGTCTGGGAAGATCCCACATACCGCGGAGCAACTAAGCCCGTGCGCCACAGCTACCAAGCCTGTGCTTTAGAGCCCATGAGCCGTAACTACTGAACCCTCATGCCACAACTACTGAAGCCTGTGCACCTAGAGCCTGGGATCTGCAACAAGAGAAGCCACTGCAATGAGAAGCCCGTGCACTGCAGTGAAGAGTGGCCCCCGCTTGCTGCAACTAGAGAAAGCCTGCACACAGCAATGAAGACCCAACGCAGCCAAAAATAATTAATTTTAAAAAATCTTATATAAAATATATTTTATAAAACATTGCTTACATCTAATATTCTTTTTAAAAAAACACAGAAAATACTTTTAATCATTCAATTAAGCTTGTTTCTTTACCTACAAAATATGGTTAGTACTCTATCTCATGAAAATAAAAGAGAATTATTAGCATAGTCCCAAGTATAAATGTAGATATGCAAAATTGTGCTCTTTTTGTTTACAGCTAAAAAGAAAAGTACCTCTTTTTTTTTTTAACATCTTTATTGTAGTATAATTGCTTTACAATGGTGTGTTAGTTTCTGCTTTACAACAAAGTGAATCAGTTATACATATACATATGTTCCCATATCTCTTCCCTCTTGCATCTCCCTCCCACCCTTCCTATCCCACTCCTCTAGGAAGTTACAAAACCACCTAGCTGATCTCCCTGTGCTATGCGGCTGCTTCCCACTAGCTATCCACCCTATGTTTGGTAGTGTATGTATGTCCATGCCACTCTCACTTCGTCACAGCTTACCCTTCCCCCTCCCCATATCCTCAAGTACCTCCTCTAAAAAACAAAAAATGAAACCTCATCTAAGATCCTGTTCATTTTAAGCTTAGTAAATTTATCACTTACCTACCACAGAACTGAGAGCATCTGTAAAAGTTTTAAAGAAAGGATAAAGGTTGGACTTAAAGGGTGAATATGTTTGAATATTTTAAGTGTCCTGATACATACTATTGTTTTTCAAATTAAGTTTTAAGTGGTGGTTTATGCTGCTACTAGCAACAAACAAGTGTGCCCTCTGCATTCCCCTAGTGTTAGCACTGGTATTATATATAATTCTTAAAGCCTTGCTAATTTGAAAGACAAAATGGTATCTTACTGTTATAATATGCCATTTTCTATTACTCTTGTAGTTGAACTTTTTTTTCCAAGAGTTTCACTTAGATCTATTCATTTTAAAATCATTTCTAAATGTTCTCTATTTACTGCAGATTTAATGTTTTCCTTATGCATTTGTATGAGCTATATTCATATATATTAAAAAAGCCTTTATCTCATTTTCTCAATCTTTTTTTTTTTTTTTTTTTTTTTTGTGGTATGCAGGCTTCTCACTACTGTGGCCTCTCCCATTGCGGAGCACAGGCTCTGGACGCGTAGGCTCAGCGGCCATGGCCCACGGGCCCAGCCGCTCCGTGGGATCTTCCCGGACCAGGGCACGAACCCGTGTTCCCTGCATCGGCAGGCGGACTCTCAACCACTGCACCACCAGGGAAGCCCTCTATTTGTTTTTTAACATTATTTTTTTAAACGTATAGAGATCTTGGGAATTCCCTGGCGGTCCAGTGGTTAGGACTCCGCACTTTCACTGCCGAGGGCCCAGGTTCAATCCCTGGCTGGGGAACTCAGAACCTACAAGCCGCTTGGTGTGGCCAAAAAGGAAAAAAAAAAAAAAAAAAAAAGAAAGAAAAAACCAAAACAAAACAAAAAACATATAGAGATCTTAAATTCTTTCTTTTTAAAATATATTTTAAAAATTTTATTTTATTTATTTATTTTTGGCTGCACTGGATCTTCGTTGCTGCGCGCGGGCTTTCTCTAGTTGCGGCGAGCAGGGGCTAATCATCGTTACAGTATGTGGACTTCTCATTGTGGTGGAGCACAGGCTCTAGGTGCATGGCCTTCAGTAGCTGTGGCACGCAGGCTCAGCAGTTGTGGCTGGCGGGCTCTAGAGCACAGGCTCAGTAGTTGCGGTGCACGGGCTTAGCTGTTCCATAGCATGTGGGATCTTCTTGGACCAGGGCTCAAACCCGTGTGCCCTGCATTGGCAGGTGGATTCTTAACCACTGTGTCACCAAGGAAGCCCCTTAAATTCTTATATAGTCAAATACATATCTTGCTTTTCATGCTTTATGTCGTCTTTAACATTAATGTTAAGAATGTGTTACCTTATACTTCTAAAACATGGAAAATATTTTATGGACAAAATTATTTTTTACAGCATTACATAAAAGTGTGAGAAGTAGCAAGCAACCTGAAGGACCAACATTAAGGGGTAATAAGTAAAACTATTAATAAATCAATTGGCTGCAATATCATGTCTATTTAAAAAGTAGTGTTCCTTAAGTTGGGAAAAGGCTGTTCTTTTCTCTGGAGATCTTTAGGTACCTCATGTTTCTAGGAAAGTTCTAGGAAAGTTCGGATCTAATCTTGCCAGCAAAGGAATAGATTATGAGCCCACGATTGTCAAAATTTTGTAAATACTCACTCTCAACAGTTTGGTGTGTATGTCTGAAATTTCACCTAACTCTGCTGCTTCTAGGCTGATCTTCATCAACTTTTCATATCTGTATGAAAAACAAGTACAGAAAAATTAAATGAGCATAAAATTTTAATGAGCATAGATTTTTTTTTTTTTTTTTTGCGGTACGTGGGCCTCTCACTGTTGTGGCCTTTCCCGTTGCGGAGCACAGGCCCTGGATGTAAGTACAGAAAAATTAAATGAGCATAAAATTTTAATGAGCATAGATTTTTTTTTTTTTTTTTTGCGGTACGTGGGCCTCTCACTGTTGTGGCCTTTCCCGTTGCGGAGCACAGGCCCTGGATGTGCAGGCCCAGCGGCCATGGCTCACGGGCCCAGCCACTCCGCGGCATATGGGATCCTTCCAGACCGGGGCACGAACCCGTGTCCCTTGCATCGGCAGGCAGACTCTCAACCACTGCGCCACCAGGGATGCCCAATGAGCATAGATTTTAAAAGATGTTTTATAAATTATATTTGAGTTTTTATTATCATAACTATTTAAGAATAGAATATTGAATGCAAAGCCTATAAGCAACAGATCCCAAGAAAACTTGATGTCTCCGTAAAGAAGGAATTTTATATACTTCTGCTTATAAATTTGCAGATTAAGAGATAAACTATAAAAGACAACTTTATTTCAGTCTTATGTCAGGATAATAGTCGAAATACTAGATTTCAGAAATAATGGAGGTCAAGAGTATATACTAGTTGCACTTATTATACTTTCTGTGCAGTACAAATAGTATAGCCTAGGAACAAGGTAGTTTAAAATATCATTCTGTTTCAAAAGGCATTCTCGGGTAAGATTAATAAGGAAGAGTAAACTAAAAGTAATCCCCAAATTCTAAAAATACTACCCAAATAGGGTTCTAGAATACCTCTTCCTACTTCCTTTGATCACAGGTTTTATATTTTCCTATGCAGAGTTGTCTGCTTTGCAAGGTAAAAAAAACGAGATGTTTCTATTTCAGATTCCTTTTCCTTTTCAAAGGGAAGGAGAAAATGCCACCAAAGAGATGGTACTCATTTCTTACTGAAATGACTGAATATTTTTGCCCTTATGAGGAAATGACTTAATCTAAGGTTGTCCCTTAATAGAAAGACTTGAAGAGCATGCTATATCATGCCAAGGATAACTAAATAAACTAAACAGAAATGGAAAATCGTTGACATTTTAACCACTATTAGTAAGGAAGTAATCTACTTACACTTTCACAGTCTTTTCAATGTTTCTGATGCAGAAATCTAATGTGATCACAACTTCCGTCTTTTTGTGAACAGTTTCATTATAATCATCTTTAACTGATTCTCTAAAAAATAATAATATTCCCATTAGTTTATCTAAAGAATTATTTGTTTTCTCTTGCCTTTCACTAATTACACTGCTGTACTACTTTCTGTTCAGACAAACTTCTTAACGGTCTTGATACATTATGAAAGCCAATTCACTTTTTACTACTGAAAGCATCTCTGTGACGCTTTATACCTATCCAGGGCACAAACCACTACCACTTATCAGGTTAACAGTTTAGAAATCTAAGGCATTAAAATTATATTAAGGAATAAAACTAATCTACAATCACACAAATAAGCTGAACAGCATTACATTTTATACCACCAGAATTAATTTTTAATGTTCCTGGTAGACTATTGTCTGATTTATACTTAAGCAGGATGACATAGTATATAATATAATTGAAGACCTTCTGATATATATCAAGGCCAACAAACTAAGGCCTGATGCCTGTTTCTGCTAAGAAAGGGATTTACATTTTTAAAGGTTGTAAAAACAAAATGAAAACAGAATTTGCAGACCACAAAGTCTAAAATATTTACTAACTGAAAACGTTTGCCAACAGTGGTCTACGTGAAAAACTATTTTCTCATGACTTATTGAACTAAAAGCTAATAAGTAAAAGAAACAAAAGCTTCATGGAGCAGCGACTGGAGTAGATAGCAGCAGCAAGAGAAAACAAGAGCTGTTAGCAACAATGCTACGAAAATAAATGGAGTCAACACTTAGGTTTTTCCAAAAACCATTTAGTAAAAACAAAAAGGCTTCTTAATGGAAAGAGAACAGCACAGGCTTACAAACTGGATATGTGAACACATAAAAAAAATTATAAGCATAAATTTATGGGTTTAACATAAAGGTGACAGGAAAAAAAAAGAGCCTTATACTTTTTTCTTCTTAGAAGCAGCAGCAGAAGAACAAGAATGATGAAATGCTTCATATCTGTTTTTTCAAGAACGGAAGGACAGGTGTGAGGTGGGTAAACATAAACCGTCACAAGCATTAAAGCCTAAGGGCACTGTTGAGTCCATTATTATGTGTGTATAAAATTGAAACAATTCAAATGATGATGTATAGAACTAGAGGCACGATTCTTAAGAGACCATTCATTCTCCACTTCTATCAGATGGAAAGATGACATATCATATATTCAACCACAAAACGTTTCTTAGGGTCACGGGGCCACGGCAGTGAAAGTGCCGAGTGCTAACCACTGGACCACCAAGGAAATCCTATATTTTTCTAATTTTTTTTCTTAATTTTAAAATTCAGATACTATTTGTCCTATCTGTCTCATAAGGGTTTTGTAGGAATCAAATGAAAAAAAAAAACAAAACAGCTGCTAAACGTTTTGTAAACTAAATGTGAAACAAATGTATTATAATAAAAATCATGCTACATGACCCCACCTAGTCTGAAGAGGTAAAGCATCAATGATGGGATGATTACCAGTTATTTAATGAGGCCTATTCGAAGATCAATTTTCAAATTTCAATCCATTACTTACATCAACCATCGTATCCCCTTTCGCATTAATTCCTGATAAAGCAGCAAGGTACTGGCAATTCTACAGGCATAACACACAACTCCTGTTACTGCCTAATGAAGAAATACAAAGTGTCAATATTTGGTGCAGGGTAAGAAAAACTCACATAAAAATTTTCAAGCTTTTGTGTTTTTATCATTAAAAACACAGTAAGCTACTAATTTCTAAAAGCTAAGGACAGATATAACTGCAATAAATATTTTATCCATAACATAATAATGGTAAACATGCACTGTCTCAATGGAGAAAATTTTCCTATGAGTTCAAGAAAGGATACAAAGAAGAAAGAACACAAAAATTTGTCATGGGTAACAATCTAAATGAATAATTTCCTAAATTATATAGGTGTATATAAAGATACACTTTTTGTTGCTTCCACTATTGATAAGGTAATTTTAATTCAGATGTTTATATAGTCATTTAATTAAATACTAACCTTAGCCATGCTGGCATCCCCATCTAAATCATAACGTGGATGTACTTTAGGGAGGGAAACTGAAATATGAAATAATTAAAATCAGAAATAAAAAATTATGAATTATTTCATCCTTCATACATCAACCTCCAAATTAAACATTAACCTCTAAATTACCTCTAAATTAAATGTTAGTGGTAAAACTCTTTAATGTTTTTTTCCTGGTTAAAGAAAACCACTTGAACAAAATGCTCATTCCTTAACAAATTTCCTGCACTATTTCTAAGGAGTTTCATTTCTTTTTCTTAAATATATTCCAACATAACAAGCTCAATGTTTTTCTTTAAATCTAAATCAAATCCCAAGATCTAAACAAAAATATAAAAATCCAGGTAACTTTTTTTTTACCACTAGAATTAATAATTTAAAAGATTCCAAAATGCAGATCTAATTTTTCTTAAACTTCAAAGCCTGGAAAAGGGTCCTATTCACCCTGGAAACAATAAATATTTGCTGAGATTTATGATACAAAAGGTTATTTTTATTTTTATTTTTTATTTTTTTGCGGTACGCGGGTCTCTCACTGTTGTGGCCTCTCCCGTTGCGGAGCACAGGCTCGGGACGTGCAGGCTCAGCGGTCATGGCTCATGGGCCCAGCCGCTCCATGGCATGTGGGATCTTCCCAGACCAGGGCACGAACCCGTATCCCCTGCATCGGCAGGTGGACTCTCAACCACTGCGCCACCAGGGAAGCCCCAAAAGTTTATTTTGAGTGTTAGTAAAATACTAAAAGCAGAGAGCTACAGTAAAACATATATGACAAACTATTTTACCATTTTATAAACAAAATATTTAACATCAAATTTTGTTGCATACAGGGTTTTAAATTTTACTACTATTCTCAATTAACTTACAAAATTTTAATATTTATAAAAGTTCTACATTAATGTCATCATCAGTCATCATTTTGTTGCATACAGGGTTTTAAATTTTACTACTATTCTCAATTAACTTACAAAATTTTAATATTTATAAAAGTTCTACATTAATGTCATCATCAGTCATCTTTATGAAGATGACAATCATTTTTATAGTTTTTTTTTTTTTTTTTTTTTCTTTCTTTTGGCCATGCCGCATGGCTTGTGGGATCTTAGTTCCCTGACCAGGGATTGAACCTCGGCCCTCAGCAGTGAGAGTGTGGAATCCTACCCACTGTACCGCCAGGGAATTCTCAGGGTTTGTTTTTTTTTTTAAATGGCTAGTAAGAACAATAAGAAAAATCCCAACTTACTTTTTTCATATATCAATCCTATTGTACTCAGAGGTTCCCGGCTTACTACAAAGATGGGATTTTCCTCAGCAGTTTTAGGGAAATGTTGTGCCAGTCTTCCAGGTTCTAGAACTAAACGTCGTCCTTCATATATAAGTTCTTGATTTGAAGAAATAATTTTGGTTTGTTTATACACCAGTTCATAAAATACAGTAGCACTGTGTGAGAAAAATCCAAAAGGACAACATAATTGGGATAAAAAAAGAGGTAAAAAAATTTTTTTTAATGAGGGCCACAACATCTATTTCTCAGTGATACTTTAGATCATGACCAGTCCACAGAAATGCTGCTTTGTTGATGCGGATACTATAAAGTCTATTAAATTGAAAATTCCACATAATCTGCCTATACAGCAATCAACTCTAAAATTTTTTATGTTTGATACCTATATTGGATATGTGCAATACACAGGAGTTTTAATATTTAATAATAGGGGACCAATATAGCAGAGAGGTTTAAGGGCACAGACTCTGGAATCAGAACAGCTGGATTCAAATTCCAGTTCTTCCACTTACCACTTACTCGTTGTATTACCTTCAGTTACTTAACTCCTCTGTGCTGAGGTTCTTCATCTATAAAATGGGAATAACAGTCTCCACCTCACAGAATTGTTGTGAGGACTAAATGATTTAAATATATAAAGAACGGAGAACAATACTTACAACATGACTATGTAAATGAATTAATAAAATCAGGCATTTTCAAAATGATGTTTTGGGGAAAAAGGTAGATTCTCCCAAAACAGATTCATGAAATCAAATAAATGTTCCAGCAGCAATGTTGTGATTCCAAACAAAAAAAAAGCCACTTTCAAAAAGCCTCTGCTGTGATTTTTGGCTCAGGCTTGGGTGGGCTTTTTATGTTCACGCACACTCTTAAGATGAAATAGTGGCCAACACCTAACTATGGTACATATCTATTCAGGCTATTAAGCACCAAAATAAAGATGAATAATATATTTTAACCTAATGTTATATGAATATTATTTTATTCATTATATTTACATTATATTTAATGTTTATAATATGTTAGACATAGATTAGACAAAAATGTCTAAAATATTATTCCATCTAATTGATTTTATTCCTTAATAAATTATCAGTGAAAGTCTCTTTTTGAGTTTTATGAGGCATCAAAACTGCTGAGTCTTGTCAAACAGCAATTAAGGCATATAGAAAGGGTGTAATGTTTTTTTCCCTTTCATTTTAAGAAACATTTTTTTGAGATCTTTGTAGATTCATGTGCAGTTGAAAGAAATTATATGGAGGGGAGAGGACTGGGGTTGGTGGCGTGAACAGAGCCTGAAGGGGTTAGTGCACCACGGCTAGCCGGGAGGGAGTCCGGGAGAAGTCTGGAGCTGCCGAAGAGGCAGGAGACCTTTTCTTCCCTCTTTGCTTCCTGGGGCGTGAGGAGAGGGGATTAAGCGCGCCGCTTACAGGAGCTCCAGAGACGGGCGCGGAGCTGCGGAAGAGACAAGAGACTTTTTCTTGCCTCTGTTTCCTGGTGCGAGAGGAGAGGGGATTAAGCGCGCCGTGTAAAGGAGCTCCAGAAACAGGCGCGAGCCGCGGCTATCAGCGCAGACACCAGAGACGGGAATGAGACGCTAAGGCTGCTGCTGCCGCCACCAAGAAGCCTGTGTGCGAGCACAGGTCACTGTCCACACCTCCCCTCCCAGGAGCCTGTGCAGCCCGCCGCTGCCGGGGTCCCGGGATCCAGGGACGGCTTCCCCGGGAGAACGCACGGCGCGCCTCGGGCTGGTGCAGCGTCACGCCGGCCTCTGCCGCCGCAGGCTCACCCCGCATCCGTGCCCCTCCCTCCCCCCGGCCTGTGCCAGAGCCCCCGAATCAGCTGCTCCTTTAACCCCGTCCTGTCTGAGCCAAGAGCAGATGCCCTCGAACGACCTACACACAGAGGTGGGGCCAAGTCCAAAGCTGAACCCCAGAAGCTGTGCGAACAAAGATGAGAGCGGGAGGTCTCTCCCAGCACCCTCAGAAGCAGCGGATTAAAGCTCCACCATCAGCTTGAAGTGCCCTGTATCTGTGGAATACCTGAATAGACAGCAAATCATCCCAAGTTGAGGAGGTGGACTTTGGGAGCAAGATATATTATTATTTTCCCCTTTTTCTCTTTTTGTGAGTGTGTATGTGTGTGCTGCTATGTGAGATTTTGTCTGTAGAGCTTAGCTTTCACCATTTGTCCTAGGGTTCTGACCGAACCGTTTTTATTTTTTTATAAAACTTTTCTACTTAATAATAATTTTTTATTTTAATAACTTATCTTCTTTCTTTCTTTCTTCCTCCCCCCCTTCCTTCCTTTCTTCCTCTCTTCCGTCCTTCCTTCCTTTCTTGCTTTCTTCCTTCCTTCTTCCTTCCTTCCTTCATTTCTTCCTTCCTTCCTTTCTTCCTCCCTTCCTTCCTTCCCTATTTTTTCTCCCTTTTATTCTGAGCCGTGCGGATTAAAGGCTCTTGGTGCCCCCAGCCAGGCATCAGGGCTGTGTCTCTGAGGTGGGAGAACCAACTTCAGGACACTGGTCCACAAGAGACCTCCCAGCTCCACGTAATACCAAACGGCGAAAATCTCCCAGAGATCTCCATCTCAACACCAAGACCCAGCTTCACTCAACGACCAGCAACCTACAGTGCTGGACACCCTATGCCCAACAAATAGCAAGACAGGACTACAGCCCCAGCCATTAGCAGAGAGGCTGCCTAAAATCATAATAAGGCTACCGACATCCCAAAACACACCACCAGAAGTGGACCTGCCCATCAGAAAGACAAGATCCAGCCTCATCCACCAGAACATAGGCACTAGTCCCCCCAACCAGGAAACCAACTCAACCCACTGAACCAACCTTAGCCACTGGGGACAGACACCCAAAACAATGGGAATTACGAACCTGTAGCCTGCAAAAAGAAGACCCCAAACACAGTAAGATAAGCAAAATGAAAAGACAGAAAAACACACAGCAGAT
>NC_041219.1:958362-959593 GCF_002837175.3 Physeter macrocephalus | reverse complement strand
TAACAAATGAAGAGGAAATAGGCAGTCTACCTGAAGAAGAATTCAGAGTAATGATAGTAAAGATGATCCAAAATCTTGGAAATAGAATAGACAAAATGCAAGAAACATTTAACAAGGACCGAGAAGAACTAAAGAGGAAGCAAGCAACGATGAACAACACAATAAATGAAATTAAAAAAACTCTAGATGGGATCAATATCAGAATAACTGAGGCAGAAAAACAGATAAGTGACCTGGTAGATTCAGATTTGATGGAGAAATTAAAACCTTTACAGACAAGCAAAAGCTGAGAGAGTTCAGCACCACCAAACCAGCTTTACAACAAATGCTAAAGGAACTTCTCTAGGCAAGAAACACAAGAGAAGGAAAAGACCTACAAGAACAAACCCGAAACAATAAAGGAAATGATAATAGGAACATACATACTGATAATTACCTTAAATGTAAATGTATTAAATGCTCCCACCAAAAGACACAGACTGGCTGAATGGATACAAAAACAAGAGCCATATATATGCTGTCTACAAGAGACCATTTCAGACCTAGGGACACATACAGACTGAAAGTGAGGGGATGGGAAATGATATTCCTTGCAAATGGAGCTGGAGTAGCAATTCTCATAACTGACAAAATAGACTTTAAAATAAAGACTATCACAAGAGACAAAGAAGGACACTACATAGTGATCAAGGGATCAATACAAGAAGAACATAATCCAATTGTAAATATGTATCCACCCAACAAAGGAGCACCTCAATACATAAGGCAAATGCTAACAGCCATAAAAGAAGAAACAGACAGTAACACAATCATAGAAGGGGACTTTAACACCCCACTTTCACCAATGGACAGATCATCCAAAATGAAAATAAATAAGGAAACACAAGCTTTAAATGACACATTAAACAAGATGGACTTAATTGATATTTATAGGACATTCCATCTAAAAATGACAGAATGCACTTTCTTCTCAAGTGCTCATGGAACATTCTTCAGGACAGATCACATCTTGGGTCACAAATCAAGCCTTGGTAAATTTAAGAAAATTAAAATTGTATCAAGTATCTTCTCCGATCACAACACTATGAGACTAGATATCAATTACAGGAAAAAATCTGTAAAAAAATACAAATACATGGAGGCTAAACAATACATTACTTAATAACCAAGAGATCAGTGAAGAAATCAAAGAGGAAATCAAAAAATACCTAGATACAAATGACAATAAAAA
>NC_041219.1:928037-955832 GCF_002837175.3 Physeter macrocephalus | reverse complement strand
CATATACCTTGAGAAAACCATAATTCAAAAAGAGTCATGTACCAAAATGTTCATTGCAGCTCTATTTACAATAGCCAGGACATGGAAGCAACCTAAGTGTCCATCAACAGATGAATGGATAAAGAAGATGTGGCACATATATACAATGGAATATTACTCAGCCATAAAAAGGAATGAAACTGTGTTATTTGTAGTGAGGTGGATGGACCTGGAGTCTGTCATACAGAGTGAAGTAAGTCAGAAGGAGAAGAACAAATACCGTATGCTAACACATATATATGGAATCTAAGAAAAAAAAATGTCATGAAGAGATTAGTGGTAGGACGGGAATAAAACACAGACCTACTAGAGCATGGACTTGAGGATATGGGGAGGGGGAAGGGTAAGCTGTGACGAAGTGAGAGAGTGGCATGGACATATATACACTACCAAATGTAAAATAGATAGCTAGTGGGAAGCAGCTGCATAGCACAGGGAGATCAGCTCTGGGCTTTGTGACCACCTAGAGGGGTGGGATAGGGAGGGTGGTAGGGAGGGTGACGCAAGAGGGAAGAGATATGGGAACATATGTATACGTATAACTGATTCACTTTGTTGTAAAGCAGAAACTAACACACCATTGTAAAACAGTTATACTGCAATAAAGATGTTAAAAAAAAAAAAGAAATTATATGGAGAGACACTATATACCCTTTACTCAGTTTCCCCCAATGGTAACATCTTGCATAAGTATAGTACAATATTACAATCAGGATCTTGACACTGGTATAATCCCCCTATTTTATTCAGATTTCCCTAGTTCCACAGGTAAGGATGTGTGTGATTTAGTTATGTAGTTTTATCACATGGGTAGATTTTTATCACATGGGTGTAATGTGTTTTTTTAAGATAAAAGAAATGGTTATTTCCCTAGGACTCAATAAGGGCTTTATGCCACATATGCAAATAATAACTACACTATCTTTAAGACTTACACTTTAATATTTTTTAAGTGACAGGACAATATTCTTAATAAAACCTGGCCCATTTATTAGTAAATGCTATTTGTAGTTATGTGATTATGTAATTTGAGAGAAAGCACAGAAAGGATAATAGTCCTGTAAAACTTGCAATGTAAGAACAAGCTAATTTACCTGTAAATTTTAGAAAATTAGAAAACTAGTCCTTTTACTCCAAAGATAAGTGAAAAGGAATTTACTCAGCACTCAAATGTTTTCTAAGCAGAAAGTGGGTACCTCTGGTGAAGCTGGGGCATCTTTTCTATTCCCTCTCTTGATTTATGAAGATATGCAATTATTATATAACAAAACATTACAGTACAGGAAAACAATATAAAGAGGTACTTACGTATTATAGTTATGAATATAAATTTTATGAGCTGTCATTTGTTGTAGCGAAAAAACATGAATTATCATCCGGTGAAGTATATCACTTGTTTCTGCAAAAAACTGGTCAAAACCCCAACACTTTTCCTGATCTGCCTCAAGGATGTTTGCAAGAACAGGGGTAAGTAGAACTTGAAGACCCCTAAAATAGTATTGAAAAAAGTTACATTTAGAGTGAATGTGTTATATTTTGTCTAGGTACAAAATCATAATATTTACCAACAAATCAAAGGAACTATTATTAGATTAGATTAATTTAAAATTGTAAAAAATCTGCCAACTTTTCAGAAAGCCAGGTAATCTTGATTTAATATTGCCTGTCAATGAACCAGGGGTTATGGTATTTTTATGTTAGCTTTTACAGATTATTTTCTTTGATTCTCTCCTTCCCAAGTTTCCTCACTTTTCCAAACATATTCTAACATTGTATATACATGCTATCCACGTGAGATAAGTTGATTGGAACCCTGTGGTCATGAGGATAAGATAATGGTTTAATTTCAGGGTCATTAATGTCCGTTTAATACGTCACTCCAATACGTAATTTTTTATGTTGAATTCATATACCTTTTGTAGTACACTTCTTTAGGAAGGAAAATTACAATAATCATTTAGCAATCAATGAATGCCAATTCAACTAGGAATAATCTTTGACTAATAACCTTAAACATTAAAAAAAAAAAGAATGGAAGGAACTTTATTCTTTCTCATGCTTTCACTGAATTTTAAAATATGCTTAGACTCAATTATAGAATTTCAAGTAGTCTTTTTTTTTTTTTTTTTTTTTCTCTGATGTGGGCCTCTCACTGTTGTGGCCTCTCCCATTGTGGAGCGCAGGTTCCGGACGTGCAGGCTCAGCGGCCATGGCTCACGGGCCCAACCGCTCCTCGGCATGTGGGATCTTCCCGGACCGGGGCACGAACCCGTGTCCCCTGCATCGGCAGGCGGATTCTCAACCAGTGCGCCACCAGGGAAGCTCAGAATTTCAAGTAGTCTTAAAAATATATTCTTGACTACACTACAGACACTGGAATAATTCCTTGCCTGTTAACAGTTTTTAAGGTATGCAGTGGACATTAAAATTTTTGCCTAACAAGTATCTATTCTTCCCTCATTTTGTAAGAGAATCCACACCTCTCTACTCTCTAACTCTACTCCCTGTGCATAGATGGGCATGACAGTCAGGTTTGGTGATTATGAGTAGTCAGAAGTGGCCAGGTGGTAGCATGTAGTTGTTAAATAAGAATCAACCCAGAAATCTTTGCTAAACTATCGGGAAAGAAAGTCTGTCTTTCCACTGAGCTTCCAAAGCTGTGAGAATGTGAATCTGGGAATGCCAGCAGTCATCTTGTGGCTGCCAGGAAAGAGCCTGGCTGAAAGTAAATAGAAATCAGAGAAAAGCAGAACTGAATGATTTGAAGAGACCAAGTCTTGATGACAGTCTGAATCTGAGGATTCCACTGGGCTCTGAGTTACATACACATGTGAACTTTGAATTACAATGTCAATCTATTTTTCACTTAAATCTTGTTTCGCTTAAACGAACTGAGTTAGGTTTTTCTCATTGGCTATCCAGTCTTAACTAATTAATACATATAAGAAAGAGGATGGTTATCTTTTTCTGTGTTTGTTACATTTTTGGTAGTTGTTTTTATTGATGATTGGTAGTACTGAAAGTCTTTACTATTAAAAAAAATCATATAATATACTTTCTGATACCTGAGCAATTTTTATCAAAAAATTTATAACTTGGTGTGCTAAAGAATAATTAGATAAATAAGGCCTGTTACCCTCCTGAAATATGCAACATATAGTTCAGACTGTCAAATTACTGAGTCTGAGTGTCAGCAATATAGCTATTAAACAGCAGGTGCTCATTTCCTGACCCCTTTAAATGTTATCGGTTTTGCCTGAGATCTCCAAAATGAGTATTTTCCAAATCAAAATTTAACACAGATCACTATTATAATATTAAATTTCTGCTCTCCAATAAAGTGACCTTCTCTTGGTAATTCTAGCTGCATGACACAATTTTATTTTGGAGACTTTTCTTTAAGTAACACACAAAAATGAAACTGTCAGGGTAGTGGTTTTCAAAAAATGATTTCAGCACTGGAACTACCAGTTTAAATGAGTTTTTACAGAAATATATAAAATGATAGGACATATTTTATTAGCTTGTGATATATATATAGTTTAAATAAATATTTTGAATAAATATATTTATTTACTTATATGTTAAAAGTAATACAAAGAGTACCCACAGATTATAAAAGGCATTAAGCCAGTAAATCATAACCTATGTGTGTTCACTTGTGGATTACACAATTCCTACACTCAGGAAAAATAGAGGTTAATTTCTAGAGTAAAATCTAATAATTTACTCTCCAATTAACACAACCTTGTAAATCAAATATACTTCAAAAAAAAAGATATAGCAACAGAAAAAAAATTTACTCTCTACTTTTAATTTCTTTTACCTTAAATCTCTCTTTGTGATAACAGGATTCATATATAATTTGAGTTCTGGCTGCCATAATAAATAAGACCTATATGAACATTTGAAATGCAGGAAAAAGTAGTAGAAAACTGTTATTTCTTTCTTTTTTAAAAATTTAATTAATTAATCAATTAATTGATTTATGGCTGTGTTGGGTCTTTGTTGCTGCGTGCGGGCTTTACCTAACTGTGGCTAGCGGGGGCTACTCTTTGTTGCAGTGCATGGGCTTCTCATTGCAGTGGCTTCTCTTGTTGTGGAGCATGGGCTGGCTCTAGGTGCGCGGGCTTCAGTAGTTGTGGCGCATGGGCTTAGTTGCTCCGCAGCATGTGGGATCTTCCCAGACCAGGGCTCAAACCCGTGTCCCCTGCATTGGTAGGTGGATTCTTAACCACTGTGCCACTAAGGAAGTCCCGAAAACTGTTATTTCTCACCTTTTGAACAATATGATTACTTTTTGAAAATGAGGATAATATTAAACTTCTTGAGTGTTTGTTTTTTAGAACTCTAGTTATTCCTATCTGTGCCACTATTTATGCTATGTCATTATGAAGGTCAGCACAAGAGATACCAAGGTCCTTAGCTGGATCCCCACATAGCACACAATTCCAAGACCAGTGATTAGCAATCTCAAAAATGTCCTAAGAGAGATCTGGCAAAATTATTTACATAGACCCAAATCAATCTTTATATTGCCAAAGATGAAAATCACGAATCAAGGCATATGGTTTAATAACATCTACTGAAACATTAAACAATACAAAACTACACTTAAGTATTTGTGACTTTAGTCAACAAAGATTCCAAACACCAAAGTGCAAAAGAGAACTGGGTATACTATACTTACCGAGAAAGACTACAAGAAACAGGCATGTCTCCACTCCAGTCAATTGGTCCATTTTCTGCTTTCTGTACTCCAGATATTGCACCAGAAGGCTTTCCAGTAATTATTTTATACCTTGGGGGGAATAAAAGCAGATTAAAATAAGCAGTTTGTTACTGCATAGCCTATCAATGGGCTTTGCAAAAATATTTCCTCAGTTGCACCTACAATTAACTACTAGACGAAACTTTGTGATTGATGTTCACAGGATCCATAAAACAATCAAAATACTTTGAATCTGACTGACTGAAGTAGAATAGTGGCTGTACGATTATTTTACTTATGCCATAATTAATTTTCATTTGGGTTCTCAGAGTGCCATAAAACAGCATCTTGATGTTCACAAAAAAAATATTAATTTTTCCATCAGAAAAAATTGAGCAAACACAAAAAAAGTTGTTACAGAATGTCTCTAGACCATAAAAAAAAGCATCTAATCCCTCTTACCCATATTATCCAAAGGCACAGTCAACTGGACCATGAAATTACTGGAGAATGAACAATAGCTTTCTTTAAAAAAAAAAAAAAAAGATAAAACTACACATAGCACAGTAACAGAAAATTTCTGCATATTGAAAACATATATACACATATAGGAATAGATGTGTGTACCAAAATTAAAAGTCAAACTTAATCTGCTTCTCGAGGAAGGTGACAAAAATAAAGATGACTTAAAGAAAGAGATGGATGGGGAAGCTAGAGAATACTAATAATGATGGAGGCAAGGCAGCCTTTCAGGTGTCACCACTTTCCAAAACAAAACCTTAAAGTAGGAGAGAAAAACGTGGTTCATGCCTTCCAGATGAAAACGTAAATCATAACACAGCAGAATCTTACATAAGTTTATAAATATTATTTCTTTTTTTTAGACTTTTTTTTTTTTTTTTTTTTGCGGTACGCGGGCCTCTCACTGTTGTGGCCTCTCCGGCCGCGGAGCACAGGCTCCAGACGTGCAGGCTCAGCGGCCATGGCTCACGGGCCCAGCCGCTCCGCGGCATGTGGGATCTTCCCGGACCGGGGCACGAACCCGTGTCTCCTGCATCGGCAGGCGGACTCTCTACCACTGCGCCACCAGGGAAGCCCTATAAATATTATTTCTGGCATAATTTTTTTGGTTTGTTTAATGTCTACATAAACGTGCTCTGAGCAAATTAATATATTCTTTAAAACAGTAGAAGAAACCAGTACAACTGATTTGGACCGCTTGCTGCTTCTTCAGTAGAGGCAGCCAGGATTTCTGCCTTAAGAGATTTTTCAGAGAAGAAGGAAATTAATGTGAAAAATAAGTTGCATTCACGTGAGAACCATCTGATTGTGGAGAAATAAGCAGAGATATGTGAGATTAATGCAAGAAAAAAGAAGTGAATAGAATGAATGGCAGAATTCTTAATTAAGGTAACGCTTATAAATTCTTGAAAAAACTTAACTAACTTTGTTAAGATCCATATACAAATACATTTATTAACATGTAAATGAGATGCTGAGGGATCAACATGGCTATAATGTGAGATGAACACATCACTCAATAGTAAAGTAAAACAGTCATTTTTCTTTAAGCGCTTCTGAACATTCATTAGCATCAGTATTCATAAAAAGTTGAGTTTCTGTGCAAATAAAGAAAAAAATTCTTCTAATGGTATTATTTGCCCACATGGTGGTCAGATAAAATCATCAGGTATTCCTAGTTGCTTATAAGTCCTGTTTCCTTTATTAGGGAGCATCACACTTTTATTTAATCCATTTTTAGGGGAGCAAGACATGCTGATACTGCTTTAAAACACCTATGACAATAAAAACATGATTAACTGTTGGGCACACTTTGTGTTTAATGAGGAAAAACAGAAATTGACTCTTAGCCTTCATTAACGAAGAGATTTTATAAAAAGGACACTGCTGTAAAGTAGTCTCAAGATGATGCTATACCAAAATCATCAGTACAGTAATGGATAACTTCTTCCCATGAATTTGTACACTGTCCTTGCTAGAATACATTTAGATACCCAGGTTTTAGCAAAAGTCATCATTACCAGTTGAACTGGTTTACTTCCGCAAACAAACAAAAGAGAAAATATGCTTCTCCTAGTTTTCTGCGATGAGATTAAAGATTATATTTTTACGGTTGTGATTATTACTTTATCATGTTTGCTTATAAAGGGCAGGGTCAAACATATAAAGTTCTGAGAGAAATGTTAAGATCTAAAAGAGTGGTTGAACATGATAGGCTGTCAAGTGAGTTACTTCACTAAACCAAACAATCATAACCTCATAGTTTTATGTGTACATAAGTTGGCTGTTTCTCATGAGGCAAGGTCATTCACTAATTTCTTTTAAAATAAAAAGAAGTGTGGCCAATGTATGGATGAATTTTATAATAGATTTCACATCTAAAAATCCATCCTTCTTTTCTTCCATTATTTGGTTTACAGTAGTGACTCTCTACACAGTAATTATTTCCTAATAATTATGTCAGTACATAAATGTATAATGTACTAGTAAAATGCATTCAGACTTTGGAATGAAACTGCAACACAAAAAAAATGTAATATTACATTAAACGTTATTTTTGAAATGGGTAAAGAAATCAGGTCAGTTCAGGGTAAGAACCGTATTTCTTTTTGATCCAGTAATGGTTCTAGTACTCCACAGAAGTTCTATTGTTTTTTTTTTTTTTTTGGTTACATGGAGGAAAAAGCCTGATAAGGACACAGAAAACTAAATATACAGTGTGTTGAAATGAACTCCAGAAAGCAGTATATTTTTAATATGGATCAAAGGCTGGATGCCATTTATGCTTTGTACATAAGATAGTTAAACATGGTATGAAACATTATGCCTATACACTTTGATAAGGCTGCATTCTTATTAAAAAACCAAATAGCTTAAAATATCAGAAATGATGGCTAGATCAATTTCCAGTAGCGTACCCCTCTAACATGATGAAACAAAATAAGACAGAGATACATTTAAAAAATTATTTCTAATTTTAGATGGAGAAACCACTTACATCACTTCCTTATTCCTACGTGGCCCTTCAAACGGTCTAAATGGCAGTGATCCAGTGGCTGCATGGTAAAATGTTACCCCAATGCTCCAAAGATCAACAGTCGCTCCATATTTCTTCTGATGATCTTTTCTCAGCACTGCTCTCTCATACATATCAGGATGCTTTAAAAAGAAAAGAAAAAGCTACTAACTTGTGTTCTATGATAATACATTACACAAAAATGGGTATTCAATAATGCCTGGAAATTCTATTATATTTTCCTAATTATTTCACTTTCCCAATCTGAAGAGACTATTTCACATCTTGCCCGTTCTCCTCAAACCTCCAAGACCATCTCCTTCGACCCTCAATTTTCATGACCTCACTTCATAATTCAATGAGGAAATGGAAGAAATCAGAGATCAACTCTCCCTTATGTCCGTTACCAAATACCAACCTACCTGAATCTGTGTCCAGAGCTAAGCCTACTTTCCAGTTATAATGGAACTGCTCCTATCAAAGGTTAACTTTTCCATCTGTGTTGTGGGGCCCACCATATCATCTCACCAATTCCAGAAATCAATTCCTCTAACTACCACTTTTATTTTATGCATCAATTTCCCCCCTTTGAATGGATCATTCCTTTCAGCTTACACACGCTTTAACATCTCCCATTAAAAAAAAAACCCTAAAAAGACTCTACATCCCCTTGTAGCTATCACCCAAATCTCTGCTTCCCTCCATAGCAAAACTCAAAATAGCTGTCCACACTTACAACTGCCTTATTTCCTCATCTCCCATTCAAGCCTATGGTATTAAATATTACCTATATCCTTTAATTCCCCAAACTATCTCTTGTCCTGGGCTCTGGATTCATATATCCTACTGTTTTCTTGAATGTCTAAAAGGTAGCTTAAATTTAAGGTATCCAAAATAGACCCTTGGTCTTCCAACTCAAACCTGTTTCCTTCTAATCTTTATCCTTTAAGTAAATGGTACCATCATCTACCCAGTCGCTCATACCCAAAACATATCAGGCAGCCTTGACTCCTCTCCCTCATCTCTCACATGCAATCCATCTGAGCAAGTCATATGGGCTCTGAGATGAAAATTTAATTTTCTAGAATTAATTCAGAAGACTAGCCTGACTAGGTACACTGGGGGATACAGCAACTGAGACAAGTAGCTGGTCTGATGTTAAACACATGTCCTTAAGCACAGAAGACACTATGATACAGTTGTGGAGAACGGGTGGAGCTTATAGGGCATGGCTTAGGAGCTTACAGATCCAGACAGAGATTGTGATGGACATTAAGCTCTGCAGAGGACAACCGGAGGTCATACATGCTTAGCCTCGTGACATTTGTCTTTATGTTAGTTATGCGCTGGAACTTTTAAGATTTTTTGAAGATAAAGCTACAAGAGTGTACTCTCGACCAAAGTAGAGTCATCTCCCAAATGATGCCAAACGAAAACAATGCCTTACGATATTGTGGTATTTGGCAGTGACCCAAGGGACTGGGAACCCATGCAGATAACACTGCTGGGAGGGTGTTTCTAAATGATGCAGTTTATGAATTTGACTCTCAAAGGGTCACAAGCCCTGGATTATTATTTTTTGGGGGGATGGGTGGGATTCTTTTGGGAAATATATTTTAATGAGAAATCAGAAGAGGCGATAAGCATGAGGAGCTTAAAGTGAGTGTCCCAACATGCCTACCAGATACACAGGGTCTGAGTGGTCCTGCTGGTTCTGTGGCAGAGCACCTAAAGCAATTACTGTCCAAAGAAGCGCTGGGCAGCCCTTTGACCCAGCAGCCAGTACTTAGTGTATCAAGGTGCTGTGAAGAGGCCAAGAGTACCTGGACATGCCTGATATCTTCTGGAACATGAGGCCGCCAACCTGGGAAGAGGAGATACAGCGACTCTAGAAGGAGACAAAGGGGGACCTCCTCAAACAGTGCAATCATACACTGCCTAATTGGTACAGCTGGAAGGCCTTCCCTGGGCAGTGACGGACTGATCGTGGCCTGACACATGCTGGTCTGACGTATCTGTGCCCAGTGGCTCTCTCCAAATGTGCTACTTGTACTTGTGTAGGGATCAGTATTACTGGGCCTGGGCATCTGCATCTGAGATAGGAGCATAAGGACAAACCTACTGCAAGTTCTCAGATATTATTAAGATAGCCATCATATTAAAAATGGCAGAAGAAAAAATGCTGGTGTTTCCTTTGGTCTTTAACACACAAAAAGGAGAAGATTCAACATCTGGTCCGGGAATTCCAAAATGAGAAAAGTTTTCATTTAAATACATAAATATTTCTAGATTGCTGAGCTTCAGGCCATTATGTGTCTCATTTTATAAGTGTGGTGTACTGTATTAGAAAACAGGGCTGGGCATAATCTGAAATAGGAAAAATAGATCAGAGTAAAATTTTAGCCAAGAGAACAGCATGGACTTGGAGTAAATTTATTTAATAATTTAAATAATGTTTAAATGTTTTGTTCTTTCCATTTAAAAAGTCTGTTAGAGGCAAAAGCTAACCTGGGTCCTAGGAGAATATGTGAAAGACTGACAGTTGGTAATAGGGATCAACCTCATGAACACTAGTACTGTACTGCTGTTTGGTTTTTTTGGTTATCACAGTAACTGGGAAGGGCTACTGGTATTTAGTGGGCAGAGACCAGAGATGAGAGACAACCTGTCAAATATGAAACAGTTCTGAAAAATAAGCTTCTGACATCCTGCATGACTTTTGAATATCTTGCCAGATATTTGTGCAGCAAAGAGGTTTATAATGATCTCAGTTTGTTTTATATATAAACAATGTATTTTTGTACACAAAGTAAACAAAGTATTTTTGTAGCTACAGGAATGCAGTACATGTAAATCTACTTTGTTTAGTTAGAAACTTTATCAAGAATTATTCACTGCTTTGGAAAATCATGTCAGTGACAACACAACACCTGTGATATGTGACTCACCAATACAATATACAAGTTATCACTGCACATGCACTGGAGGTGATATTACATACAGGTGAAAGCGTCTGATTACTTAAGTTTTCTGCCAGTGAAGGTGTTCCTAAACTTTTACATATTAACTATCTATGATTTTATTATATTTTCCTTTATATTATTATTAAGATACTATGCTATTCTTTTAATTAGGTATGCAGGTGATTATATTATCTAAGAATTTCATTTTAATACACTGAAAAGAACATTGTAAAACATTTATTATAAAAAGGGGGCGATCATACATGGTAGAAACCACTAGCCTGTATGCTCTGGCTGCCTTCTGCTTACTTCTCCAATTCCAACTCCTACCACCTGCCTCTTCACTCACTAAACTGCAGCTATTCTGTCATCCTTTCTGTCTCTCAAACATCCAAGGTCATTCTTGTTTCTAGGCCTTTGCAGTTGCTTGTAGTGCTTTTCCCCCAAATCTCTGCATGGCTTGCTTCTGTTTATCATTTAAGTGTCAGTTCACTTAGGATTGAAAGGAGGCTTTCCCCAGCTATCTTTCTCCTACTAGTCACTATTTTATTACCTTATTGTCTTTCCAACACTTTAATTATCTGAATTTATCTTATTTACTTGTCTATTGTCCTCACTAGATTGTGGGTTCCGTAAGAGCAGAAATCATGTACATTTGGTTCACCACAGAAGTCCCAGTTCCTAGAACAGTGCCTGGTACCTAAATATCTGTTGGATGAATGTAATCCATTTTTAGGTATTCTTAATAAAGACTATCAAAATATAATAGATTAATTTGGGGATATATATTGATAGAACAAGACATCTTAATTCATGCCAGACTTAGTATAATCTGAATAAAGCTATGGGGCCAGGTAGACTTTATTCATGTTATAAGATTACAATGGCAGAATCCAGTTGGAAAAAAAGTTACAGATTCTAAGACTTTTAAAACAAAACCCAGAGCCATAAGCAATTAGTGATAGCTGTATATTATAAACTTCCTGATTACGTGTTAAATATACTTATTTTTCAGTGCCTTTTCTTAAGTGTTTCAAATGTTTACTAACTTCACACAAACACACCTACATAATCTGTTTCACCCACAGAGCTTTTCTAGTTTTCTAGAATTTCAAGTTAGATCTTTTAGAGGCATTTAATTTTTTTTTGGGGGGGGGGTACGCGGGTCTCTCACTGTTGTGGCCTCTCCCGTTGTGGAGCACAGGCTCCAGACGCGCAGGCTCAGCGGCCATGGCTCACGGGCCCAGCCGCTCCGCAGCATGTGGGATCTTCCCGGTCTGGGGCACGAACCCGTGTCCCCTGCATCAGCAGGTGGACTCTCAAACACTGCGCCACCAGGGAAGCCCGAGGCATTTAATTTTATGTGTGTGTTTCTAACAACTATTCTTTTCGTCTTTCAATAACCAACCTCCCTGAAGAGAATCATCTGCTTCAGAATTATAATGAAGTTTCCTCTACAGGGAAGAGTACTATAACAAGCTTGTAATGTATTAACTGCTCTGATCCAAATAAGGAAGCCTTTAATAGTTAGATGTTTCCGGAGTGTACAGACAGTTCTTTCTTTTATTATAGATGAATAACATTAGTAAAATTATTTAAGATTATTATAAAACTTGTAAGAATTTTCAACAGAAAATAACCCCCTGAGAAACCGATATCTAATACTTCATTACAAACTATATTCATTAGAATTGAAAATTTAATTTTTGCCATAAAAGTTGACACTTCATAGTGAACTGGTTGACCAATTACCCATATTTACAATATATCCAACTTCTTTAAATAAAATTATTAGTGATACGTGACTTACCAAATATTCTTCTGTGCCATACAGAGAAACAAACTGTTCATCATCTTCTAATTCTCTAGCTGCACCAAAATCTGTGAGTTTGTACACGGACTGTCCGTCTTCCCCTATTACACGCATGATATTTCCTGGCTTAATATCACGGTGAACTATGCCATTTTCTCGGAGATGATTCATTCCACCCACTTCAATAATAAATATAAAACACAGGAAATCATAATGTAGGCATCTATGCATACGTATGTGTGCATCAGACTCCCTAATCAACATTAATTCATTTTCACTCCATGTAAATTTTTACATAAGTTGGTTCAAAGTCATTTTAATCAAAGAAGTAACAGATTATACTTATATTTTGTATTTCATGTTTGAGTAATGAGTTTTAGAATGATAAGGACCAATATGGTCTAAGGAAGAGTCCAATCTCTCTTAAACACTATCAAGAAAATGGAACACAACAGTCTTAAGCCTATGACCTCCAGAATTACTTTTGGTTATATACCTGTGGGCCATCTGCCTAAACTTAAGAATGAAGATTCCCAAGAAAGATAATCTTTCACCACAATTTTACATTTTTACCTTGGGAAAAAAATTCCACAAAAGAGTAAACTGGACTCAATACATAATATAGTAAAAAAAAAAAGTGATAGAAGGAGGCAAAGTGTCAGACTTGTTTCCACAAAAATATATTTCTCATATGCTTAGTGCTCTTCTAAAAATGCCATTTTCTTTAAGGGCAAAGGTGGCAAAATTGCTGAAATTAAGCTGTTTGGGCTAACTGACATGCAGTGTCACAGAGTGATAGCCTGAAACATTTGTTTGACAGCTGATAGATGAATGTCCAAGCATGACATATAAAAATAAGTTTAGGGGTATCAACATTCAATTACAAAAGCTCAGGACTACCAGTACACTTAGGAAGGCATCAATCATCTATAACTTCTATTTGATTTACTAGGCTGTAGCATATATTGCTTCTTTTTCATTTTACCCTCACCTAAGTAGTCTCTACTGCTTCCAGTGTCAAGTTCAAGAATTCCCACTAACCTCATACTTTTATCACTGGGCTTTTCCTATTCTTCAAATATTGATTCATTTCTTTCCAAGAAGATATTATTCCCTTTGGTTGCCATATATATTTTTAAAATAACATTGGTTGCCATATATATATTTTTAATAACAGCTTTGTTGAGATAAAATTTACATATCATAAAACTCATTTTTTAAAGTAGTTAGAGTCACAGAGCGTACAACCGTCACCACCAATTTCAGAACATTTCCATTACGCCAAAAAGAACCCCACGTCTATTAGCAGTCACTCCTCGACTCCACCCTCCACTCAAGGCCCTGACCACCATAACTCTGCTTTCTGTCTCTATGGATCTGCCTATTCTGGACATTTCATGTAAATGGAATCATACAAATATTGTGGCCTTTTGTATCTGGCATTTTTCAAGTTATATCCATATTATATCATGTATCACTACTTCACTCTTGTAATGAACAAATAATATTCCATTGTATGGATATACCACATTTTGTTTACCTATTCATCAGTTGATGGATACTGGGCTACTTCCATTTTTTTTGTTATTATAAATAGTGGTGTACAAGTTTTTGTGTGGATTTATTTTAAATTCTTTTAGATAAATACCTACTAGAGAAATTGCTAAGTCATACGGTAATTCTGTTTAACCTTTTGAGGAACTGTCAGACTGTTGTCCAAAGAGGCTGCACATTTTTACACCACCACCAACGGTATATGAGGGGTTCAATTTCTCCACAGCCTCGCCAACACTCGGTTCTGTTTTGTCTTCTTGATTTTAGCCATCCTAGTGGGTGTGTAGTGGCAGCTCTTAATTGTTTTGACCGGTATTTCTCTAACAACTAATGACCTTTTTATATACTTGCTGGCCCTTTGTATTATCTTGTTTGGAGAAATGTCTATCAAATCCTTTGCCAATTTTTAAATTGGGTTGTCATTTTACTGTTGAGTTGTTGGGATAAAAATTACTCATCAGACGTACGGTTTGCAAATATTTTCTCTCATTTTATGGGTTGTCTTTTTACTTGATGTTGTCCTTTGAAACACAAAAGTTTTTAATGTTGATGAAACTTATCTATTTTTTTTCTTTTTGTACTTGCGCTTTTGGTGTCATATCTAAGAAAGCACTCCATAAAGGTCTTTGGCTTTGAATGTAAGAAATTTATTTTTAAAAATTCTTATGTCATTAAGTTATATATACACACATATATAATCATATAAATAAACAAACATACCCACATCTCGCAAAACAATTAAAAATTCTGACTCTGGTAGTCCATAGGCATTACATGGTTCTTCTAAAACAGTGTATAAACTTCCACATGGACAAAATTCCATAATAAGTACTTTATGTCTCGTTGTTATCTGAAAAAAAAATCACTGATTGGGACTCAATATAAAAAATAAATTTTTATTATATGCCAATACTTAACCTGATTTCATTTAAAAGTTGGATTTACTACAATAATGAAGGCACTTTGAATTGTTTTTTACCTCGGGTTTGTTAAATATTTGTTGACTGTACAGATGAGAATTAACATCTTCTAAATTCATATTAAAATTGGATTTGTCGGGCTTCCCTGGTGGTGCAGTGGTTAAGAATCTGCCTGCCAATGCAGGGGACACGGGTTCGAGCCCTGGTCCGGGAAGATCCCACATGCCACAGAACAACTAAGCCCGTGCACCACAACTACTGAGCCTGCGCTCTACAGCCCACAAGCCACAACTACTGAGGCCGTATGCCACAACTACTGAAGCCCGTGCTCCTAGAGCCTGTGCTCTGCAACAAGAGAAGCCAGCGTAATGAGAAGACCGAGCATCGCAACAAAGGGTAGCCCGATTGCCGCAACTAGAGAAAGCCCACGCACAGCAACGAAGACCCAACACAGCCAAAAATAAATTAAAAACAAAAAATTGGATTTGTCTTTGAAGACAAACCACAGCAAGTCTAATTAGAAAATCACTGCTACAATGTTATAATGATTCTTTCAAAATTATGTTTAATTTCTAATACATAACGTACATTTAGGATATTAGTTCTTCTAACAAATCTCTTAAACTTGAAATTCTTCCTGTGACAAGCACTTTTACTTCAAAGAATGGAGTTCTAGACTTTTTTTGGGCCATGCCTTGCAGCCTGCGGGATCTTAGTTCCCCAACCAGAGACTGAACCCGTGCCCCCTACAGTGGAAGCGTGGAGCCCTAACCACTGGACCGCCAGGGAGTTCCCAGAGTTCTAGCCTTAAAAACAAATAAGTGGCAGAATAGTTGAGTCGTCCTCTTGCAGCAAAGTTCTAGTCTGCTCATTTGAATCTGAGCTGCTGATTTGTTTTAAACCTTAATTTTAATGTACCATTGATTATAAGATACATCATCAATTTAATAACAGCTTTATAGAGAAAAAGTATTACCAAATTACAAATACATATTGATTGTAAGATACATGCTCATTTCAGAAACTCAAAAATATGAATGAGACTTAAATCCAGTATTCATCTCCAACTTTTAATTCTTCCTTCCTTTTATAATTCTTTCTACATATCTCTAATATATATCCATAAAATATTTTAAATTTCTCTATGACTTAGTATAAAAAAAATAATTTTTTAAAAACTGTTTTGAAATAATGAAATAATTGAATGCTGATGAATTGAAAATTTGAGAAATACCCATAATCCCATCACCCAGAGATAATTATGTTAATATTTTGGTGTGTTTCCTTTCAGTCTTTTTTCTATGTTTCAAATCATATTATAGACACGTTAACACTTTGTATACCATACTGTATATATCAAGATCACACTGCATATATATTTTTAATACTGATTTTCTCACAGAACATTATACACAAGCATGCTCCCAGGTGATTGAAATTTGTTAAATATCTCTTTTTATTACTGCTTAACTACTGTGTAGTAAAGAATTAATTTTAGCCAGAGAGGTCTGGTCTTTGCCCTTGGCTACTGGGAGGTGATTTGCTAGGCTTCTAGAATGTCCTATCTGCTAGAAGTGTCTTTGTCTGTGGGTTTTGGCCATGTGACAGTCTAACAATGTGATTTATGATGGGGATTTTGGACATGCACATCCGTTCCAACTTCCAGAGGAAATGGAGGCTAAAAGTATTAGCAGAACCTATGGGAAGGGCTGACTACAGGTCAACCATGAAGGCAGTATGTGATTGTGCCCCAATAAAAACTTTGTACAACAAAGGCTCAGGTGAGCTTCCAGGGTTGGCAATACTCTGTGCGTATTGTCATACATCAATGCCAAGAGGATAATGTATCCCTGAGGACAAGGAAGATTCATGTTTGGAACCCTCCTATATTCTGCCCTATGGCCCTATGAATCTCTTCCTTTGGCTAGTTCTGATTTATATCCTTTTGCTATACTAAAATATAAATTATAATGTAATTGTAAGTACGGTTGACCCTTGAACAAAGCAGGGGTTGGGGCGCTGACCCTCTGCACAGTCGAAAATCTACACATAACTTTACTGTATCTGTGGTTCCGTATCTACAGATTCAATCAACCTCGGATTGTGTAGTACTGTAGTACATATTTAGTGGAAAAAACGCACATTTTTATAAGTGGACCCAGGCAGCTCAAACCTGTGCTGTTCGAGGATCAACTGTACAGTGCTTTCCTGAGTTCTGTGAGTCATTCAACATTCTAGCAAATTATCAAATCTGAGGGCAGTCATGGGAAGCCCCGAATGGGTAGCCAGTTGGTCTTAAAGGAAGATAGCCCTGGTGACTCCTGAACCTGCAGCTCGTGTCTGAATGAGCAGTCTGGTGGGGACTTCTCTATCTACCTGCATGGTTTGCCAAACTCCTCTGCAGCTCGTATCAGAAGTCTTGAACAGACTTGGCAGTCCAGACGGCTATGCTCTTAACCTCGAGTGTAGCTAACTCTGGGTGACTAGCCAAACATTCTAACTTATTTAACCATTCTTTATTATAAACAGGGCAGCAATGAACATTTTTGTGCATAAAATTATAATTTACATTTCTGATTACTTCCTAAGAAGTAATAACTAAAAATGAAATCACTGGTAAGAGGAGAGTATAAACTGCCAAACTGTTTGTCAAAAGGTGTGATTTTATTGATTACCCACACTAACAGGATTTATATTTTTCTAATGACATTTTTATTTTCACTGTTTCCCACTAAAATCAATTCTGTCTTTTACAACGGGACTTCATATATCACTCTCTGGATTCCAAGGATTTTTATTCTTTTAAAGCCTTCTTTGTATTCTTTGACTTTCTCCTTGATCCTTATATAATTATGTCAATTTAACTTCATTTAGCTTTTGTTTTTAGTAATAATACCAGTAACCATATTCTACATTCTTTTATTTCTTATACTACTTTTTCTGATTCCATGAGACTTCATTTCCATTGTTATAGCTATTCAAGAATCTTTAAGAATAAATATTTGGTGGTATGAGCCCTAATTTTCACCATTAAAAAGCCCACTGTTTATAAAACCATTTTTATATTAGATTATTTCTCCCAAATCGTAATAACTACAATAAACATGACACCGTTAATTAAAGCTTGACTACTTACCTCCTCTTCAATAGCAAATAATTTGACAATATTTTTGTGATTGAGTTTTTTTAACACTTCAAATTCTCTCATTTGAACATCCACTGGACGAAGAAAGCTTATGTTATTAAATACTTTGATAGCAAATAAGTCACCAGTTTTCTAAGAAAAAGAGAAAGGTTTTATTTATTTATAATATTACAAAGATATAAAAGGTACCATTAGAACTAGATACGGCAATTTCTTTTTTATAGAACACCCTGAATATTTTTAAGCATTAGGTAATTTGTACTAGGACTCCTGACCTTTTTATTTTAAGCTGAAATAAATCAATCAACTGTTCAGTATGGAATGTAGAAAAGGCTATTTTTTTCATATTATAAATAAAGCTTCCTTTATATACACATATTTATATAGAGATAAAGCTTCCTTTATTTATATATTTCATATTATAAAGCTTCCTTATGATACATGTTGGCAAAGATAGTCATTTACATATCAGAAGAGCTCTAACAGCACCAAATGTGAATGTATATTTTGAATAAGAAATAGAAAGTGAAACTCACAAGGGTTTCTCCAGGGTCTAATAATTTTAAACTAATCAAAGTAGGAAATGAAAGATTAAAAATTATATTCCACATATGCAATTTTTAGTAAGAATCTCAAAGTAAGGCAACTAACTTTAAGATTCCCTAGCTGGATAGAATGTGTATGTATGTGTGTTGGGGGTGGGATTTAAGAATAAGGTTAAAGCAGACCATCCTCATTGGAATGCACCACTGCTGCCTCAGGTAACCTTCTGCAACTTCACCTAGAGGACTAGGGCAGATTGCTGCTTCGCAGATCAATTCTAAAGGATCAAAGACACTTCCTTTCCCCTACCAAAGCTCCGGCAGCACCCCAACTCTCACTCTCTCATGGCATACTGACGTAGATTAAACACAGAATTACAATGCAGCCATAGCTGGGAGGGAATCCTAAAGGTACAAAATACATGCTAAATTTCAGGTAAACATTACATTGTCATGGTCTTCATTTAATTAACCTTTCTTTGAGGCTCTCTTCCAGACCCTCCCACCTCTTTCCAACCACTCAGGCCAGATTCTCTGAATTTAACCTTACTTTTCCCACAATCCAAGGTTGAACTTGCCTGGAGTTAGTGGAAAGACCATTCGTTTCTCCTATGAGCTCGGGGTTCAAGCATGCCATGCCTAAAGATGTTTCATGGGTGTCTGTCCTTTAGGACCTCTGTGCTCTTCCTGCTTTGAAGCCCTCTCTACAGCTTCTCACACAGATTCACCACCTACAGCCATCACCCCCTTCCCCTCACCTCAGAATTTCATAATCTTCTTAAAACCATTTAGCTGCATCACAGTCTCACTCTTCAAGATCCCTCTTTGGAGACCACCACCTGTGTTATGTGATCACTCCCTCCTCTCTCCCCCGCTTCCCCCACAGCAAATACACATATATTCTTTCCAGAGGAGAAGACCCATTGACTGTTTTCAGACAGTATGAAAATGGAACAACTTAACTAGAGCTCAATTACACTGTTTTCCCATTTGATAAGCCAGGGTAAGGACACTGCCAAATCTATACCACCCAACAGAGAGATTTTTCTTGAGGACACCTGTCTCAAACTTAGTCTGAAATTAGGAGAATCCTAACAGAGGAGCAAGCAGGGAAAAGAACACAATGTTGCAATGTACCCACTATGACCCAGGCCAGTATTTTCCCACCTTTTGTAGTCTACATCATACCTGTGAGATCACTGGGATATGTGTGGGAATATCCCATTTTCCCTCTATTCAACTGCACAGTCACCTATCGGTCACTGTCTCTAAGTCAAAGCATGATGAATAATATTTAGAGATGCACGTGTACATATATATACAACGTGCAGGTCAACACGTCCTTCCTACAGCTCTCTCCCCTTTAACTTCACCTCAGTTATCACACACACATACACCCATCCACACACAGTAGTAGCTCAAGGTAACTTAATGAAAAAGAGACAGATTAAGTAAGTAATATACTTTGAAAAACAAATAGTAAACTTAGGGACCGGGTCACTCTGAGCAGTAACATAAAAGGATTTAGCTAATATAGTTAAAGATGCTTAAACAAACAGTTATTAAGGGCAAGCAGGATTTTGGGGGTATAGTCCTAAACCCCTGAAATTGATGTCACTGAGAACAAACATGGTTTCTCAAAACACATCCCAAGGAAGACTGCTAGGGACTGAATACTAAACTGGGTGTTAGCAATATTTTAAGTCAGTTCTTACGCCTCTCAAATCCTTATTTGAAGCTTTCAAACTATAGTGGATAAAGAACAGTTTTACTTCCTTTGAAGAAGAACTTCAGGACAGTAGTCTACTCTGTCCTCATTCATTCATTTATTCTTTCAGTCAACAAGCATTTACAGAGTGCCTGCTAAGTGTAGGCACTTACATGAAGGACACTGGATATCTACGTAAGGAAAGAGGATCAGAAAATGTGAGATATTTACTAGTGCCAGGCACTTTAAATATGCCTCCCTCAATTCCTATCGCTACTGACTACCTGTCACTCCATCAGTTTCTAATTTACCTTCCTTCCAATACCACCTTGCTACTAAACCCAACACTCTTTGTGGGCAGGTTCAGCACATTATCTGTAGCTCCAATCACTAGGTCCACCATAGTGTTTGACACATACCTAGTGATTACTAAAGTCTGTTAAGTTAACCGGGGTCACAGGAACACAGACGGTCAGGTGCGTCTCACTGCTAAACCCAGAGGTGCCATGCCACCCGTTTTCCCTTCTTGGCACAGTGCACAAAACAAACAATTTTTAGGACAGGAATATCCAAGGCTGATCACTATGAATCTGACCAAGGACTGGAACCTGCAGATAATTCTAGAATTGGAGGTGAAAAAAGGCTGAAAACAGTACGACACTTCTGATTCACTCTCTAAGAGCCACAGAGGACAGCACGCACCTATGAATGTTCATCTCATTGCCACAGACAGAACTGACTGGTGGTGTCAAGGCTACAGAAAAATATAAGGAAACTCCTCCTTCCTAAAATGTTTAGAGCTCCTGTGCTGAATTCACAGTGCTGAAAAACTAGTGAATGATTATTTGCATTATAAAAGGATGTTTTTATTCCATTATTTTTCCAGCTTCCTTCCCAGAGTAGAAACTTAAATGATCTTAAATCTCTTCATTTTAAATGACTTTAATTATCTTTCACTTCATCCTCCAATACAGAATCTGACACAAAGTCCTTTTGGTTCTTGAAATGCCTCCGGGATTAGCCCTTTTAGTCTATTCTCACTTGCACTAACAAGTTCTGATTACCGGGATATATAGTCTTTTAAACCTGGGCTTCTTGATGATAACCTCACTTTACTCCAATCTACTTTGTAGAATGTTTTACTCTGGGGGCATGAAGCCTTAGTACAGCACAGCAGAATCATTTGTGGGTTCCCCTCAAAAATACCCATCTGCTCCTCACCATGCCTCCCTCTATTACCTCCTACCCCAAATCACTGCTGCACTGAACTCTGTCAGTGAGATCACTCACTACCATAGGAGGATTAGGTCGAGGAAAAAACCAAACGGCACAACACTAATCTTCCCCAGTTCCTTTTTCCAAACAACCTTCTGTTTTTCTCCATTCCCCAACACATGACCTCTGCCACCACTGGGTAGATATTACTGCATCTGACACAAGCTATATCTTAAACAGCCACAAAAACACATACTCTGTCTAGACAAATTAATCAAAACCACCAAGTCTCACTTTAGTACAAGTGTGCATCTCAGAAAACTACATATATGGTGCTTTCACAGTATTCTCTGTACCAACCTTATGTCTTCCACGAAAGACATTTGCAGTAGCTCCTTGGCCTAAAATATCAGATAAAAGCCACAGATGATTAGAAGTGCTCTGCATCTCGGCGTGGTTAGGTGATGCTCTTGTTATACTAAGAGGAAAGAAAAAAAAATTGCATGTTTGTTTTAAGGGAATAATACATTTAAGAAACAAATGTTAGCTATTTTTACTCTCAAGAAAGATCACCTATTATTTATTACTAAATCAAAGTGCATAAACAGTCCAAAAAAATCTAACTTTCCAGCAATATTAAAGACTAAAATGCTGCATGGGCTCTGAAAAAACATTAACCAATAACATCTTATATATTCAATTTAATTCACTTATTCACAGGGCTGAAAAAACATCAACTTCCCTTCTAATTTTGTCTCTGTCAATGAGAGTGATATTGGCCATTTACCTCCTTAAAATGTTTTGAAAGATTAATCAATGATAAATCATATTTTAAAGTGTTTTAAAATAAAGTAATAAGGTAAAATACAACAGAAATATGTAAAAAAATTACTTCGTTTCCTTCGAGGGCAGGGCAACACTAATGAAAACAACTGTTGCCACTGCATAACACTTCTATAACTTAAAATTTCACCTACACAAAGCCTGACAATCAGGAAGCAAAGGTGACCTTTCAGCAATACATTTTGAAATTAAGGATAGTTTCTTCCACCTCCAAGTATATAAATATACACATACCGAGTGTGTATTAGCAAGTCTTAAAAAATAAGCAAGGGGAGGCTAAGCATGTAGGGGGGCAGGAGGTACATGGAAAAACCTCTGCACCTTCTGCTCAATTTTGCTGTGAACTTGAAACTGCTCTAAAAAATAAAGTCTATTAAAAAAAAAAGCACCACCCCTAGCCTTGTCCTTCAATATTGAAAAGCTGTAAAAGTATATTGTAAATATTTGAGCTTCATGTTGGAATAAAAATGAGGTATGCTAACTAGCATAAACACTTGTCCCGCCATGCCACCTTAAACCTGATGTAATGTCAGGTTGAATCAAAACAGATCTTGCTCTCCCTTCACAGTAAGGTAGAATGGACTAGGTATTCAGTGATGAATTAATGACTGCCAATATTCCAAGTAGGGTTAAGTACACAAAAAATGGCCAGGGGTCCGAATTTCACCAATCTTTGATATACTCAGAGAGATGTATATAATTTTACCACCCATCTAATTCAGATAAGGGAATTTTACATACAGCAACTTATTGGAAATGAGCAATAAAAATACGATTCCTTTTTCAAAGTATGAAATACACATTTGTCAGCTACTGAGATAATAATAAACTTCTCAAATATCTTTTCAATAATATTTTCAAATACTTCTCAATATGAAAAGCTTTGCTCATTAATGTAACTTTTGCTTCAGATAACTATAATCGGCAAATAACATCATTAAGTATCTATCTGTACCTAGTGGGTAATGTAAAACACATTTATCAGCTAAGATATCTGCTCTCTATATGCAGAAATTAAACTATGGTGTCACAATGATCTGGGAAACGTCTTTTGAAATTATCTTCCAATAACCCCACAATAACCACATACTAAAACATGACTCAGCACACCCAGAAGGTACTTGCTATATAAATCGTTCCAAAATTTGGACACAATATAGGCAGGCACTCAACAAGTATGAGAATGGTAATCCTGCCTTAAGTCTACTTCCTTATGCTGTCCAAAATGAAAGTTACCATCTGTCCATAGATGAAAACAGGCTTGGTGACGCTGCATATGGACAAAGTTCCAGAATTTCCAAACTCTACCACTAAGGGAATCATTTATTAAACAGATATTATATTCAGCGTTCTTCAGTGAAAAAAAGTCGGTCTTTGGTTATGCATTTGACAATTACTGGGTAGAACTTGTTTTGAGGCCACCTACTAAAAATACCGGGGAAACGGATTGGAAATTACACTCATAAGCCACGTCCCAAAGGAAAGGTTTGGGCATTTGCATTATAGGTGTGTACATTAAAAACGTCTTCGGCTTCTGGCGAGTCAACCCCCGCTTCAGTAAAACACGTCTCTTTTTAATCGTCTGAAAAAAATCAAACGATTTAAACACTGCCAATAGCGTCCACGCTCGGAAAGAGGGGTAGAAAGCGGCCAGCCTAACTCCAAGGGAAAGGGGCATCCGCCTGTCCGGCGGCCAGGGCCCAACCCCGGTAACAGACACATCCTCTTTCTCGGTTGCCCAGCGCCACCAGACCAGGGAGGGTCCGGGTCAGACGGCCGGCCGTAGGACGAGGACTCCTGACGCAGGGGAAGGGCACGCGCGACCATTCCGGCCGGCTTCGCACGCCCCGGACACCCAGGAGGCGGTGTCAGCCCAGCCAGAGTCGGGGAGGGCTCGGCCTGGGGTCCCGCTGTGCTCCTCCGGTCGCCCGCCCCGCCCCAGCCCTGACTCAGCATCCCAGTTTCCTACTGGGGGCGGGAGCGCTCCGTGCAGGCCGTGCCCGGCTCGGCAGCCCGTGCCCCGCGCGCCTTCGGCCTCTCCGCCCGCGCCCGCCCCGCTTACCTCGCCCAGTCTCCGCCGCGCCACCGCCAGCGGGCTCCCGCGGCCTCCTTGTGTCTCAGGCCACTTCCGGCTTCGCAAGCACTGGTCGGGGTCACGTGACCGACGGCCGCCGTGCGGGTGCGGGTGCGCACGCGCACTTCCGGCGCACAGATCTGGGCTTGGGCCTCTGCTGCCAACGCTCTTCCCTCGCACAGCTCTCCGAGGCCTCTGTGGCGAGGGGCCGAGAGACTGTGGGGCGTCTGGACCCCGTCCACACCCGCTGCCTGTCCCCCCTTACTCTGAGGGTGAAGCCGGAGAGCCCTGCGCAGTGAGCGCAAGGATTCAGATTCCAACTGCGAATCCCGCCCCGTCCACGACAGCCAAAGGCGGAGTGAGGTGATAGTGGGACAGACAGTGGACGGGTGATTACAAACATGCAAATAAGCACGGGTGTGCAGAATGCTGGACACATGAGGGGCCATCGCTGGAGGATATCATACTCTGCAGGGATAGATTCGTATGTATTTTAAAGACCACATTGGCTGCAGGGGAGCCAGATTATCGGCTGCGAGTAATTCGGACGTGAGATTCTTAATGTAAATAAGCTCATTTAATTCCCTCTTTTTAGACGGTATTTTGGAAAATGGCAATACTGGAGAATCTAGGGACTAAAATCCGGTCCCCTGCAGTATTCGTGCCGCTAGGATCTCAAGCAGCTATTCCCGAGTGATCCTTTTTGCCCACTGGTAGAACTGCAGCCTTTCTCATAGTAAGGAGAGGCAGAGAGGCCGAAGAGACCTCTGCAGATAAGGGCTAAATTTCTGAGGGAGGGAGTCGGAAGGAGGGAGTTCTTCCCAGGTGAGAACTATAGGAGCCGGCCGTGAAATAGGAACCTATGGCAGAGTGGTTAAGAGCAGAGGCTTTTTTTTTTTTTTTTTTGTGGTACGCGGGCCTCTCACTGTTGTGGCCTCTCCCGCCGCGGAGCACAGGCTCCGGACGCGCAGGCCCAGCGGCCATGGCTCACGGGCCCAGCCGCTCCGCGGCATGTGGGATCCTCCCGAACCGGGGCACGAACCCGTGTACCCTGCATCGACAGGCGGACTCCCAATCACTGCGCTACCAGGGAGGCCCGAGCAGAGGCTTTTGAATGGAATAGACCTAGGGTTGCAGTCCCAGCTCTCCCTGCCAAATACTGACTTTAAGCCATTTTTTTAAAAACCTCTGTAAGCCTGTTTAATCACGTATCATATATACAATGGAGATAAGAAAAGCCCACTGTAATGCTTGTTACAAAGGAATTTATTAAACCTTTAAACAATGTTTAAGTGATGGAATCATTCTACTGTAACAACAGTCTATTCACTGCTTACATTCCCACCAATTTTAGTTGTCCCCTATCTAATTAATGCCAAGAAGAGAGCCTGTCCAAGTTCCTTATAACTCACATCTCAAAGGTGAATGGGAGAAAATGTGATTAGCTGAAGGCCTTGATTCACATGTTTACCACATGAGTGAGGAACACTGAAATATTTTTTTTTCTTTTTTTTTTTTGCGGTACGCGGGCCTCTCACTGTTGTGGCCTCTCCCGTTGCGGAGCGGAGGCTCCGGACGCGCAGGCTCAGCAGCCACGGCTCACGGGCCTAGCCGCTCCGCGGCATGTGGGATCCTCCTTGACCGGGGCACGAACCCACGTCCCCTGAATCGGCAGGCGGACTCTCAACCACTGCGCCACCAGGGAAGCCCTAAAATACATTTTCTTAAAGATCAAGCCGTTTGTGAACCAATTAATATTAGTATTTAAGATTTAAATAAACTGTTAGGCACAGAACTATACCAGGCCTCATAAAACTCGTGTAGTTCCATAGTTAAGTCATACAAATCCCTCAGTCTTAACTGCCTCAATGAGGCTGTTAACAGATGAGATTCACCCTTGAGACAATTATTTGGGTGTTTGTTTTTGGAGACTAAGAACAATACAGAAAAGGTAATACATGGTGGAACAGTTTCCTAATTGCTATGGTACTCCCTAAGTAAAGTGCTCTAGGCAACTTCAGGGAAGGAAGGTGGGAATTATTACACATGATTAGATAACATGAAGTTTTAATTTCTGTTACAGACTCTTAATTCCCACGTTTTGATTTCTCTTAGCTCTGAAAACTTGTTAATCTTCTGAAGGGCTTTAAAGAGCCAGGGGAAAAGGAGGTGTTGCCTTTACATACACGGAATAAACAGTACAATAACAATAGCTATTATCAAGCCTTCATTTGCAGATGCTGTAGTAAGCTCTTTTCATGTTTAACTTACTGAATTCTTAGTTATGAGGTAGGTATCATTATTTCCCCCATTTTACAGATGGGGAAACTGGGGCAGGGAGAAGTTATTTAACCTGCTCAAGGTTCTAAAACCAATTACTGAAAGCACTGCTATTTGAACCTACTTAATCTGGATCCTGAGCCTGTCTAAGCTAACTACTATGCTATGCAATTCAGTATACTTTGGACAATTAGTTCAAAGATCACTGCAATAGATGCAATGATCTCTCCCACTGTAAAAGAAACAATTAGCTCTCACTCATCTATTTTTAAAACCATTTTTATTTAAGTACAGTCATCCCTCAGTATCCACAGGAGACTGGTTCCAGGACCCCCCACAGATACCAAAATCCTTGGATGCTCATTTCTTATATAAAATAGCATAGTATTTGCATGTAATAAACGCACATCCTCCCATATACTTTAAATTATCTCTAGAATACTTATAATACCTAACACAACGTAAATGCTATGTAAATGGTTCCCAAGTGCAACAAATTCAAGTTTTGCTTTTTGGAGCTTTCTGCAAGTTTTTTTTTTCCCAAGTATTTTTGATCTAAGGTTGGTTGAAACTATGGATGTGGAACCTGCACCTACAGAGGGCTGACTGTATAATATACATTCCACTGATCTATTTTTACAATTAACTGTTAACTTAGTTTAGTACCTTTATTCTATGATGTAAGGAAAATATAATCTCTTCTGGAATTAACACCAGGAAAAGATTTATGTGCAAAATTTAGAATACAATTTTAGGGAATTTAGAAGACCACTAAAGACCATCCATCCATGAAACCACTGAAGCCCATCCGTGAAACCTCTAGGGACCACATGGGCCAAAGGTTAAAAAAAACCCTCGGGGCTTCCCTGGTGGCGCAGTGGTTGCGCGTCCACCTGCCGATGCAGGGGAACCGGGTTCGCGCCCCGGTCTGGGAGGATCCCACATGCCGCG
>NC_041219.1:883644-927955 GCF_002837175.3 Physeter macrocephalus | reverse complement strand
TGCTCGGCAACGGGAGAGGCCGCAGCAGAGCGAGGCCCGCATACCACAAAAAAAAAAAAAAAAACCAAAACAAAACCCTCAACCACCCTAAAACCTTACTTGGGCTTTTAAAATTTAAACTTAAATGATGACTATAGTAAATGTGCTGCTCAGTTTTGTCCATCGTTTCTTAATTTTCCAATACTACTACTGATACTATTTGTCTTATTGGTTTCTTGCATAGTCATGAATAAAAATGGGGGAAGGCAGGGGAACTAAACGGGCAGCTACTACTTACAAGCATCATAAACACATAGGTATATTGTGCCCTAAGTAAATCAACATACTGACACAGGCTTTTTCTAGTCCATTAAAAAAAAAGATTCTAAATTATTTAATAGAACTAAGTCACATGTAATCTTTTAGGAGCATAATTAAATAAATCATCCATACACTTATATGTGCAATCCTTTAAATGGGAAATCAGGGAGACATGAGAAAATAAGACTCCAGTATTTATAATAATTCCAAAAAAGACTCAGTAGATTTCACTACGTAAAATTTATTTCCTTTTTTTTATAAAAAATGTATAACACCAGCACCTACTCTTCAATCAGTTAATTTATGAAACCATTCTCTTGTAGAATACACATTGGCATTGAAACAGTTTAAAGAAATGTAATGGCTATCTACAAAAAATTAGTTTTGATTTGTATTTCCCCCATACTCTGAGTCTGCACACATAAAAGAAAATTAAAATTTTCAAACATTTTATATTCAGCAATTAAAAAAAAAGTACACTGTTTTCCTGCTATGGTCTTTATAAAGGACTTAAATTTTCAAGTTAAAAAAAAAGGTACTAGGATAACTCTGCTGTATCTTATAACAGCATTTTTATATAGAACGATTTGAATTGGCATGCAAGCAACTTCTCTAGTTGTCACATACCAGTAATTTAGGGAAAATTACACCCATTTTACAGAAAAATCCCAATGCATATACTGCAATAAGCTCAAAGCAGTGTTAAAAAGACCAGTGTGAATGGCACACAAAAATTGTTTCTTTATAAATTATTAACTGGAATTCCTGATCATGAAGTAGGCACAGGGAGGTCCAGTCCTTAGGGCTTTGCTCTCTGGAAAAACACCTGTAAATAAAGTATTAGTACAATTAGTACTGATGTCAGAAGATTATTACCTTTACCTGAAGAATGGCTCCAGGTTACTGGGTGCTAGTCACTCTTTCGTAAAATACAATAGATTATGTAAAACATTTCATATACTCCATAAATCCACACATAATACAAGTCAAGAACTTTCTCTTCTGGACAACTTGATAAGGCCTAGAGATGACTTATGTTGGCATTTACTAGTGAAAATATGGTATTGCCTCCAATGCTGTGAGATTCAAGCAGTCAGAGGAAATCATGCTCTTGACACCTTTTTGCTGATTGGCACTACTGTCAAAGTTAATGCTAGGAAATTGAATTTTGAGGAAGAAACAAACAAGTCAAAGCTAAAGACAGCAGTTGTTATCTCTTAACTATTTATTTATTTATGAAAAAATACTTCCAATTCAACATTTGAGACTATGAACAAGTAGGCTAGAGGTTGTGCTAGGCACTGGCTCAGTATTACTACCTTCCATAGTTGGGTACATGTTAAGTGAGTACTTGAAAGAATAAATGGTAGGCAGTAAGCTCATTACGGATAAGGACCACATTTGTCATTATATCCCTAACACCTAGTAGATCAGACATTCACTTAACAATTATTAACTGTCTATTGACTAAGTGGAGAGAAAAGAATCATCAATATATGAGCAAAAAATAGCCCTACAAAGAGGCCATGCTTGAGATAAGCCTAGAAGAATGGGTAGAATTCATAAAGGAGAAGCATGCTAATAAGGCAGAATTCTTGAAGAACAGCAAGAATAGTAAAGACTGTTCCTGCAAGAGAAACCGGAAAGGTAGTCTGAGATCAGAATCTGAAAAAAAACACCTAAATGCCAAACTAAGAAATATGTACTTTTTAGTCAATAAGTTATAAAGATCATGAGGAAGAGGAAGGAATTTCAGAGGACTGTTCAATGTTTTTAAACAGATCAGCTTGGATAGAACAATGGAAGGGAAATCAGAGTGAGATAAGAAGCCTACACCAGAGTGGCAGCAGTAGAGACAGAAAGGAAGTTAGAGAGCAAGGAGGAAACAATCAGCAAGATCTAAGGATCAATCAGATAGGAACAGAGTAGGCACAAAAGAAGGAACTTCATTTTTTCCAACTAGAAGAATAACGCTATCACTGAAGAGAAGCTGGGCTGGGGAGGAAGACTATAAATGCTGTTTGGATGAATATGTTTGGGGCACAAGCCTGCTACAATGTACCCAGATCTGCTATAACAGATACCTCTAATAGAGAGTTACAATTTTTTTAGTCCATTAATCCAGTGTGATTGATCTGTTACTTAACAGAGTTTACCTCCACAGGCATTTGCTTTTTTTTTTTTTTTTTAAATTTATTTATTTAATTTATTTATTTTTGGCTGCGTTGGGTCTTTGCTGCTGCGTGTGGGCTTTTCTCTAGTTACGGCGAGCAGGGGCCACTCTTCGTTGTGGTGTGCGGGCTTCTCATTGCGGTGGCTTCTCGTTGCGGAGCACAGCCTCTAGGCACGCTGGCTTCAGTAGTTGTGGCACGTGGGCTCAGTAGTTGTGGCTTGCGGGCTCTAGAGCACAGGCTCAGTAGTTATGGTGCATGGGCTTAGTTGCTCCGCAGCGCGTGGGATCTTCCCAGACCAGGGCTTGAACCCGTGTCCCCTGCATTGGCAGGCGGATTCTTAACCACTGTGCCACCAGGGAGGCCCCAGGCACTTTGCTTTTATGGGGAAATGGGAGAGGGGAGGGTTCTCAATGACAGACAGTAGTAACTCTATCTTCTCACAAACTCTTTTGTCAGTTTAAGCTGACAAACTACTACTAGGGGAAAAACTTGCAAGGGAAGATGTTAGCACCAAAGTCAAAGGATAGCACATTTATTTATCAGCAAAGCCCCTTGACTTGAATGCCTTGGGCAAAGGAAGGAGGGAGCCATTAAGTTACCTGCCACTAAGAAATTTAACACAGTGCTTTACCGTCAAATTTGCTGAATGAAGATAATAAATAAAAATAAAGAATAGTTCCTCATCCTGTCACACTATAACTTTATTTCCAGACCATGAGCTCCTTGAGGGCAAGGAAAGTCACTCATATTGGTATTTGCAGCAGTTAGCATAGTATGTGTTACATAAAAAGCAGTCATGGAGTACTGAATGACTGACTACCCGGGTGAAAGCAAGATACCTGTTTCATGGATTTAACTGTAAAAATGAATACCAAATACATATTTGGTACTCCTTGCCAACTTGGAGGTTGATTGGTTGGTTTGTTTTAATTTGGTGATTTTATGAATGTAAAAAGAGCCTTAATGGCCAAATCTGAGAATTCTACTTTTTGTCCATTTTGCAATTCAAAAGTTTCAAGATAGGATATAACCAAGTAATTCATACTTGTTTCTTTATTTTTAGCTCCTTCCTTTCAACTCAATATGGGCAGCTATTCATAAACATTACTTGTTCTCCCAATCCTCTAGTTCCTATTTAATTACACCACAAAACTTAAAGGAAACTTACATTTTCATACCAACATGCTCAGGCACATACACATTCAGCTTGCTTATCTAACTTTCTATAATCTTTTGTAGGAGCTCAGTTGAAAGGGGCTTCACAGAAAACTCTAAAGTGTAACATCTATTAACCATGGATTCTTAGAAGCAGGTTTTAGAGCAAAGAGATCCCCAAATATGTAACTGTTGGTCAAACTACAGTATGACACAGTATCCTGTAATATGTATTCTCTCTTGGCTCTGAAACATCACCTAATTGTATGAAGATATATAAGTTTTTCCAAATACCTACCTTTAAGTAGTTTTTAAAAACTTTAGCATCAGGCTGCTGAAGCGCTTGGCAAAACTCCTGGGGGGCCAGGAGGGGAGGAGAGAGAAAAGAATGAGTCTATTTGTATTAAATTCATCATAATTCAAAACCACAGTATTCTTTTTAAATTATGATTAAAAAAATAAAATCGACCATCTTAACCATTTTTATGTGTATAGTACCAGCAGTGTTAACTATAGGCAACTGTCATGCAACAGATCTCTAGAATTTTTTCATCTTGCAAAACGGAAACTCTATACCCATTGAACAACTCCCCCTTGTCCCCTTTGTCCAGCCCCCATCCCCTGGCCACCACCATCTGCTTTCCGTTTCTAAGAGTTTGACCACTTTAGATACTTCATTGTAAGTGGAATCATGCAGCATCTCTTTTTGTGACTGGCTTATTTCATTTAGCATAACATCCTCAAGGTTCATCCATGTTGTAGCATATGACAGAATTTCCTTTTTTTAAAGGCTGAATCGTATTCCATTTTATGTATATACCACATTTTACTCATCCATTCACCCATCAATGAGCATTTAGGCTGCTTCAAATCTCTAGGATTCATATTATAATTTATCAATTAATTAACCTGAACAGTTCCTCACCAAAAAGGTTATATGACATTTTCAAATGTAATACTTGTCAGACAGGCTGCTTTCACTTTTGAGAACATGGCCTCCTGGGCAAGACTGACTCTTGCCTCAGAAGGGTGAGTGGGACAAAAACCACGTGGCTATGGCTGTTTTCATCTAGTAAGAGGGTAACTGAGCGGAGCCAGATGGAAAGAAAAAGAGAAAATTCTCTTCAACAGAATTGTGCAGGGACTTCCCTGGTGGTCCAGTGGCCAAGACTCCCTGCTCCCAATGCAGGGGGCCTGGGTTCGATCCCTGGGCAAGGAACTAGATTCCACATGCTGCAACTAAGAGTTTGCATGCTGCAACCAAAGGTCCCACAGGTGGCAGCTAAAAGATCCTGCATGCCACAACTAAGACCTGGCACAGCCAAAAAAAAAAAAAAAAAAAGATTGTGCAAAAAGTGCTGTCAGAAGGTATATGAAAAAGGAAAAAACTGGGAATCATTGTCTTTTATGCTGCAACCAAAGGTCCCACAGGTGGCAGCTAAAAGATCCTGCATGCCACAACTAAGACCTGGCACAGCCAAAAAAAAAAAAAAAAAAAGATTGTGCAAAAAGTGCTGTCAGAAGGTATATGAAAAAGGAAAAACTGGGAATCATTGTCTTTTATAAGCAAATTATTAGATAGAAATATAATACACAGAAAGACAAATATCATATGATATTGCTTATATGTGGAGTCTAAAAAGAGGGTACAATTGAGCTTATTTACAAAACAGAAACAGACTCCAAAAACAAACTTATGGTTACCAAAGGGGAAATGTGTGTGTGTGTGTGGGAGGGATAAATTGGGAGATTGGGACTGACATATACACACTACTATATATAAAATAGATAACTCATAAGAACCTACTGTATAGCACAGGGAACTCTACTCAATAGTTATAATAGCCTATATGGGAAAAGAATCTAAAAAAGAGTGGATATACGTATATGTATAACTGATTGACTTTGCTGTACATCTGAAACTAACACAACACTGTAGTCAACTAAACTCCAATAAAAATAAAAAAAGAAAAAAAAATTTTTGCTTCATTTAGCAATCTGGGAAACTACTGATATTATTCAAAATTGAATGGTATATTTCTATTTTTGAGGTGCACTAAAGATCATGAGTAATTAATAATGTATTTTTTTCATAAAATACTAATTTACTTGTTTAACAAATGATAACTGAGAAAATTAATATCAAGTTAAAGATATGTCATAAAATAAGAGGTCATAAATTCACTAAAAATGAGTTTTATGATTACTCTTATGTGAGATCTGTTTCTACCTCATTAGAATTATGTGCTATTGGACAACAGGTCTGGATAACTATGCATCCAGAAAACAATCGAATACCATCATAAAAATCACTCTGAAAGAGTGCAAAAATGTAAGATAGCTTTCCAGGCACTTACCTCAAAATACGGTTTCAGATTCACAAATTAAGCACTGGTGAGCTTGGCCTGTGTAAAATGAACTACCTGGCACAAACTTTCAGAGCAGAGGTTCGTGTGCCACAGCCCCCTCTGGCAGTCTAGGGGAGCCTGCTGGACTTCTTGCAGAATGTTTTAAAAAACACACTTGTGACACACCGGGTTACAAAGGAAGCTAATTACAATGAATTATGGTTATCAAATGTATTTGTGACATGTGGTAGAAGAATAAGACATTGATTTAGATAACAAGGTCTAGTGGCATAGTCTAATAACTCATAATTCCAAAAAGATGAATATAAATAATATTTCGAGACCTGTGGAACAACTAATGCGATATAAAAATATCTGTGATATCTATGGGTGACAACATCACAGGCAATGCAAATACTACTGTGATTTGTCCCCTACACAATGGTAGGAAATTAAATTTCTGTTAAACGTAGTGAAAATAAAAAGTTTTTTCTCCTTCAATTTCATAGGCCCCCTCCCTGACATTTGGACGTTTGCTATCCTATACATATTACTACATTCTCAAGGAGAATGTAGTCTGGCTTCCTTGAATCAAAATTTAGATTGAATTACATAGCTCTATTTCTTTAATTAAGAGGAAAATCCACTAGGACAGATCTTACCTGAATTATGTCTGGAGCTACTTGCAAGGAAGGCAGGTATTCTTGTTGAAGATACTGAACACATTCTGGGCCCTGAAAATTAAATTGGCACAACATATGATACTTTAAACACAAAATGGTATTGTGATTAAGAACACAGACTCGGAAGCCAGATTGCTTTGGTTTGAATCCTGGCTCTGGCAAATTTCTAGTAACTTGCGCAAGTTATTTAACCTCTCTGAGCCTCAGTTTCCCCACCTGAAAAATGGAGTTATTGTGAGGCTTGGATGAGTTAAGAAACATAAAGCTGTTAGAATAGCACTTAGCACTGAGGACACGTTCACATTACTTAGTGTTATGCAGTGCTAAAGATTAAACAAATACTCTTCTAAATGCAGGAAGTCACAACGCCAAAGCCTGGTTCCATGCACTGAAAGGAGAAAGCAAAGAGAGGGGCTTCTGGTTCAATCTACCATTGGGTGGACTATAGGGTGTCTATGGGTGCGCAAGGGGAAGCCTGTGGGTAGTGCCAGGATAATGAACATCTTTAGAAACTAAAATACAAGCAAGAAAGAACAAAATGCTATGTTGGGAGATAACAGCAATAAAAGTACACCCCCCTTCTCCTTCCAGTTCAATAAACTAGGAAACAGGAATTTAGTACCCAGGTGAGGAAACCAATACCCAAAAAGATAGGGTGATTTGGCTAATTTGCTGTTAAGTCTGTACTAAGTAAAAAGCAGGTCACCTGACTTCTAAAACCATTGCTCTTCATTGCCAACTGCTGGTACTGCTAGATGCTAAAACTCTAATAGTTTTCTGGGTTTTTAAGGGTAAACTTGGTAGAGGGAAGGGAGAATTCCACAAACTAACCCCTAACCCCTATACCTTCTCAACAGCTACAAAGAAACTTAGGATACAATTTGAAAACGGTTTTCCTATAGCAATTTGTTTCTGAGACAGTGGCCTCGACCAAATGCAATAAATCCAATACTTAAAAAAAAAAAAAAAAAAGAAAGAAAAACAAAAAACCCAACTAATTTGACTTTCAAACTTGAATCTGACTTAAAGGCTTTAATATGTTTAATGACTCCAATCTAGTCCAACTGAAAGTAACAGTTATCAAGATGATATCAATCCAACTCTCCTCAATGTACTTCACCCTGCATTAATATGTGGATTTCCTGTTAATAGTACTGCTCCTGAATCAAAGGATTTCTCTGTTTCCTCATCGACTTTGACTCCTGGCCCTCTAATCCAATCAATCTAGGTCACAATTTAATGACCCTTCAAAGGAAGCTTGTTCCTGAGAGGAGGTAACACTGCACTGTTTATGAAAGTTTCTCACACCCCTTCTACTCTCCCTCTCACCTTTTCTTTAGTCTACTCTCCCTATACTTACTGCCCATTCACTGCTCATCATTGCATATAACCCCACTGTTATCACTTAAAAATGGAGTATACTTTTTTTTTTTTAATGAGGAAAAGTAAACTTAGACCTCAAGAGGAAGTCAGTCAGGTAGATAAATGAGAAAACAAAACAATGAAGCAAAACGTTTTCTAATATAATGTTCCATTTGATTCATTTCTCTGTGTGTCTAAATAACAGCTCTAAGGACAAGATAAATACTTCTGAATTGTAAACATCATTCTTACTGTTTGTTATTCCTCATCCTCCTTGACTCTCCAGCATCCAACAATGTCAACTAGTCTCCTCTTTCATGACTCTCTTCCCTTAACTTTCATTCCTTTGGTTCTACTTCTAGCTTTCTCTTGACTCTTGCTTTAGCCAAACAAAGTTCTTTTTATCCTGGTCTTAGAAAGTCTCATTCATTCCTACTACTTCATCTTAGCAAACTACAACCTGAGGACTCCAAAATCATTATTTAGTTCTAACTGCTCTAGACCCGTATTTCAAAGTGCCCTGTGAACATTTTTTCCACTTAGCTCTCCTAAATTACAACCCCACTGACTAATGACTTACCAACTTTTCACATGTAACACACACCTAGTTCCGTTTTGGTTTTTGGCTCTTCTACCTCCATGCTTTAGCTAAACGGGATAACACTATTTTCTACCAAGTCTACCATGTGACATCTGATCTGTCTTCAGCTCCTCCTGGTGAGCCCGATGAATGTACATTTGTTTCAAGGTCTAACAGAAAAACAGAAAAATACCCCCTCTTTTCAATGGCGTCTTAGACTGCCCTCATAGGCAAAGCTGCTCATTCATCTTTAGTCCCACCATGGTACATTTAATACAAATGTATTAGTTTAATATACCTCTGTTAAAGTACTTACTTAACCCATCCAATTGAGTTTTTAGGTACTGGTCTCCCCTGATTCTAAGCTCCACAAATATTGGGGGACTTTTTATTCATCTTTATACAGGTCTCCTGCAGCCCTGAAACACATACCCCTCACCTTAGCACATAGAGAAAATGCCTGATTGAAAACCCTTCAAATCTCTTTTGGAATCAAAAATTCAAGTTCAAATGAAGAGGGGGCTATACGGAGACTCTGAACAAGACGTCATGCTTTTATTTTAGGCAACTGAGGAAAGACTCATTAGATGACTGCAACTATGTGGGAATGCTAGTCCTGTGTTGGCATCCTAGCTTTGTGAAGTTGGAGACAGAAATTTTTGTTTAAAAAAAAAAAGCTACCTGATTTTCAAATATTGGCAATCAACTCATTATTATTTAAAATACTGTATAAAGCAAACAACACACCAGATAGATTCAGCCCAGAATCACTTATAATTTATACAAATGGTTAAACTGACAAGGACACTACAACATTCTGAAGTAGTAAAGTGTTCTAACCAATCTGTAATACTAAGAAATTGGACAAATCTGTGAAGAACCACGAGGTAGTGAAATCTAGATCGTGAAATTCTGGTTAAAATTTTTCTCACTCTTTGTCAAACCAAACAAACATACATTTTAACCTTCCTGTTACCCCAAACATGAAAGACAATAAAGGATACTACTATTTTCATTCGATCCGCCCCTCACATCCAAAAAAGTCAGAACTGAAGTTAACTTTTATAAAAGATATAGCTTTCAAGAACAAGACATACTCAAAACTACAACAAATAAGGGACTTCCCTGGTGGCACAGTGGTTAAGAATCCGCCTGCCAATGCAGGGAACACGGGTTTAAGACCGGGTCCAGGAAAATCCCACATGCTGCAGAACAACAAAGCCCATGCGCCACAACTACTGAAGCCCGTGTGCCTAGAGCCCATGCTCCACAACAAGAGAAGCCACCGCAATGAGAAGCCCACCAAAATAAATAAATTAATTAATAATAATTTTAAAAAACTATAACAATAAGCATGTGAGCTGAAAACGAAGGGGCAGGGAGTACAAAGCTTACCCGTTTGAGATGAATTGTTTTCAGCGTCACTGCACACTCAGATAAAGCCTGTGAGAAACAAGTTTAAGAATTTTAATATACTCAATTTTTGGTTACTGTTCCAACTTTTCTTTTTATTTTCCTGGCCACTGCTCATTAACATTTACCTCCAAAGAAGGGATGGAATGATTTCCCAGGTGGCTCAGTGGTTAAGTATCCACCTGGCAATACAGGGGACATGGGTTCAATCCCTGGTCCAGGAAGATCCCACATGCCACGGAGCAACTAAGCCCATGTGCCACAACTACTGAGCCCGTGCTCTAGAGCCTGCAAGGTGCAACTACAGAGCCAGTGTGCCACAATTACTGAAGCCTGCACGCCCAGAGCCCGTGCTCTGCAACAAGAGAAGCCACCACAATGAGAAGCCCACGCACTGCAACAAAGAGTAGCCCCCGCTCGCCTCAACTAGAGAAAGCCTGTGTGCAGCAACAAAGACCCAATGCAGCCAAAAATAAATTAAAAAAATAAAATAAATAAATTTACAAAAAAAAAAAAAGAAGGGATGGAGAAAGGAAAGGTAACAGGCAGGCAGATGGAACAAATGGGTTAGATAGAAAATTTTAAAAATACAAAAATACAAAAATGCTGTCTTAATGCAGTACATGATAATTAAGAAATCTAGTTTTTACTAGGTCCTGGTTAAGTGAGTAAAGGGCAACTGCTTGACATTAAGCATACTGAAGATGAGATTTGGGGAAACTATCAAATGAGGAAGAGAAAGTTACTCTTAATAATTAGGAAAAAAAAACATTAAGCCAAGTTTTAGAATGAAAGTAGAGGCAGGAAACTAATAACTCAATCAAGCTTTAAAAAAATGTTTGCATCATGTACCCTTTCATGGTCTTAGAAATCTTGGCTGTTAAAGTTGGAGGAGTTGGATTTTATACATTCAACTTTAACATCAAGATTTAGTTAAGAATCAAAAGGTCCAAAAGGTGTCAATTTTTAAAAAATGAATTCTAATTTGAAATTTTTTTTGTTTTAAAAAGGCATTGAAATCTAATATAATCAACCTGGCATTAAAAAAGAAATTGTGAGTTAGAACACATGAGATTTACACAAAGTAAAACGAGACTCCTAGGTGCTTACCAATACTGTTTGTGCATCTGCCAGGTCAAAGGTTTGTTTTAAAGGTGCTAAGAAACATGCAGGGACAATGTGCTTATAAACAAAATCAGCAAATCCCACTGGTCCGTCTTTACCTCCTGTCAAGAGAATTCAGATTTTCATCTTGTATAAAAAGAAAGTCATTTAATTTATCACTGGTGAAAATCAGCTCCCAGCTCCTGTCTATGTTAGGGCCAGGATCCCATTTCATCTCTCTTGTCTTAGGAAACAGGTTGGGGAATGAAGTTTTTTTTTTTTCCTAAATCATCTTACCCCAGAGTTCTACCAACTTGGAAAGGATGATAAAACATGTTTTCTGGGCAATTGGATCTGGATATTCGACTGCTCCTTGAATAACAGTTACCAACACTCGTTCTACATTCTCTGCACCTGAAGAGAAAAAAAAACTGAGTTCAATCTCATAAAGAACTAGAAAGGCAACCTGAAGCTCTCACTTCATATACAGTAACATGACAAAAACAATTACAGGGACTTCCCTGGTGGTCCAGTGGTAAAGACTCCACACTCCCAATGCAGGGGGCAGGGGTTCAATCCCTAGTGGGGAACTAAGATCCCACATGCCGCACATACATTCAACTTTAGTATGTACTAGAACACAAAGCAAGCCTCAACAAATTTAAGAGGATAGAAATTATTTCAAGCATCTTTTCTGACCACAAGGGCATGAAACTAGAAATCAACCACAGAAGAAAAACCAAAAAACCCCCGACTACATGCAGACTAAACAACATGCTACTAAGAAAAAGGGAGGAAATCAAAAAATACCAAAACAAATGCTAATGAAAACACAACCATACGAAAATCTATAGAATGCAGCAAAAGCAGTCATAGGAGGGAAGTTTATAGAGATTCAGGCCTTCCTCAAAAAACAACTTAACCTACCAGCTAAAAGAATTAGAACAAGAACAGACAAAATCTGAAGTCAACAGAAGGAAGGAAATAAAGATCAGAGAGGAACTAAACAGAGATTTAAAAAAAAAAACAGAAAAAGTCAATAAAACCAAGAGCTGGGGGACTTCCCTGGTGGCACAGTGGTTAAGAAACTGCCTGCCAATGCAGGGGACATGGGTTCAATCCCTAGTCCAGGAAGATCCCACATGCCGCAGAGCAACTAAGCCTGTGCACCACAACTACTGAGCTTGTGCTCTAGAGCCCATGAGCCACAACTACTGAGTCTGCGGCCACAACTACTGAAGCCTGTGTGCCCTAGAGCCTGTGCGCTGCACTGAGCCCATATGCTCTAGGGCACGCATGCTGCAACTACTGAAGCCCGTGCGCCTAGAGCCCATGCTCCACAAGAGAAGCCACTGCAATGAGAAGCTCGTGTACTGCAATGAAGAGTAGCCCCCACTCACCACAACTAGAGAAAGCCCGTGCGCAGCAATGAAGCAGCCAAAAAAAAAAAAAAAAAGCGCTTTATTTAAATAAATGAACAAACAAGTAAGTAAATCGTAGCAATATTTTCTTAGATCAGTCTCCCAAGGCAAAAGAAATAAAAGCAAAAATAAACAAATGGGACCTAGTCAAACTTATAAGCTTTTGCACCGCAAAGGAAACCATAAATGAAATTAAAAGAAAACCTATGGACTGGAAGAAAATATTTGCAAGTGATGAGACCAACGAGGGCTTAATTTCCAAAATATACAAATAGCTCATACTACTCAATAACAACAAAAAAAAGCCAACCCTGTCAAAAAACGGGCAGAAAACCTAAATAGACATTTCTCCAAAGACAAACAGATGGCCAACATGCACATTAAAAGATGCTCAACATTGCTAATTATTAGAGAAATGCAAATCAAAACTACGATGAGGTATCACCTCACACTGGTCAGGATGGCCCTCATCAAAAAGTATCCAAATAATAAATGCTGGAGAGGGTGTAGAGAAAAGGGAACCCTTCTACACTGTTGGTGGCAATGTAAATTGGTGCACCCGCTATGGAGAATAGTTCCTTAAAAAACTGGCAGTTCCTTAAAGAAACTAAAAGTGGAGTTACCATATGATCCAGCAATCCCACTCCTGGGTATATACCCGGAAAACATGAAAACTCTAATTAGAAAAGATACATGCACACCAATGTTCATAGCAGCACTATTTATAACAGCTGAAACATGGAAGCAACCTAAATGTCCATCAGCAAATGAATGGATAAAGAAGACGTGGGGTATATATACAATGGAATATTACTCAGCCATAAAAAAGAATGAAATATTTCAATTTGCAGCAACATGGATGGACCTAGAAATTATCACACTAAGTGAAGTAAGTCAGACAGAGAAAGACAAATATTGTATGATATCACTTATACATGGAATCTAAAACATGACACAAATGAACTTATTTATAAAACAGAAACAGACTCACAGACATAGAAAACAAACTTATGGTTACAAAGGGGAAGGTAGGGAGGGATAAATTAGGAGTATGAGATTAACACATACACACTACTATATATAAAACAGATAAACAACAGGGATTTACTTATAACACAGGGAACTGTATTCAATATGCTGTAATAACCTATAACTGAAAAGAATCTGAAAAAGGATATGTATATATGTGTATAACTGAATCACTTCGCTGTATACCTGAAACTAACACAACATTGTAAATCAACTTAAAAAAAAAAAAGGAATACTGCTTTAGGAAAATGGGAACTGAATACAAGTTAATTTTAAGGTCCTCTATGTGAAAATGATTCCCACCCTGATGGTAATAAACTGTCATCTTTGGGGCCAACATATAACTACTTCAAAAGCTTAGTGTTGGGGCTTCCCTGGTGGTGCAGTGGTTGAGTCCGCCTGCCGATGCAGGGGACACGGGTTCGTGCCCCGGTCTGGGAGGATCCCACATGCCACGGAGCGGCTGGGCCCATGAGCCGTGGCCGCTGAGCCTGCGCGTCCGGAGCCTGTGCTCCGCAAAGAGAGAGGCCACAACAGTGAGAGGCCCGCGTACCGCAAAAAAAAAAAAAAAAAGTTTAGTGTTTACTCCAACTAGCTCTTGCTCATATAGATATACAACTGTGACAAGTACTTAGACGATTTAGGCACTGCATGCATCCCCACCTTGATTTGCTATGACTTCGCTCATTCCACTGCCTGTGACTGTTTGCAGGAAAGCAAAGTAACTCCTGCGCAACATCTGCTTCTCTAAAGCAGCAGACTGGTCGTTTTCTTCTGCTGGTCGGAGCAAAACTTCAAAAATTGCATGAAGAAGAGGCATAAACATTTGTTGTAAAAATGGGGATACCTGTATCTGAAGAGATGAAACAACTATTACTATTTCAGAAATAAGAAAATTATTAATACGAAACTTAGAAAAAACATGTTTTACATAAAGCCTTTTTCTAGAGATTCTAGTTAGGACACATATTTACATAATTCGGTTAGCAAATATCAATGTTAAGACAAAAATCTATAGAGCATAACAGTATTGAAAGCCTCAAGATCATTAAGTTAAACCCATTTCCTACAGTTCAAGATTCAGGTTCAAATAACATGGAGTCAGACATATTTCACAATCAAATATTGCCATGGAATATTTTCAAATTTAAATTCTCAATAAATGAATTCTACTGCTAAATTATAAATGAATTTATATGATTGAGCTCTCAGGCTTTACATGCCCTTGAGCAAATTGCTTAACTTCTGTGTCTCAGTCTCTTTATCCTTAAAACAACAATACTTAACTTCTAGGGTTGTTACAAAGATAAAATGAATGTATAAGAAAATGCTCTGAACAGATTTTGAACACAGAAAACACTATGTAAGTGTTAGTAATTTTTATTAGCCGACTTATGCTTAGGTTACATTTCCTTGTACATAAAACTGACACTGAATTATTTTTAAATTACTTGGGCACCCAAATTACAGGGCTTAAAATTTATTCTCTAGGCATTTATTATTCAATGCTGTTTTATTTGCTTTTCTAAAATACCAGACTAATAGTTTTCTTCTGCTGCATAGAACAGAAAAGGTCTGTTCTTATTAAAACATCGTTTAAACATTTCCTATGTGTCAGGCAGTGTTGTAGACATTGGGGATGATAAAAATGCCTATGATCCATGCCCCCAAGAAACTCATACTTAAAAAAAAAAAAAGCAAGGGTCAAATGCTAAAATATACCTAAAGATAAATACATCTAATCTTGAAGCCAGGAGATCTTAAAGTCAGGAAATTCTCTGAGCTCTGAAGGTTTGTGGTACCTTAAATTTGGCTGTAATCTGGTTGATAAGAGGAATGAATTCCTGGAGGTCTTTTGCTTCACAATCTTTGAGCATGTGTTCTGAAGCAGATGGAATGAACGGAAGGACTTCTTCCTCCAGGCAAATAATCATGCGATGAAGGAACGTGCGAACCCCACTTCTGAGAATATCCTTTTGTAAGGGACAACTGAGGGCTGGCAAGAACGTCTGTAAACAGTCCAGATAAACTTCGGAACAGCCACACTGTTTCACAGTCTGCTTGTTGCTGAAAGCTTTGCTGGTTCGACTATATAAACAATTATCAGGTAACTAGTTTTAAGTTTATTCTTAAATGTTTTATGGAGTAGTCAAAAACAACACACAACAAATTACAAAACTGACAAAACAAAGAAGCCATTTCTTTATTTTCCATGTCACAGCTACATCTATCTTTAGCTGATATGGTTATTTGTAAACTATTGCTTCCAGTTACCATTCCAGAAAGAGCTCAAGTTAAAATTAAATGAATGAAATGTAATTAATACAGTCTCTCAAATGTGAGTCCACCTAAATGTTTTACTAAAATCCTGCTGACAATGTATGCAGAAAAGAGAAAAAAAAAATCTATTTTTTATGAATAGGCTATACTACACAATCTGTAAACTACCAATTTATATTTAAAACAATCTTAGAATCAAGTTATTTATACAACATCCTTAACATAAGCTTTTGCACTAAAGTCTTCTGCAGAGCAATTTCTCTATGTAGCTTCTAATTAGCAATCACTATAACTTTCATGCTGTTATTATTTGCCAATAAACAGAGAGAAAGAAAGGGCAGCTTGGGTGGTCTTCAGGACACAATGTAACAACTAAAAAGAAGCCTCAGCACCTTCTCTTCAAGGTTCCAAAACTGATCCCCTGATGTCATTGGTATATAAACACTTAGACTAATCTCCTTAAATACGTAATCAATTTATAACAAAGAAATCAGAGGAGTTAAGGATTTAGATAACTGTCAAGTCAGAAATGCAGAATGTTACATGACCTAATTCCTTCTTCAGTTAAATCTAATTCAGTGAATTTAGAAAAGAAACAATTTAGACAATTCTCTGGACAATCTAGTTTTGGAAACATAGATATGCATGCCCAATTCTAGAAAAATCCAAGCAAACGATTCTGTGTATGTTGAGAAAATCACTTCACAAATTTAAATGCAATCACTCACCTGGCAAATCCAACAGCGTGGTTGAGACAGTCTGCAAGAGATGCCTGCCTTTCTTCATCCTGCGCCAGCATCAATTTTTCTAACAGAATTTTAAACTTCTCCATGAGTGGAGTCAACAGATTCCTCATTAATGCCTGCTTCCGTTCTGCTGGGTACTCACTATTAACAATCAGCACTCCAGCTGTCTCATAAATAAATAATTGATCATCGCTGCTCAACAAAGACTGGTAACCATTCTCCTAAAATGAAATTTAGTCTTACTGAAGTTTTTCTTTGTTCAGTTCCTCTCATTTAAATGAGAATAAGTACAAGAGGGACAGGAGACTTAATCTATCACATCAACTCATTATTAAAAAGAAGACTGAGTACTTTTAAAATAAAATTTTTCCCAGGATCATATAATGGAAAACAAACGGAATTAGAGGTCAAAAGATCATGGGTCTAATTCTACCCCTAACAAGACTTCATAAATGGTCATATAATATAACTGTTAGTTTTCTAACTTGATTTCTTTTGTAAAACCTATTTATTATTAGGAGGCTAACAATCAGGTATACAATGTGCTTTGAATGTTAGGACAAAGACCACACAAGTTAATACTTTAAAGAGTGTTTAAGAGTTAAATAACAATAAACACCACACAATAAACACACACATACACAACAGTTGTTACTTTAGAACATCTGAAAATAAGACTACAAGTGAAAAAAAAGATCTCATTCAAGCATAAGCAAACATCTATATATTGATCCATTTTTATTAACGAGTTTGTTATTTTTCACATTTATGCAGTCTGAGAGGCCAGGAGGAGGGGGAAAATATCAGAGGCCCCTCTAGCTCTAATACTAAAGCTCCCTGTTAAGAAATTATTTAAAAGCCTAGTCTTAAAACAGATAAATTATGTGGCAGTCTTATTATTTAAAAAAAGACCTCATCTTTTATTTATTTATTTTTTGTGGTACGCGGGCCTCTCACTGCTGTGGCCTCTCCCATTGCGGAGCACAGGCTCCGGACGCGCAGGCTCAGCGGCCATGGCTCACGGGCCCAGCCGCTCCGCGGCATGTGGGATCTTCCCGGACCAGGGCACGAACCCGTGTCCCCTGCATTAGCAGGCGGATTCTCAACCACTGCGCCACCAGGGAAGCCCGAGACCTCATCTTTTAAAAGAGAATGTTCCTATTTATTTTTTATATAAAGTTATTTATTTATTTATTTATTTATTTAGGCTGCACTGGGTCTTGGTTGTGGCATGCGGGATCTTTTAGTTGCAGCATGCGGACTTGTAGCTGCAGCTTATGGGCTCTTAGATGCGGCATGCGGACTCTTAGTTGCAGCATGCATGCGGGATCTAGTTCCCCAACCAGGGATTGAACCTGGGACCCCTGCAATGGGAGTGTGGATGAAGTATTTTAATATATATGTTTCTTTAATATGTAGGCAAAGATAATTTAACCATATAATGCACTAGTAACCTTTCATGCAATGAAATTATATACCTTTGTACCCTGAATACTGATATTTATTTTTAAAAAACCCAAAATATTATTTTATGTTTAACACTTTTCAAGTGGCAGCTCTAGTAATATCTTTCATCAAAATGAAAAAAAAAGTCAAGGCCAGTATTTTGCTTTACACAAAAACATTTATCAGTCAAAATGTGCTTACAAAGTATCTCAACCTAAATCTGTCTAGTGAAATAAACACCAAAATATACAGATAAACCAGCATTAAAATTTTTTTTACCCCAAGCCAGAAATTCCACAGAAAAACTTCAGTCTACCAGTAGCGGTCACTGAGAATGGCTAATGTGATCATAGTACTAAACAGAGAATAATTTAGAAACCGAATTTTCCTTCTCCAAAAAACACTTCACTGGCATTTAACAGTACAGAGAGCAGACCATATCTCACACTGCTAAATCTATCAGTCAAATTTTGATTCCTTTCTATTTCTATTACTGTTTTGTTTACTGTATCTCAACAGAGTTTTGGTAAACAAAACTAACCCTTGCACAGCCTCCACCCACACTTTAAAAAACAAAAACAAAACAAACAAAAAAACCGCCCAAAGGCATTAACACTAAAGGCTAAAGGGATATGTAGCCTCAATATTGGGGAAAACTTATCACTCAGAAGGATAGATACTTACAGGTGGAGAAAGTTCTAATAAATCTTGTATTCTATTCAGAATATCCTCAATGAAAGGATTCATTTGTTTACTGAATAAAGGCAAAAAGGAAAACCACAATTACATAAATAATAGTGCTTGGCAAAGTGCAGAAATGCCAAATCCCTCTTTAAGGCAGAACTAAAAAACAAGTTCAGTGCTAAGGTAGTCACATGTGATCATTCAGACTAGCTATGATTTTTTTAAACTACAATTTTATAAGCCTAAGAATAAGTAGTTTTCATACCAAAAACTGGTACCAGTAAAGAACAATACAATATAAAACAGATTAAGTTCGAAATGTATTTCCAAGGAATATCATCTTTCAAATTTCAAAGAAGCCATAGAGTTTTCTACAGCAGTAAAACTGTTAAGTAACTAATGTCATTAGTGATGACAGGTGTTACGTACAAAAATATTCAAACAAATCACTGTTTAATGATGAACAAAGTACCTGGCTAAGGAGCAGGAAAAGAAATCGTAACATCATGATACAAAAAGGAACACCAAAATTTTTAAAAAGCCTTAGGACGAAAAGACCACATCTACCACAGGCTCTTAGAAAATAATTTACATCTTACTTAACAATCTTAAAAACAAGAATTAAACATTATAGATGAAATTTTGTACTTACTTCAGAGATTTGACAAATCTAGAAAACAGGTAAGCAGTTCTGCTCCGTACTTTTGCACTAGAGTGCCGCAGACCCCTGTGATCTAAGAAAGCCATCTAAAGAAAGAGACACTTTTACTATTTCTGTACTTATTTAAGGCTTTTATTGCTATTGTCATGACACATTTTGGTTCATACCAAATTCTACTTTTTAGCTCTGGAAGGGAAGAACCAGGTATATATAAAAAGTAAGCCTACACTACACACAAACAGGCCCTTGAGTATTTGTTTTAAATAACTGACTAGACACAAACTCCATTTTAAAGGAAAGGAGGAGGGGTTAGTTTCAGTATGTTGAAGAGTTTTTGAGAGCTTCTGGCTCTGGAAAAAGTAATAAAAGAAAGATAGAATACTATCTGCTCATTAGCTGAAACAGAAAATAATAGTTGAGAGTAAAGTGTATACTTACTAGTACACATGGAATGTGTTGAGGTTCAACTGTGAAAAACTTTTCATATCTAACAACAGTTTCGAAGAACTCCAATGTCACAGATGTGTGCTGGTAGGAACTAACTCCTGATGTTACCAACTGGAGCAGGAAAGAGTTAAGAAATCTATCCTTATTTACTGCAACATCAAAATGTCCCAGTATTAACATACATTAAGCTCTAACAATTAAGGAACTCACATTAGCTTATATGAAAACAGAACATTATGTGCAAAATAAATTATCTTTAGTATACTTACAGTTCGCATCATATCCTGCAAAGCACTAGCTTTTGAAACATCACCTGAGAAGTGAGCACCATGAGATACTGGAAGAGCTTCTGCCAACATATACAGCAATCTTATTGCCACTTCAACTTCCATAAACCTTGTAGTCTGCCAATTCCTACCAAGGTATATAATATGTCAGTGAAATCTGAATATAAACTTTCTATACAACTAGTGATACACGGGATAAAAAGACACCAACCAAAGCCTGTTTAATTATTAAACAGTCACAGCAATTGTTAATTTTGCCAAGCAACATAAATCATATCACAAAAGTATACAAAACTAATGAAACCCATTTTATTGACATTCCAAAGAGCAGTATTTCCCCCCAAGAATCAAGATAAATCAGAGGCAAGTGCATTGTTTCAGAGATACACATAAGATCTTCATAAGTAACATAAATTAATAAGTCACGTGAATCACTTATGGTAGACCATCATCAGGGAGAAAAGGAAAGAGGTGACTTGTTAGAAACAGCGTAACAAACTTACTGCAGGGTAGAACTAAAAACTCTGCGAACAGAAGCCAGCAGTAACTCTGGTGAAACTTGAGCAAGCCTGTCCAACAATAACTTCAGTTGTTTTCTGTATTCTACAAACATGGCTTCGTCTTCACCCTATGATATTTTAAAAATTCCATTAAAAAACTTAAAAGATCTTAAAACACATAAAATGGTGAGTTCTCACTAGTTTTTGTATTTACAAATTTAATACACTTTTATTTTTTCATCAATATTTATTTATGTAGGAAAATGTACTATGCTCAGGAGCCTTTCCCCTCCTGCTCACAAACAATTATTTCTGAACACAGCCCTAGACCATGAAAGCCTAGAGCCAGAAATGGCATAGGGAGGACATTAAAAACAAAAGTCTAACAGGAGAGAGTTATTGAGGGACAATTAAGCAAAGGACAGATAATGCAAGGCTTTGGGGAAAAAACAAAAACAAGAGTCTAAGCCAGGATGGGGTCATGTAGGGCTCTGTGAGAACTCTGTTATACTCCTTGTATCTCACTGTACACTTTAAGAACTGCAATAATATCACATGATTGAAGATATTATATGTAATGAGCCTAGCACTTCATAAGTACACGGTGTACTGGTGATCATCACCATTATTCTTTTACAGTTAGAAGTTTTTGAATGCCTGAAGTGGGTAACAGAACACGTTAGCACACAACTAGACAGTACACGCCATCACTGAGTTGCTAGAAAGCACCGATGACCCTTGTGATTGATGAGAAGCCGACTCACTGACAACCCTGGACAAGACTTTAACCAGAACAAGTCCAGAGACAGTTAAGTACCTCATTCCTACTCTTCCACAGACAATTATGATCTGAGGTCCATCAACTGGGCCTCAACTGATCACTCTTACTAAATATAAAGTGAAATATGATCACCAATAATACTGTCAATATTTATGAAGTTCAATGCTACAAAGTGTTTTTAAAAGGGTCATTTTAAAGAGGGACAATATACAAAAAAAATGAAGGATTATGAAAGTTTTCATTAATTTCACCTAAGTAGAGGTGAAATTAAACAAGACTGTGGAAGGGATATGGGAACATATGTATATGTATAACTGATTCACTTTGTTGTAAAGGAGAAACTAACACACTATTGTAAAACAGTTATACTCCAATAAAGATGTTAAAAAAAAAAAACCGAAAAACAAATAGACAATTCACTATGAGTTTTTTAAAAATAAAATAGTAAATTTAAAAATGAAAAACAACAACAACAACAACAAAACAAACAAGACTAGGGACTTCCCGGTGGCGCAGTGGTTAAGAATCCACCTGCCAATGCAGGGGACACGGGTTTGAGCCCTGGTCTGGGAAGATCCCACATGCCGTGGAGCAACTAAGCCTGTGCGCCACAGCTACTGAGCCTGAGCTCTAGAGCTCGTGAGCCACAACTACTGAGCCCGTGTGCTGCAACTACTGAAGCCTGCATGCCTAGAGCCCATGCTCCGCAACAAGAGAAGCCACCGCAATGAGAAGCCCATGCACCGCAATGAAGAGTAGCCCCCGCTCGCCACAACTAGAGAGAAAGCCCATGAGCAGCAACGAAGACCCAACGCAGTCAAAAAACAAAAACAAAACCCTAAGACTAATTTTTTAAGATAATCAAAACGTGGGGGCTTCCCTGGTGGCGCAGTGGTTGAGAGTCTGCCTGCTGATGCAGGGGACGTGGGATCGTGCCACGGTCCGGGAGGATCCCACATGCTGCAGAGCGGCTGGGCCCGTGAGCCATGGCCGCTGAGCCTGCGCGTCCGGAGCCTGTGCTCCGCAACGGGAGAGGCCACAGCAGTGAGAGGCCCGTGTACCGCAAAAAAAAAAAAAACAAACTTGGAATATTAATTTGATGTAAGTAAACAAAATTAAAACTGATTTCTCCTCAATGCAAAATTCTTACCTCATTTTCAAAGTTATATTCTTCATCATAGGTTAATTTTTTCATAACGGCCAACATGATTGCCTAAAATTAAGAATAAAATACCTTTTGTCAGTCTCCTTTAATTTCATATAATTTGAAATTAAGCTATATTTCAAGGCAGACTGCAGATGTAGATTCTATTATTGGTTTAAAAGAAACAAAAAGAAGTCAATTACCTCTACATTAGCTTTTTGCTGATCAGAGAGCACTGTAAGCTGTCGAAAAGAAAGCAATCATTTATTAGATTTCCTAAAGTTACACTTGCTTATCAGAATATTTTTCTGATCAGTTAAGATCTTTTCAAACATGCACACAGCTTTTCTGGAGGGCAGTTTGACAGTACATTTCTATATTTGACATGTCCCTAACCTAAGATCTATCAATTTCACTTCTAGTAAGTAACTTGACATGTAGGCAAAGACATGTAGATAAATTTGATTTTAAAAGACACTTATAAATGTATTCAGCAAAGAAGCAGATTATAGAACAGCAAAGTATGATCTCACTTTGTTTTAAAACAAGGCCAAAAAAGCCTAGAAATCCATTATGAGATACACACTGGGACTATCAATAATGATACCAATTTTAACTTTCTTCATACCTTTCCACATTGCCTAAAATTTCTTAAAGTATGCATGCAGAAACATATTAGGTTTATAACAGAAGCTAAACTCAGTTTGGAAAAAAAATTATTTTAAGCTTGACTCAATTCAACTAATTCAATGTAAATATCAACAAAATAGGAATGGCTCTCACCTAATGTCATAATGAGAAATCACTAATTCTTTAAAAGGCTACACGCTATCAATATAATATGGGAGATTCATACCTTCTACATTTTAAGGTCTATTATTGGAAGCAACTCTCTAGGGGGAAACTTTTAATTGTAAAAAAAAATTGTTTATAAGAAATGATGCATATGTAATTAAAATAACGAACCATGGGGACTTCCCTGGTGGCACAGTGGTTAAAGAATCCGCCTGCCAATGAAGGGGACATGGGTGTGAACCCTGGTCCGGGAAGATCCCACGTGCCGTGGAGCAACTAAGCCCGGGTGCCACAACTACTGAGCCTGCACTCTAGAGCCCGCGAGCCACAACTACTGAGCCCGCATGCTGCAACTACAGATGCCTGCATGCCTAGAGCCTGGGCTACACAACAAGAGAAGCCACCGCACAGAGAAGCCTGCGCACCGCAACGAAGAGTAGCCCCCGCTCGCCACAACTAGAGAAAGCCCGCGTGCAGCAATGAAGACCCAACGTAGCCAAAAATAAATAAATTAAATAATTAAATTTAAAAAATAATAATGAACGACATTTAACAAAATTTCTACTGTATTTAGAAATAAACAGAGGGGGCTTCCCTGGCGGTCCAGTGGTTAAGACTCTGCGCTCCCAATTCAGGGGGCACGGATTCAATCCCTGGTCAGGGAACTGAGACCCTACATGCCGCACAGCCAAAATAAATAAATAAATAAAAATAAACAGATTCATGGAGTTCCCTGGTGGTCTAGTGATTAGGATTTGGCGCTTTCACTGCCGGGGCCCAGGTTCAACCCCTGGTTGGGGAACTGAGATCCCATAAGCCGTGCTAAGCAGCCAAGATTTTAAAAAAGAAAAAGAAATAAACACAGATTCAAAATAAAAAAACAACCTAAACCTATAACTAATTCTGAAGCTTTTTAGTCTAGTGAATTTTAGAACCTTGCCATTTGTTTTCTGGCTAAGAAGTTTAAAGAAAAAAAAAGATGAAAATACATTAATAATTAACAGTAAATGTCATTAGAGTGTAGAATTATGAGTATTTTCTTGTTTTCATTTTTCCTGTATTTTCCAATTCTCTTGCTTTTCTATATCATCTACTGGACAAAAAGATTAAAATAAGGACTTACCTGTTTCAAAATATGAAGATAATCATAACAAAATCCAATAATGTTAGAAGAGATGTCATCATCCTCATGAATTAGGAGCTGCAACATCAGTGCCACTTTTGTTTCAATAGCTTGTAGTGCCTCTTGAGCATTCTTGATATCCCCATTCTTAATTAATTTAGTCCAGCTAACTATCAATGACTGTCCCATTCCATTTACCAGTTTAGAAAATCTGGCCAGGAAGTCAACATCTTCTTCCTACAAATGATCAATACAGACTTCAATTTAAAACCAACCACCTAAGAGGGAAAACTCTAAACTTAGGTATGGGTCAAGTGCCAATCATAGGAGCCATTTTTATTTTTATTTTATTTATTTATTTTTTATTTTTGGCTGTGTTGGGTCTTCGTTGCTGTGCACCGGCTTTCTCTAGTTGCAGCGAGCCGGGGCTACTCTTCGTTGCAGTGCGTGGGCTTCTCATTGCAGTGCTCTAGGCACGCGGGCTTCAGCAGTTGTGGCATGGGGGCTCAGTAGTTGTGGCTCATGGGCTCTAGAGCACAGGCTCAGTAGTTGTGGCGCACGGGCTTAGTTGCTCCACAGCATGTGGGACCTTCCCGGACCACGGCTCGAACCCATGTCCCCTGCATTGGCAGGCGGATTCTTAACCACTGCGCCACCAGGGAAGTCCCAGGAGTCATTTTTAAGCTAACATTAGACACTAACAATTCTACCATTTTGACTGGGAAATCTTAAGAATTTGAATTCTTCTACTATTATTATCCACTAGTACTAACTCTTCAAAGCAACTATTTTTAATGATTATAGTCATGTAGACATTGCCAACTTATAAAAGCTTAAAAAAAGAGATCTGTGGTTTCAAAACCTTCTCTCTAAACTGCTGAATTTAGTAAATATGCTCTAATAAAGTTAATGCTGCCATATTATACTACGTATAAGAATTTACAACAGTTCTTTCTGATACTATTTAATTTGAACCTCAACTGCACTACAAAGAGATAAAACTGCTATTATAATAACCTGCCTAAGGTCACATCAGCACTAATTCTAGAACTTAAAATTAGGTTATTTTCATTAATTATCCTTATGATGTTTCCTACAGAAAGATTTTTACCTTCACCATTTTAAATCTTTTACCAGGGACTAAATAAGACAATTATTAGTAGTGTAAGAAAACACTACTATTTGTCAGCTAGGAAAATACCAGAGGTGTTGTACTCCTGACATATCAACAATACAAAGACTTCTCAGTAATTCTTTACCAATATCACAGGTAAAATTAAAAATAAAAACCTTCAAATTCAGTTTCTAAATTACTAATTTACCACACTCAGCCCTAATTCTGCTGAGGCTAAACTTTAACAGCTCAAATGAATGTGATGAAAATATAACATTTATAATTGAGTCTAATTTAGGTCAAAATGCATTGCCATGCTTCTTAAAGTGTGGTCCATGAACCAGCAGTATCACAGTCTCACCTGAGAGTTTGTTAGAAACACACAATTTTAAGTACCATCCCAGATCTTCAAGTTTAAGTCTGGTATAATCTATTGTTCAAGGCAAATGTTACAGATAACATTATGGCTTTCTAGATACAATGTTTCATTATTATAATGTCAAGGAAGTTTCCAGCATTTAAAAACAAAACAAAAAGAAAGAAAAAGAAAAGGAAAGCATATTTAAATTACTGCCTATTTCAAAACCTTATTCATAAATTTACTGACCTGGTCAATGCTGAAAAACCCAGCAGACTGTAATACTTGACACAAAGATTCTACTAGTTTCATTTTATCAACAGGATCCATTCCTTTATTTACAATTTCAAATAAACAATCACATGCTTCTTCCCGTAGAACTTCTATTGACATATGACCTAGCAGCATATTTATAAACCTGGCAATGGTGAAATAAAATTGTTACAATATTTTCAAATTCATGAGTTTTACATACTGTATTTTGCAGGTTTCTATTTTAAAAATATAGGTTAACTTACCTATCATTGGCTATAAGGGATAAGTCTATCCAAGAGACATAAGCCCCAACTACTTCAAGGCACTGACATGTTACTTCTGAATTAGTATACTGATAATTTTGTAGGATTTGGTACCATGATTCCACCAAGTTTGGAATGCACTGTTCCCTCATGGTATCTTTTATGAGAGTATTCCTACGAGCCTCCTAAAAGACAAAACAAAGTACCAAATACACAATTAAAGTAGATTACCTCCCAAAATAATGTTTAACATCTGAATAATAGTTGCACACAGTAATTTCCTCACCACTAAACTTCCAGACTTGTTAACACATTCCCTGCCGCTGTTTCCTATTTATCTGCTCTAAAATCATAACCTGTGATTCTTTCTAATTCCTCCTTCCATTCTACTCATTTCCTCAGACATAATTTCTTATTAAACACAAACTATAAATAAACATTGCTTAGAAATCTTAACCATGTGATAAAACTTATTTCTCAATATTATACAAATACTTAAAATTACTTAAGAGAATAGCAATTACTTAAATGTTACAAACATATTTGACATACAATGACCTCAAATTATCAGACACATTTGAATTAAGCTATTTCTATTGTGTTCTTTAAGAAAAAGGAGAAACTTATATTGGGTAATACAGAAATAGAGAAAGACTAAGGTGATGGGCTATGTGACTGAGAATACAGAAGAACCCAGCACTGATTCATAAGTAATGCTTTTTCCTCACTCGGTGACTATAAAGCAGTAATAAACATAGGCCACATTTGTCTACAGATTCATAGGAAAAAATCAGTTTGTGTATTTCTCTAGAGAAAGTTCTTGCCTGGTTAAAAAAAAATCTGAATACTCTAATTTCACCCTACACCTGGAAAAAAAAAAAACCGAAGTTTAAATTCCTTTGTAAAACAAAATTCAAAATGTTGAGTAAATTTATAAGTATTCTTAATAAAGTTTTATCTCAAAAAAATAAAAAACCCTTCTTGATCCTTTTATTATATGCCCACCATCTCCTACAATATCTCCATTAAAAACTTAAAATTAATAGGAAGTTACTTGCCTCTGATGTATGTACCACATCACGATCCACCAACTCTGAATCAATAGCCATGAGAATTCGGAGGTACAGATCTACTCCCCTTGGATTTAGGTCCACTACTGAGAGAATGTCAAAAAAAAACTTGGGCCATTTAGTGAGATATTCTGTAACAAAAAGCAAGGCGAAGACTTGGGCTGCTTTATTTCGTATAAAGGTCTTCTCTGGTTGGGGATTCAGCATCTGACAAACAAGAGAAATAGTTCATAAAATTAAATGTAAATGGAAAAGACTCAAACGTTGTTTTCCTATTTATCATTAATAGGCAAAACCCCACCAAACTTCACCAGGCTCTAGAACAGCTGTGCAACAAATATGCTTGAGAATTACCAAAGTTCTGAGATGACTAGCCAGATGGAGAACAATCAAATGAACATAGGTGCTAATGGTTACACCTCACTCTCATACTTTCAGAGAAAAGTTTCATGGGCAGAGCATTAGTAGTTCCTATAATTTTTTCTAAGAAGAAAAAAAATTCAATGATTTTTCTTCTAGCTGCTTGCTCTTTAAGGAAGATAAACATCCTAGCTACACAACTGCTTTAATATGTTAAGATTAGCTAAAATTAATGAAAAAGAATATAGTGAATAAAGAACTCTATTGGCTCCTTTGAAAAGGGCTCTTTGTTAAGAGGCTGTCCAGGAGGGCTCACCTTAAGTGTGAACAGAAAAGGAACTTTTGTCAAGTAGTTAAAAAAATATTACATTTTAAAACCAAAGTTTCCACCATGTGTCATGGACAGAATGACAGCTTCAATTATCAGTATAATTTTAAGTTATTGCTAAGTTTTCATCTACTCGTGATCTTCGAAAACAGCACTTTCTAAAAGAGCTACATGATGAAATGGAGGATAAATGAGTGACATTTTTGAGGTGAAGCTGCAAACTCTTGCAAAAATAAAAATGTAAATATCTGGCAATTTGAGGTACTAAATGTAAAAACTACTATTTTACCTGAGCTTGAAGCCAAGATATGAGTGTCTCCCTAATCAGTTGTTGTTGAACAGTAGTTAGTTCTGAATATCTGTTCAAAATAGAGAAGAAAAATAACAATGATAATGTTTAGTGTCTGTGGTTTTAAAAAAGTAACAGCCTCTTATAAATTTGAAAGAGAAAATTTGTATAGCAATCGACTATCTGAAATTCCCTAAAACAAACTGGTAATATCTCATCACTGCTTTAAAGACAGGGGTGGGAGAGGCAGGTGGGGTATCAATACTGATCTTTGTTTTGTGGTCCAGTTCATGTTAAAACAAAATGGCAGCTACACAATTTTTCAGACGAAAATACATCCATGGTCTCAGGTCTGTGGTTTACAGAATAAATCAGTAGGCAAACTAAGGATCCCCAGAGCAGCAATTCACTGTTTTTACTTATATTAGGCAGGGGCTCTAAATGCAAGTGCCCACACTGCCACTCAACTCTAACAGAGAGTCATCGTTCAGAGAAACAGGCTCAGTATTGCTAGATCTTCTAATTTTTTCCAGAGAAGCTGGAAATCTGTCTTTTTCCTGTGAAATGACTGGATTTTTATATGTAACCAATGAACTCAGTATTTTTAAAACACTTTTTGGGATAAATCAAAATACATCTATGAGCTGGATATGACATATACCATCAATTTACAACATATGTTATGGTGTCCCCAAAGAGGGAAAAACTAATTTAAAAAATGGCCTCTCAGGACTGCCCTGGTGGTGCAGTGGTTAAGAATCTGCCTGCCAATGCAGGGGTTACGGGTTCGATCCCTGGTCCAGGAAGATCCCACAAGTCATGGAGCAACTAAGCCCGTACACAACTACTGAAGCCCGCACGCCTAGAGGCCGTGCTCTGCAACAAGAGAAGCCACCGCAATGAAAAACCTGGGCACCACAACGAAGAGTAGCCCCTGCTCGCTGCAACTAGAGAAAGCCTGAGTGCAGCAACAAAGACCCAACGTAGTCAAAAAGAAATTAATTAGTTAATTATTTTAAAAGTTAAAAAAAAAATGGCCTCCTCCCACAAATCTCAGGGAGAAAAACCTTACTTGTATTTAACTTGATGTTCTAGTACTTGAAAGCAGAAAAATTTAATGTGATCATCACTGAAAAAGAAAAAAAAGAAAAATTAGATAAGCAGAATATGAATTAGGGAAAACAAATCAAAGGTAAAATAGTAATGAATAAACTACAGTTGAAAAGTTTCTCAAACTAGACCTTTGGCTTATTGATCTCAAGTTTTACATTCACATCCATTTGTTTAAAAAGCTAAGAGAACTTTTTATGTTATACAATATTCAATGGAAATCTGGCAAGTGGAATAACCAAAAAAATTTAAGATGCACTTTAAGTACATACAGTGCTTTTGCAAACAGAAGGCATTCCCCCTAAATTCTAGATGTTAGGATTCCCAGAACAACTCCTACGTTTTACAATAGAAAGGCTAGATGTAAAATTACAAATGGTAGAACAGCCAGAGACTGAGTCAAAGCAGAAATGGTCATCAAAGTCATACTTAAAAGTTCTACTGCAGTCAAATCCAAAGCAAGCAGTCACCTGGACTGGCAGTCCAGCCCCAAAAATTCATACAGAAAACCAAGTTACCAATATATTGCCCTTATAAAAGGGGAGTAAAAACCAACACCCACCCATTATCCACTTCCAACTGTGTCTCTAGGGGTGACAGCAGAGCTGCAGTGAGCTAGCTACAAACTCTGACCGAGTCCCTTTAGTGAACAACAATCTGTTCATCTTAAGACAGTTGGTCTGGGCCAGGCTTAGTCATGGAACAATTTTTCATATACAAAGCTAACTAGTCAATACAAGAATGGAGATGTTATCTTCATTTAGACTCTATCAATTAACCAAAAAATAATAATAATTTCACACTTAAGAAAATGAAACTTAACTTTTAAAAGTTTTTTAAAAAGTTACGTTTAATTTGCATCTCTTCTAAGACCCTAGGGTTTCTAATCTTATCATGGATGGCACTGAAGCTTTAACTAATTATATGACTTAGATCTTCCACTCAAAATATAAACTATAGGGAGCCTTAATTAAAAGCCAGCCCTTATTTACTCTAAGACATATAGATATTCTCAAAACCAACTTTCACTAAACTGGAGCACTTCCTTTCGGCTATAAAATGTAGTGACTGATACCCACAGCATGCCAAGAACTCTAGCTAGGAGTCATCATTGACCCCTATATACTTCTACTCCCACTAGTAGAGTTGTTTATTTACAACTAGTCAGCTGTGTTTCCCCAAGCCTCACTATGTGCATTGTACTTCTTTTGTATGTAAGTAACTTAATTATTATATAAACTAATGAAATGAGTATGATGACAGTTTATAGTTTCATAAAAATTAAGTTGAATGCTTTAGAAAGAGTTCATAGGAAGTCACATTGCAGGGGGAAAACCTTGGACCTATGTGATGTGAGACAGAACTTGGAGAGATAGGAACAAATAAATAAAAAGTTTAGAAATCTGTACTCACTGTTCCTCAATCCACTACAGGGACCCAAAGTGGAAATTACAGAGGACCAATTATGGGTGTGATCAACGTTGAGAATGACGAAGTGAATGTTAGTGGCATATATGCAAAGAAAAGTCCTTGGTCCAATATCAAAAGATTAGTAACTAAGTGTTTATATACTTTAAATTAAAATTAAAAATTAAGATATATATAATTTTTTATTACCTCCTTTACCAACTTTTTAGAAAACCAACTATCCCTCTCCATCATAAGAAGATAAGGAAGTTTCTATTGTATAGAAACTATATGCCACTTGGGATCTACTGCCAGGTACTCAGAATAAGGCAAAGGATATTTTAATGAGAAATCAATTCTGGAATGGCCAAATTATTAGTTTACTATTTTTCTCATTTCTACACTGAATAGTTTTCCAAAATATAAGTCATAAAATGTTTTTATGAAAACATTTTCCAAACAGGTAAATGTAACAATCCTGTCAAGTTCACAAAAATTTAAATTCTCCTACAAATCATGCAAATTTTGTTTTAATCACCTGTACGTCCTCTGTGCCAGAGCTTCTGCACACACCTGCCAGGCATCTGGGGAAATCTTTAACTGCTCAAAATAGGCCAGGGCCTGTAAGATTGCAAAGCAGAAAATGCATTTGGAATAGTCAATCTCAATTCTCTGCCAATACTCAATAAAGTTTTCTGGAAGTAGCAAACTAACAACAAAAAGTGACTAAATAAAAAATAGCTAAACATTGAATTCAGGCCTCTGAGTATGTGCAACTTAGTGATCATTCCTAGGAAAAAGGTTAAGTAAAAAACAAATTCCATCAGTTGGATACTCCAACCTGTTTCTTCACAGGAAAGGAGACAACACAAAAATGCCCTGCAGATATCTATGAATTATTAGGAAGATCAAAGAGAAAACACTCAAGTGCTGTGTCAAGTGCTATACTACTGAAGTATATGCAATTATAAAATGGTATATAAACAATACTTTTCCTATTTAATAGCAAACATGCTATTAAAGAGGTGATTATAAAACATGAAACATACTCTGTATGTCATTCGATCTACTGTTTAACAGAAAAGGAGTTATTTAAAATCTTCAGCTATATCATGTAAGTTTCCTAAAAAGTGACATTAAAGTTGGAGTTCAACTGCTTGATATGAAGTTTGCAGAAGTACCAAATAATTGAAATGGTCAAAGTTTTAGGAAATGTGTTTCTCATCCCTGTATTCGCGAACTCTGGGGCCTGTCCTAAGAGCAAGTATACTCTAGAATGGATGCAGCACCAAGTCCATATGCTCTCTACCACTGTTGGGGAAATGGGAGTGACTTCGGCCACTCTTCCCTTAGTATGTTGCAACTGGAATCAATGACAGATGCAGGTTTCACATATGACAATGGACAAACAGTAATCTCACCAACTTGTAAAAAAATATCTCAGTCAGGAAAATAACACATAATCTCTAGAAACACTGCTAAGTGATTTTAAAGCAATTACATATCGATATAAACCCTGAAATTAGTTAGAAACAATATTAAGCCTTAGAGGAACCTAATTTCAATTAGCCAGTATATTTTTTTAAATGTGGTTTGTGCCCCATCCATGATGAAGACAATTTTATTGGTCTTGACCAGCGATTTTTAAAATGAAACAGAATATCAGAGTGCACTGCACCTAGCAAGAATAACTATTATTTTGTGTAATTTGTTTTAGTCATGTGTGTATATGTCATATATTCATGTGTATATGTGTCTGTATTTATATATATACATACATACACACACACACATGCATATATTGTCAAGATATAAAATTATTTTTTCCTTTCAGTTAGAGGTTAAAAAAAAATAAGCAGCAAAAAATCCACTGTATTTAGGTGATAGTTTCCCATGTTATGTAACTGTATGAATGAAGAATGGGTTTTCAGACGTGGTCTCAGTGGCTGCTCCCACTGACAGAGGACCAGATAAATGAACATGAGCAGATGAAGAAGATCACCAAATACTATCTTAAGTGTAAGTAACAGCTATCTTTAGAAATTAAGAATATAGGAACCCAAGCAGCTGCAAAATAATCTAGTTCAGGTGTCTTAACAATATCTATTCCATGAAACCTAGAGTTTCCTTTAGGAATACCTCAGGGGCCAGGGCAGGGGACAATGCTGAAGTCAATCGTATACTGCATTACCACCTAATATTTCACTTACCAAAAGAGGTGGGGGAGGTGTGATTCAGCTGCTAGAATTGTCACTGACATACCACTTTCTTTAATAGCAAGTTTTAAACCAAAGATAGATATTCTATTTTTTTAAGTGATAATAACTTGAAAAATTTCAGTTTTAGCTAGTCTTTGCACTCTGAATCCATGTGATACCAGCATCAAAAAAAAAACTGTGGCAATGACGAACAAGTAAAAGCTTTTATCACCCAGTTCTCTCTCGTACCTTCTTTCTAATGCTCCACTGTGTCGAAGTGGCAATAGAGTCAGTTCAGCTACTTATTGCCCATGTAGAAAACAGAACTACAGACAGACAATTGGGAACCAGGGTTGGTAGTCATTTATCTTACTACGAAACTGAATTAAGTTCCCACTACTCTTGAATTCCAATATCAGGACTATCAGAACTCACTTTTCCTTAAGATTCCTTGTTTTTCATCCTAATTGTTACGCAGGTTGGCTTAATGGGATATCAAATTAAGCCTGCACCAGGATGCCTAACATATGCCTATGACTGATAGAACCCATTTTTATTGATTAAAAACCTAACTTCTATATTAAAACCATTGCCAGTGTACTAGTTTTACTTTTCTGAAAAAGAAAATCATGGCACATTAAAAAAAAAAACCTGTCGGATGGTGGAATTTAATTATAAAACAAAGGATTTCAAAAAAGGAATGTAAAAAATAACAGAGAAGTTTATTTAATAACTAAACAAATAGTCAAAGATTTTAGTTATAATAACTATGCAGTACCAACCAGACTAAAGGTACAGGTCTATGATGCTTCGACTATGTGACTAAGGGTTTGAAGGCAGGTAGCTTACACTCCCATGAAAAGAAATATTTGTCCATACACAGAAGACATGGACTTTTAATGACTTTTCATGTCCTAACCAGTTTGATAGGTATCTTGTAATTAGCTATTTAAATCTCAATTCTTGTTATTTACCTCCATCTGGAGGGCTGGTTACTTCTTTTAACAGCAGAGACATGCACATGATACTATGCTGGAAACCCCTGGAAATTTTTTACTACTTAAAAAAATCTCTGCTTAAAAGCAGAAAAATTGCTATTTTTTGTGAAATTGTTAAATTGCTATTTTTTGTGAAATTGTTAACCTCGTTTAGCTCATTTATAAAAAATATTCTTTGCTATGAGAAGTAGAAAGAAGAAAATGACTCTCCATCCACTTACCCTATACTTCAAACCACCCACGCATCTTTAAAAAATTTAATTATAGGCTTGTTCTTTAGATTCTTCTATCATTCAGCCATAGTCATGATTACAGGTGTAGGCTAAATTGTGTAGGCTAAATTATGTTTAATTGTTTATACTTACCCAAATATCCCAGCACCTCATAATGGATTCTTTGTCATGTGATCATTTTACATAACCTGATGGCATATCATAACTGCTTACTTACATGTCTAAACAACAAGGATGTTAACTATCACTAACATGAGGGTTAAGCAACTTGTTTAGACCAAACCAAGCAATGGGAAAACATAATATGTACACCGGCTACTATGGAAAGTCCCTTGAACAATCCTTTGCATTACAACTTTTAAATAATTAGAAATAGTGATGTGACATAAAGACCTGCCTTGAATTACATGAGATACTAATACTTTTAAGCCAACTAAAGAGAAAATAAATCACAATCACTCACTGTTTCTGTATTCAGAATATAGTCAAATACCTCAAATTTGTTTCTCTATTCATTTCCACCCAAATTAAACCTTTATCAGATGTATATTTTTGATTCAAGTCCTCTAATGCAAATCTTTCCGTAACATGCTTTAAAAAATGATTAAGCCAACTTAACTTACCCTTTGCCTGAAGTCTGAATCAGCATTTGGATTTAGCCCTAAAAGAGCCTGTTCATCCATCCCTGCTGCTATACTTGGAGTTTTCTGATTACAATAGGCGTGCACTCTGATCCCACAGAAGAATCCACAAACATCTGCACACACACACACAAAGTTGAAAGAAAACAATACTTGATAAACAAAATAGATGCTTATCCAGAATATCATAACAAGCGGTAACATTATGCAAAGAAGTTTAAGAGTTAAAAGAACTTTTGAACCTATCCAAATTACAACTAAAGGAGCCTAAGTCTCAGAAGATTGGGTCTGCTAAATACTCCGCAAATGTGTAATTTCGAAAAATCTAAGGTATGCCATTAAGGTTCTCAAATGCTTTTCTTCAAGATCAGTAAAGTACAGAGAGTAATTCTTTTTCTTGAAATAGAAGTATCTAATTTATGTTATCACCATCTCCAGTAAAGTGCAATTGTGCAACTATATTAAGTTTAAAAAAAGACAAATCCAGATCATCTTATTATACTAATTATAATACTTGCTTACTGCCATTTATCAATATCACAATCCCTTAAAAAAATTAGAATGGCTGACTAAATACGGATCTCAGAGTGCCTTTCTGGAGAGTCTACCAAGTACTTCAGGAGAAGTCAAATGAAAAAGCAGCTAAAGAGTGAAAAACAAGCCATTTAGCTTTTGAAAAATGGGCTAGCTCTGCCTTTTACAGATCTCTGCTCTTGCCAGCCCAATTCCAGAAATGTATTTCAAAAACTGTTTTCTAACAGTAGCTATAAAAATTGACAACACTGATTTTTCTTATTTAAGAACTTTTTTTAGTCTCTGGAAAATACTGCATTTTTTCACAATATAGGGTCTAACGTTCTCAAGTAAGAACATGACCAGCTCCAAAGCCAACTTGGTTTCTGATAAAATGTATATTTATTTGCAGAAACAAAGAACAAACTCTACCTGAGGTAGGGAGACAAGGTCTTACTACTCCTATTAAAAGGTTGTAAGGCTTTTTAAAAAAAATTATCATAACCAATTAGACCATAACTGATCTAACCAAAGAGAAGATCAGAGCCTAAAGGGGTCAAGAACCTAAACGGGGGATGTGGTATGGAAGGGGTCACAGCCTTTCGGGAATGGTAAGACCAGGATCAGATCCAGGTTAGAAGACTCCTACTACAACATGCTTTTCTGTCTCCCCGGCTCTGCCTGAATCAAATGATAAATCAGGATATGTGCTGAGAGCCTTGGAGAAGAAAGCTTGACCCCTTCTCTTACGGTTACCATCATACTTGCAGACTACACAGATGCAGTGTAACTCCCCACTGCCCTCAGGATTAAGATCCAAACACTTTTCAACGATTCCTCACCATTCTGCACCCTAACCCAGCAAGGCCAGTGGTATTCTGCCTTTCATCTTCTTTGGACACATCGCTCTTTCCTTGTTAGTTAACCTCTGCTTGTTCTTCAGAATTCACCTTAGAGGTCACCTCTTTCAAAAACGCTTCTTTGTCCCCTATTGTTCAACTCTCCCAAACCGGATTAGATGCCCCACCTAAGTGCTGATACATTGTCACTGTCTGCTTACTACTTTTCTCTCATTAACCTTAAAGGGAAGGAGGGACTGTCTAAGTATTTGTCACTGTGTCCCTAGGACATAATATAACATACATTTTGGATGTGGAAAGACCTGTATTGGTACTCTGATCTTGTCATTTTCAAACCAGGGCCACATAGACAACTAACAAACCTGAGAGAGAGAGCCCTTTCTATGAAATGGGAAAAAGAGCATCTGACTCAAAGTTGTAAAGACTTCAATGACATAAGGTATGTAAAGCATGCCTGGAACCTAGTGGGTCCTCAATAGGTTATCTATCATTCAGAGCTAGGCACATGAGGGAATAGGAACTACTTGGAGCAATCTAGATTTCTTATACTAGTAAACTAGCATTTTGAACAGATGGAAAACCAAAAAGGTACTGCTGAAAATGTGGTGACAATTCCCCTGAAAAATGCACACACAGAGGGCTTCCCTGGTGGCGCAGTGGTTGAGAGTCTGCCTGCCGATGCAGGGGACACGGGTTCGACCCCTGGTCTGGGAAGATCCCACATGCCGCGGAGCGGCTGGGCCCGTGAGCCATGGCCGCTGAGCCTGCGCGTCCGGAGCCTGTGCTCCGCAACGGGAGAGGCCACAACGAGAGGCCCGCGTACCGCAAAGAAAAAAAAGCACACACAGAAAGAAAAGACAATCTGAATTTCTATGAATCCCAGATTAAGTCCTATAAAAGATTCCTTGAATTTGGCATGGCCTTAGGGAAAACTGCGTAAACTTGGTCACTTTGATTTTATCAAGGGAAACAGCAAGTGGTCCTAAGAAAAAACATCGCAAACAAAACAACTTAAGGAAACAAAACTTGTTACAGTTGTCAGTACAGAAAGAATCCCCCACGGAGAAGGCATTTGGATAATAATCAACATGCAATGGTAAATTACTTACATGTATGCAAAAAACTGAAAAGTTACAACCTGTGCAAAAAGGTGACAATTTTCCCAGTAAAAGGTTGTGCATAATGTTCTAACACCGCATAGCGGTGCAGGCTTAAACATTTGTTACAATGTGATAAACACTTCAATTTCGCATCTAGCAAATGTTCTGGGGGAAGGCGAGCAACATAATTGAAATATCAAGCCCTAACTCTCCCATGTATAGCCATTAAATGAAGAATCAAAACAATCTGGAAAAATTCCTCTATACCTACTGACGACTGTTCAAAGACCAGGACTGAATCTTTCCAGCCTTTTAACACCACTCTGACAAGTCGCTTTAATAAAACGTAACTTCCCTCAGTAACAACTAGCACTTTGAAACAGTGCTAGTTGTTACAATTAGCACTTTCAAAAGGTACTCCTTTTTTCGGGTTACAGGGAAACATCACGCTTCTCTACTCCTGCGGAATTGTGAGGAACGGAAAAGCAAAAATGGCGTGCCGTGCTGGCAAATTACTACACAGAAATAATACTTTTTTCTTTTTTGTCCTGGGACGGGGGTCGGGGGTGGGGTGGGAGGAATCAAGTTTGAGGTCTCTGCAGCTGAACTGGTGGAACACGCTACAAGTATTACAAACGGGCTCGGCCACTTTTACTATATCGGGGGCCACAGGCAATGGGGGCCCTCCTCGACCGGCCTTGCTCCCTTCCTTCCCCCGGATCCCTCCCCTAAAGGGAGCCTCGTGGCAACTCGGGTGATGAAACACGCGGCAACAAGCGGCCACGCAATGCGGACGCGCTCAGCCTCGGCGGCCGCAGCTTGTACCCACCCCCACCCAGTCCGCCCAGCCTCTGGGAGCATCGCAATGGAGGGCCCGACCCGCACCACTCCCCGACATGGGAGATCCCCGGGCCAGTCCTCCCGGCCAACTTCCCCGCAGCCTCGCGTGGACCGAGTCGGGTCCGAGTCCCGCCCCGAGCCCCGAGTCACCTTCCCTATCACTCCATCCCGCCTCCCCGCCTGCACTCCCAAGGGCCGGTCAGCAGAGCGGAGCGGCGCCGCAAGCAGGGAGCGGGGAGAGCGGCCCTCGCCCTTGTCACCGTCGTCCTCCGCCACGGCCGCAGCGCTAACCCCGGAGACAGAGCTGGCCGGGGCCGCGCGCCTCTCGCTGCTCCGCGTCCCCTGGCGCCTTCTATTGCGTGGCGCCGGGCAGGCAAGCTAGCAAGCTGGCGGGCGGGGTCGGCGCCCCAGGAAGGGAAAGAGCGCGATGGCCAGCTAACGCTGCTGCCGCCGTCGCCGCTGAGTCAGCGCGAAGCGCGCTCCCCGCGTCGGCGCCGCGCGGACCAAAGCCAGCAGCCTCATGGAGAGTGCGGACTACGGCCCGCGAACCCGGACCGAGAGCCTACAACTCCCAGCATGCAATGTGCAGGCGACACTTCCGGGCGATGGGGCGCACGCGCTCGCCGGGCTCTCGCCGGGCGCTCGCCAGGAGGCGTGGTCGCCGGGGTCTCTGGTGCATGCTGGGATGGGGGTTCCTAGGAGTCTCTCTTGGTTGTTGAGTCCCTTTCTGTTTCTGCGCCGGGACAGAGACCCAGGGTTGGGTTTGCTTAGCACGTTCCATAAAGGCTTAGGTAGGTAGTTGGCAGGTTAGAGTATGGAGCCCCGGAGAGCCTCACGACGTGGTCCAAACCACGTGTGAGTCAGTTGTTTAATTATTCTCTTTTGTGGTCCCACGTGTTCCCCCGCGTGAGGATGCTCCGAGGAGCGCTGAAAATTTTTAATTTCCACTTTGAACGTACCAGTATTCTTGTCATTCGTGAAAAGAAGGAGCGCTTTCTTAGGAAGTCCTACTCGTAGGTTCCTTCTATGATACTGTTACTTCGTTTATTCATTCACCGATTAGTTTATTAATACTGAGTAGAGGTAGTGTAGGCACAGGTTGCGTAGATTTGGTTCTCAGCTCGCCCCACTCCCGTCACCTACCACCCCGCTCACTAGTTGTTAACCTCAGTTTCAGGCACGTTACATAATCTATCTGTACTTAAGTTTACTCATCAGTGAAACGGTGGATGGTATTGACCTCAAAGTGTTGTTGGCAGGATTAAATTAATACATGTGTTTGGCATACAATAAGTGCTCGTTATTTAGGTTTCATTGTTGATTGTTAAGTATGTACTGAATACAGACTAGGTTGCCCTCACTGGAACTACAGTGAAAAACAAAACTTGGGAGAGGGGAATGGGAGGAAAAGTAGAATAAAATTAACCATTTAACAGCTACATTTATTTAGTGACCGGCCATGTGCGAGACACTGCACCAGGCATTTCATATATAAAGTATCTCGAATCACTTTTGCATCACGCTTGTAACTTACTCGTTTAAAATGTCAGGCTAGGATTCGTGTCCTATTACAGTGTATCCCCAGTGTCTAGTACCATGCCAGCCTGTAGTTACAACTCAATAAGTGAACAATATGGAGGCCTAATGCTAATCGTGGTCTAAGTGGCTCCAAAGTCTGTAATATGTTCAGTGTATTCCACTCTATCATCCTAAAGAACCTCAAAATACAGTCTATTTTATTGTTACCGTCTATATTTGCCTTTTTCATTTGTAAATTCATTTTGTGGATACTTCATATGGGGAAGTTTATCTACAGCTTATCTGGTATCTATAGCTTATCTACAGTTTATCTAATAACACTGGCCCTTTATGGTAGTTCAAATACCTAGGATTGTAAAAATCTCTGAATTTTGTAAATTCATGTTATTTCGTAACAAATAAGGAAACTACTTGGAATCTACCTGAAGAGGATCTGAGAGGGATATTAAATTTGACCATTCTGTATTCTGGTTCCCCCATCCATAAAGGGATGGACAGTTTCCCATCTCGGACTAATATAAAATGCCAGTTATCAAAATGTTGACAGAGCTGTGATTATTTTAACTTAAAGCATGTGTGCTTGCACATGGCAATGCTTTTATGTACTAATTGTCAACATTTTAGAGCATTTATTATGTGCCAGGAACAGTCCTGAATGTTCAGATGTTAATCCTCACAACAAGGTACTATCATTACGCCCATTTTATAGATGAGGAAACGGCAGTGCATAAAAGTTAAGTAGCAGAACTGGGATTCAAACGCGCATAGTCTGACCCTAGAGTCTGTGCTTCTAACTCCTGTCTCTCAAATGAAGGTCCACTAAATGGTGATGACGCTGTAGAACTATTGTACTAAGTCAGTTTTTCTTCCTATAAATATGGTGAGGCACCTCTCTTATAACAATAAAACATTGTTCCTGTCCCATATTTCCCTTTTTTTTCAATTGCCAGAGTACTTGAAAGAATTAGGATAGATAACATTTATATATTTCATTATGGTTTACAATATGTCTCCATATAACTTTTCTAATTTGTTCCTCTTAACCTTGTAGGGATGGAGCAGATATCATCATCATGATCATCATCATTGTCATCATGATCATCATCATTTTTAATTTACAGAAAAGGAAACAGGGGCTTCCTTGGTGGCACAGTGGTTAAGAATCTGCCTGCCAATGCAGGGGACATGGGTTCGAGCCCTGGTCTGGGAAGATCCCTCATGCCGCAGAGCAACTAAGCCCGTGCGCCACAACTACTGAGCCTGTGCTCTAGAGCCAATGAGCCACAACTACTGAGCCCACGTGCCACAACTACTGAAGCCTGTGCACCTAGAGCCCGTGCTCTGCAACAAGAGAAGCCACTGCAATGAGAAGCCCGCGCACCACAACAAAGAGCAGCCCCCACTCGCCGCAACTAGAGAAAGCCCACGCGCAGCAACGAAGACCCAATGCAGCCAAAAATAAATAAATAAATAAATAAATAAAACAGGTGGATCTATTTTAAGTAACTTATACTAAGCCACATAGCTAGTAAATGGTGGGCTAGAACCCTAGATTCTTGATTCTAGATTTCCTGTCTTCAGGACACCACATATGTTGCCTACACTTAATCTTCCAGTCTCTCACTTATTGTAATCTGTTTTCTGTTCCCAAATCACTCTACTAAACTCTTACAAATGATCCAACCCTGTGACCATTTTTATTAATTTATTTCAACTTTTCTGTTGACTATTTCCTTCCTCCTTGAAATTCTCTCCTCTCTTGACTCTGACCCTGTGTTATCCTCAAAATCCTTTTATTTTTTTTGATGACTACTCTGTCTTCACTGCACTCCTCCTTTTGTTCTCTTTACCATGTCTTCCCCAAGGCTGCCTTCTTAGCCATCTGGCTTTCTGTTTTCTGCACTTGCTCTCAGTAATTATTTCCATGGCTTCAACACTCATTTCTATGAAGATGATCTCCCATTCTCTACTTCTGGTTCTAAGATTCTGTACTCCTAACTTGTGTTACAAGACACCTACACATCTCACCAGCATGTCAACTCTTAACATGTCCAGAACCAAAGTCGTGATCTTACCCACAAAATACATCTCCCTCCTGATGTGGCTATTTCTGCCAATGCATTCAACTCCTCAACATAACTCAGTGCTCTTAGGGTCAGTTTGTTGCTTTCATGTTCCGTGATCCAGTTCAATTTCAGCATAGTGCTGTCACATCTATCTTTTCTGTTCCTTTCCTTATTTCCTCTACCTTACATTAGGCTTTCAAAGCTTCTCTCATGGACTTACTGAAGGAAACTTATCCATTACTTGAAAGTTATCTTTAGGTTGTGAGACTGCAGGTGATTTTTTTTATCTTCCTTGTAACTTTTTGGTTTAAAAAAAAATTCTCCACAGTGAACATGTAGTCCATTCATTATAAAAAAAAGAAAAAAAAACTTAAAAAAACCGACTATAATAAAAGAAAAAAAGAAACAGTTTCATTCACTCTTTGAGAATTTATTGAATACTACCTCCCTCATGAAGTGTTTCCACATTTCCACAACCAGGCTTGTTTGATCATTTCTTTGATGTTGTGCTTTTTTTTTCATACCTCTCATGTTATTAATATATTTTAATATGTTTTTATTTTGTATTAAATTTGTGTGGTTGTCTTACTCACCTATTAGTCAATTCTTGAAGACTGAAAATAAGTTTTATCCTGATTCTGTTTGTGGGTAATAATTTCTCTGTAAATATCTGTGAAATGTATTGAATTGAACCCGAATAATATAATATGAGCTGATAACCACTGAGTTCTGTGCCAGATTCTCTTATTTGTCTCAAAGCTTATTAAGCCTAGTGTCATTGTCACCAAAAGCTCATTCATGATGGGCTTCCTGGCCGAGAAAGAAGTTGGAAAATAGGTCAGGTGAGCTGTCTTTATTGGGTTCTTCTAGTCCAATCATTGGTTTCTTTTAGAGTAAGTGGGTGTGAAGCAGGAAGCCTGAGGCAGAACAGAGCACTGGGGCATCATTTAGTAAAAGAAAAAGTTGTTTGTTTTAATCCAAAGCATTTGCATGTTTCCTTAGACTCTATCATAATGATACTCTTCTCTATATGTCAGTTGACTGCTAATGTTGTAGATATTTAAATGGTCAGTATCCATTAATACTAAGTAGAAATACCAAGGGATTCCTAATTCAGACACCTTTAAAAGTGCAGGTTCTATTTGCCTACTACAGGCTTCAAGTATCTCTCTATACATACTGTCTTTAGTTTCCCGCTGGGAGATGGGAACACTTGGGATCCCTAGACCCACTGAAGGGTACTTCTAGTTTGAAATCCTTACAGGATTCTTATGACCTATGGCCCACTGCTCATTTCTCCACCAAAAATGCAACTAAAAAAAAAAAAAAGGTAAAAATGCCATTCTTTTGTTTGTATATTTGTGCATGTAGATTAGATTTTGTCTTGAGCCTTAATCTAAAGTTTAAAAAGTTAGGCTAGCACCCAACAAGGAAGAATTTAATATTACTACTTTGTATATGGGGAACTAAATGACCATATATGTACCAGGAAATCACATACTTGTTCAATTTATTTTTGAAACACTTACACATTGTTCGCTCTGTTCCAGGTACCTGTTCTAAGTACTTAGAAACATTGCTAATCCTCATAATAACTTTATGGGGTTGGTACTATTACCCCATTTCACAGATCAGGAAACTGGGGCACTGAGCAATTAAGGTAAGTTGTCCAGGAACTCCCTGGCAGTCCAGTGGTTAAGACTCCGTACTCTCCCTGCCAAGGGCCCAGGTTTGATCCCTGGTTGGGGAACTAGGATCCTGCATGCCGTGCAGTGTGGCCAAATAAATAAAGTTGTACAAGGTAATTTTTTAAACTACTGAATGAGACCTGGAATTTGAACCAGGTCATCTGGCTCTGCAGACGTATGCTCAACACTACTGTCCTTTCATCCTTGGACCTAAGGCTATTCTGTTCTTCTGGTTAAGGAGAGTGCCTTTGGGGATTAGTTCCAGGTAAGTAATGTTCCATTCCTTTTGATAGTTTTATCAAGAAACATCTCTTAAGTGCTTGATTGCACAGGATCTGTACCAAAGGCTTCCTGAGTTTGGATGGATTTAGAAGATAAGGAGTAAATGCTTATGTAGGGTGTATTTATGTTAACTATCCTCATAAAGCTTACCCAAAGATAAGGGAATATGAACACTTTACATGTCTGTAGTGCTTTTAGAATTCATAAGTCATTGCCTTTGCTCCTCACATCAGCTCTTTGGTTAGCAGGGCATAAATTAGCACTAGTTTCTTTTTTTTTTTGCGGTACGCCGGCCTCTCACTGTTGTGGCCTCTCCCGTTGCGGAGCACAGGCTCC
>NC_041219.1:881593-883613 GCF_002837175.3 Physeter macrocephalus | reverse complement strand
GCGGCATGTGGGATCTTCCCGGACCGGGGCACGAACCCGTGTCCCCTGCATCGGCAAGCGGACTCTCAACCACTGCGCCACCAGGGAAGCCCCGTATTAGTTTCATTTTACGAATGGTCAAATGAGGCTCAAAAAGGTGAAGTGACTTTCCAAAAATCTCAGATACTGAGCAACAGGATTAGTGCTCTAATCCAGTTCTCCTGACTCCAAATCCAGGGATCTTTCTCCTATATTAACCCCCTTGCCTGTGATCCGAACTTTGCTGTTACACTGGCAACAGTATAGAACAACAAGTGCCTGGAAACCAAGATACTGCCTTCTCTGTGTGCCACAAAGTTAAAAATTTAACTGAGGTCACCTTAACCACCAGACCCTTTGTTAAATTCCCTTCTTCATGTGCTTCGTTCCTTTCTTCATGTGCAACATTTGTTAAGCCTAGTACCCTTATCACCAAAAGCTCATTTATGATGGGATTTCTGACAGAGCAGATATGCTGTCTTTTCCGGTCCTGATCCAGTAATTCTGTTTCTTAGTCCCAGGAAGTGGGTATGGAACAGGGAGCCCGAGAGACATGAAATTGCAGTCTGGACTGATGCCTTTACCCACTTTCCTCACATTCCACCTCTGCAGTAGCCATTTACTTCTCAACCACTCTTGTGAGGTGTGGCTATTTGGCAAAGCTGAAGGGCCTTTGCCTTCTGTTGGTTTGAGGCAACAAATTCTAGAATGGGTTACATAGAGAATACTCTTTATTTCAGAGGAAATAGCCATGCCTCTGGGGCTCCAGGTATGAAGTTATGAAGAGTCAGATGTATGATCAGATTCTAAGAAAACTTTAAATGCTAGGTCATTTAAAATTTTGTCAGCAGGTGGCTCTTCTCTCCTTATTCACCAAATACATTCTCGCCAAAAAAAGAAATATTGATTCTACTTCTTTGCTGCTATTGAGTTCCTCAGACTTCTTTAGTCACATCCAAACATTTCTCCTCAGTTCCCTTTTGCAGCGATTTAGTTTACAATATGTTTATGCATTTTAATTTATTTATACTCTCCACAAAGGATTTGAAATTGCTTACAACATACAGTATGCCATAGTAAAATATGAGGAAAAGGAGACTATAAAATGCAATAAAGAATATATAATTCGATTCTGGGTTGCAGGTAGCTGGAGCAAATCACAGAAAATATAAATATATGGTTTGCATTACCAGGTCTCTGGCTGAGTGGGCAGGGAGAGAGAATGACTTTTCTAGGATTTGAAATTAAAATGAAAGTTCTCACCTAGAGTTATTGGAGGCAAGTTTCTGTTGCTGTGTCCTTCTCATCTCTCTAACCTAATTTATAATAAGTTATTCATGGTCTGTAAAAACTAAGCAGTACTTTTACTACCCTGCAGTCTCAAGGCTGCATGATCAGCATTTCTCAACCTCTAAGCTTCAATTTTTTCAAGATGCAGGCTTCACCCATTCATTCATCCGACACAGATTAAGCTCTGACTGCCTACAGGGCGTTGTCCTGGGCCCTGGGAACAGACGCATATCCATTAGGTAGGCTTGGGTGTGCTCGAAACACTTTATAAGATTTTCTTCTGTCAGAGAGCTTTTATGTAGTGGGAGAAAGAAAAGTTACGTTTCTACTCATAAAAATTAGAGAGCTATGCCAGGCAGTGTTATAATCAAATGCTAAACCTGTGTTATTGATCTTAATAGGGCTCTAGGATTGTTCTATTTAAAAATAAATCGGTAAATTCCATGTCATTCAAGTTTCTAATAGAAAACCTGACTAAAACCGAGGCTTCCACACAGTTTGTAAGAAATGGCTTGGTCTGCAACAGCTGGAGTAGGCGAGGGTAGGGGGCCAGGGTGAGAGGAGAGCCCAGGATGCTTGCCAGCAAGGAACTTGGGGGGCCGGCGTCGCAGCCCGCCCACTGTTGTCTGGCGTTGAGACCAGGATTGGGGGGGGAGCGGGGGCGGCGCAAGGAGGGGGGGGTTGCTGCTCCGAGGAGCCGGACCCACGAGTC
>NC_041219.1:871675-881422 GCF_002837175.3 Physeter macrocephalus | reverse complement strand
GGAGCGGGGGCGGGGCCAGGAGGGGGGGGTTGATGCTCCGAGGAGCCGGACCCAGGAGTTGGGCTCCGAATCCCGGGGCCCGGCCCCCAGCGCCCGGGGGTGGCGGCGGCTTTGTGGCGCGAGTGGGTTCTACCGCGGGCGGCGCGGAGGCGGGGATGCGCGGAGGCGTCCGCCACCCTCAGCCCTCGGCCCTGCCGCGGGCGCCCCGCATGGCCAGCCCCTCGCAGGCCGGTTTCCCCGCGCGCAAGAACAGCCTCCTGGACGCGTTCCTGCGGAGGCATCTGCCGGCCCGAGGTCTACGACGCCATCCGCGCTTACGAGCCGTACATCGTGGTATCCGACACGGCGAAACACACCTTAAAGTACGTGGTGCTCAGTGACCGGCTCATCTACCTGACCGAGAACCCGCCCCAGTCCATCCGGGGAGTCGTGGCGCTCGGGAACATCGTGTCCATTGACCTGGTGAGGCGCGCGGGCGGGCTCGCGAGAACCCCCCTTCTTGGGGCCCCCAATCCCTCCTGCACGCGGGAAGGGGAACCTTCCTCACCCCGCCCTGGACTCCAGGACTCTCTTTAACTTACACTCCCCTACTAGCAGCCACATAGGAAAACAGTTTTGCTGTATGCACTCCGAATAAAAATGCTTTTACCGTTCTCATCTTGTGTACCGGTCATCCCCTGTCCCCTCAAAGACAGATTTGGAGAACATAGCCCCCTATCAGAAGTACGCTTTGAGGGCATTCCTAAGTTCATTAAGCACCTAGCCTTGCCAAGCACTGTCTAGACACTGAGGATGCAAAAATGAAATAGGGCGCCCTCCCAGAAGCTGCTGTGGGAGAGACAGAAAGCCAACACCAGGACAAATAAATGCCATGTGATAAATGCTATTATGCCTTGTTTATTTTTTTATTTTTAGGGCTTAGAGCGTGTTAGGTGCTCAATATGATTTAAGTGAATAAATGAATTAATGAATGAATGCATGCATGCCTTAATGAGATCCGCATGGGACGCCTGGCAATCTCAGGCGAGTCATTCATCCAAACTGGGCTCAGGCCATGCCGGGAAAACTTCCTGGAAGGAGTGTCATAAGAGCGGAGTCTTGAAGGAGATACAATCTGTCCCAGTTTTTAGTGTGCTGCTACTGTATCCCTTTCGTCCAGGAATAGATTTACCTTATAAACCAGCAACAGCTTGGAAGCAGTCTCTCTCCAATTACTGTTTTTCCCCCTTGGCTCCCTTTGTCTGAGCTGCTCTCCAGGTGTGTTCTTCCTTTTTCCATTGGGGACAGGTGTCTAGCCTCGTTTTTCTTTCCTTTGCCCTAGTCTCTGTGTCCCTCAAGGGAGAGGTTGGCGAGACTCTTGATAGAGCTGTTTTGCCAAGAAAATCATAGCTTGTTTGGAACATGTCTGTAAGAAAATAATAAAATTAAATGAAAAAAGTAGGGCTTCCCTGGTGGTACAGTGGTTAAGAATCCGCCTGCTAATGCAGGGGACATGGGTTTGAGCCCTGGTCCGGGAAGATCCCACATGCTGCGCAGCAGCTAAGCCCGTGCACCACAACTACTGAGCCTGCGCTCTAGAACCTGCGAGCCACAACTACTGAGCCCGCACGCCACAACTACTGAAGCTCGTGCGCCTAGAGCCCGTGCTCCGCAACAGGCCACTGCAATGAGAAGCCCGCTCACTGCAACCAAGAGTAGCCCCCGCTCACCGCAACTAGAGAAAGCCTGCATGCAGCAATGAAGGCCCAATGCAGCCAAAAATAAAAAAATGAATAAAATAAATAATTTTTTTTTAATAAATGAATGAAAAAAGTAAATGCTTTCTTTTTCTACTTAAAATACCGCCATGGGCTGATATCACTATCCTAATTTCTTTGCTTTATTTGAGCCAAAGCTGGAAGTAAAACTGCCTTTTCCTCACTGCTACTGTTTGCATTCTCTTGAACTAAAATTTTTTAAAAATTAAATTTCTGACCAAATGTTTTAGAAAACATTAAACACTCAACTTTTTCTAGTGTCTGCAGTGTAAACATGTATTCTTTTAACAGAAAATAGTGATTTTAGGATATTGTTACTCTCCCCAAAAAGAGACAGTATACATATTTAAGTAGTTGTTATATATATTTCTTATTAAGCTGTCAGAATCTGCAAAGTACAGTAAAGCTCCCTAGGCCTCCCAAGCCAAGAGTATTACAAAAAGGCATATCAATTTATTTAGTTTACAAGGTAAACTGTGTGCTCGATGTACAGATTTACCTTTCAGGCATATAGAAGAATGTGTAATGTCTATAAAGGTGCTGAACAAATCTAAGATTTCAGCATTGTTGATAGATTGAATGTCCATCTTACACAATATAGTTTAACTTTGGTTAAAGTTGTGGTAGGCAGAATAATGGCTCCCAAAAGATATCTCCAGAACCTGTCCATATTTTACGTTACATGGCAAAGGGGAATTACAGTTGCAGATAGAATTAAGGTTGCTAGCTAATCAGCTGACTTTAAAATAGGGAGATTATCTTGGATTATCTGCATAGGGCGAATGTAATCACAAAATCCTTTAAAGTGGAAAAGGGAGGCAGAAGAAGAGTCAGCAGCAGAGTGATGCAGCATAAGAAAGACTACTGGTTTTGAAGTTGGAAGGGGGCCACGAACCAAGGAATGTGTGCAGCCTCTAAAAGCTGGAAAAGGCACAGAAACAGGTTTTTCCCTAGAGCCTCCAGAAAGAATGCAGTCTTGCTGATACGTTGGTTTTAGACCAGTGAGACCCATTTCAGACTTCTGACCCCAGAACTGTAAGAAAATAAGTTTGTGTTGTTTAATACCACCAAGTTTATGGTAATGTGTTACAACAGCAATAGGAATTCAATACAGAAGTGTTTTCTCTTACGTTGTTTTAAAATGGGTAATTGTTAAAAACAATGTATTGTTTCAGTGAGAAATAAGTATAATCACGCCAAGCACAAATGCCTTAATCTCTTTTTCTGGGTTTTTATTATAGTTATTGTTACATTTCAGTGGCTTGTACTAAGCTCCATAGGGTGTGTGAAAAATGGGTGTCCCTAAATTGCTTTATCTAGTGTCAATTAATAACCAATTAATAACACTATGTCTGTCCTTGGTACCACATAGAGAATTTTCCTGATTTCTGTGTTATGTCATATATAGTTGTCCTGCTATCTATTACATTGGATTACATTATCTCAGTGCCAGGCAGCTTTGTTTTTTAGAACTGGTTCCTCCTTTCTTGAAAGATAAACTGTTTAATCTCCTTTTCTACTAGGGTGCTGTCCTCTTTCTAAGGCTACCTCTTTAGACGCACTTTTCCGTTCTCAGAGGTCTTCTCATTTTACTGTTCAAGTTTGTCTCTTGTTATTTAACTTTCAGTTGGCTCAGGTTCCCATTTGGCCTTTGTTTTTACTGTCCTGTCAATAAAGCCCCTAAGCAAACCAGTCCTTTATGCCTCTGGGCCTCTACCCTTCTTGTTCCACATTTGGCCAGATATCTCCACATAGTTCATGTCTCATATTCCAGTTACACTTACGATAAAATTTGCAAATATACAGATAAAATTCTGTTCTCTCCCGTAAGGAAAAAAAATTGAAAGAACAGCAACAAAACGTTAGACCCAGAGTATAGAAGTGAGATTTCTGTTCTAGCAAAGACAAGCTTCATGTGCACTTGGAGGTCTCAGTAGGTGATTTGTTTTTGTTTTTGTTTTTTCAAAACAAATTAATGTCAGTTTTATTTAAATAATTTTATGTAAGTTTTAAAATCATTTATATTTAAAAATTAATTATTTTAAAAGTTGATATATAATTGACTTATAACACTATGTTAGTTTCCAGCATACAACATAGTGGTTTGATATTTCTATACATTACAAAGTGATCACCACTCAGTAGGTGTTTGATATGGTTCATATCCTAAAAGAAAGGGTTTCCAAGGTTGTTTGGGCAGAGCTTTTGTGAAAGGCAGATGTTTTCTTTCAAAGTTACTTTTGAAAGCTCTAGAGTTCTGCCCTTGTCGTGTGCATCACAATACTTTTCTTTAAGCCCTTCTAAGATTAGACACATTTTTCAAGTGTGAGAACCAACTGTCCTGAACAGTGATTTCCTATGGATTCACTCTCCTTCAATGCCATCCCATCACCTACAAAGAAAAAAAACCTGTCAACTTCAGCAGCCCTTGTTTCTACTTCTTGCCTTTCTTTGTCCTTGTCCTTTCACCACTTTCCTCAGTGAATATCTCCTCTCCAGCCATCCTGGGGTCCATGTGGCTTCTTGAACAGGCAGCAAATGCACCTTTATAGCCAGGCCTGTTTGCTTGCAGTGTTTGCTTCCTTCTCCTTCAAGGATGTTCAGAACGTCATATCTATAATCTTCTTCCTCCCCTTTCTCCTTTAAAAAATGTAAAAAATATTCTCGGCTCAGACAGAAACAGGTCACAGGCTGTGCCTAAGGGGCCACTGTAATTTGCTGACGGATTCCTGCTTTCCCCTTTCCGTATTCAGATCCTACCCAGTTTCCAGGCTAAGCCCAAGTTGTTCTTTCTCCAAATCACTTTTCCTTGACTGAGCCCATGAGAGCAGGTCTTTTGGTCTGTTTTGTTCATTGCTCTATCTCGTTCCTAGAACATTGCCTGATACAGGTGAGATGGCCAATAAATATTTGTTAAATATTCAACATAATGTCTCTGTTTCTCAGTTTATTATCTGCAATATACATCGGGGCATTTAGTAATACATTTTTATTCAGCTTTTGCTTTCTACCTGTGTGGATTTGGTCAACCTCTACTCTGTGCTGCCATTTCTTCATCTGTGAAATGGAGATAACAGCACTTTCCTTATAGAGCTGTTGGGAGGATTAACGTCATTAATAGATGAAACACACTTAAAATAGTACTTGGCACATGGGAAGAGCTACATACATGTTTCATTATTATCAATAACCTTTATTCACATATATTAAGTCAACTGAGGTTCATGAATCTGTAAGGCTGATATTATCTCTTTAGGAGATTTAGTAAATTTGGGAAAAAAATAACTGGTTTTTGAGCATTGATTATGTATTAGGTGTTTTATTTATTTATTTATTTAGGCTGTGCCAGGTCTTATTTGCGGCATGAGGACTCTTAGTTGCAGCATACATGCAGGATCTAGTTGCCCCACCAGGGATTGAACCCAGGCCCCCTGCGTTGGCAGCACGGAGTCTTACCCCCTGGGCCACCAGGGAAGTCCCTATATATTAGGTGTTTTAAAATCTCATTTATTCTTTTTGAAAATTTGTGCACTGGGTTTGTCAAGTTTAATATGTTCAAAAACAGAATTCCTGATCTCCACTCCCAAACGTGTTCCTCTCTTAGCTTTTCGTATTTTAGGAAGTAACATCATCTTCCATTATCTTTAATTCTGTCTTTCTTTCACTGTCCTCATCCTACACATCAGTATGTCATCTTGACTCGTGTAGAAGAGGAAAACGTTTTCCTCAGCCCTCTTAGGGACCCTGGCTAGGTCTGAAAATTTTATATGACATGGGAGCCTTTATAAGGAAATGAAATCTCAAAGAAGAAACAGTTAAACCTATGTGTGTTTAGTACTAGGTTTGATGAAGAATGGAGAGTCATAGAGAAATGTGATAGTTCAAGAAAGTTCAAAAAAGCTAAGGGTAATAGACTGGGGAAATTTTAGAAAGGACTGCTTTTTTGGATTCGTCTTAGCATCCCTGTCTTGGAGATAAGGATGTTCCTTTCCTCTGGGTATAGGGAGGGCACCTCTCCCATGAGGGCCTTAAGACCTGATTCAGGGGAGGAGGGCTGGGGAAAGTCAGAAGGACTTTCCTGCATCTGTGTTTTCTTGAATTCCTTCAGCTCAAAGTATTCAGTATGCCAAGGCACCATATTTTGGGGTAGTGTGTTCTGAACCCCATCACTTGTCTTCCAAAATATATCTAACTATGACCTTTCCCATTTTTCTTATTCCTTTTTCTAGCACCACTTGTCCAGTCCCTTATCTAGACTACTGAAATTGCCTCCAAATTGATTCCTCTCCACATAGCAGTTGGGATGATCCTTTTTTTTTTTTTTTTTTTTTTTTTTTTTTGCGGTGCGCAGGCCTCTCACTGTTGTGGCCTCTCCTGTTGCGGAGCACAGGCTCCGGACGCGCAGGCTCAGCGGCCATGGCTCACGGGCCCAGCCGCTCCGCGGCATGTGGGATCTTCCCGGACCGGGGCACGAACCCATGTCCCCTGCATCGGCAGGCGGACTCTCAACCACTGCACCACCAGGGAAGCCCTGGGATGATCCTTTTAAATAATAATTATAAATTAAATTATATCACTCTTCTGTTTCAAAGTCTGCATGAACTTGCAAACTCCTTATTGCCTATAGGAGCCTCCATGGTTTGACCCCTCCATCTCTGACTTACCTCCTACCACTCTTCCCAGAGCTCTTTCTGCTCTTCTTCCTGCCTCAGGGCCTTTGCACCTGCCATCCTATCTGGAACACTTTTCCTCAGATCTTCAGAGGGTTGATTCCTTCTTGTCCGTCATGTTTCTGAATTCAGCATCACCTCCACAGATATGCCTTCTGTGTTCACCCAATCTAAAGTACCATTCCCCCAACACACTTAGCACATCTCTTTGTTTCAAAACACTTACCACTATTTGCAGTATAAGATTAATGTGTTTAGTGATTTATTATTATCTATGTCCCACAGTAAATGTAAGCTCCATGAGAGCAGGCCCTTGTTTGCCTTTTCATCCCTGTATCACTGTGCGTTATATTCCCTGACACATAGCAGATAGTCAATAACTACTTGTAAAACTGGAAGAATGAATAAGTGAATAAATGGATGCTCAGATCCATCATACAGTTTACCTCTTAGAAAGGGACATGATATTTCCTTATTTTCAAATATTGAGGGACTTGGGAGACTGACAACTCATCACACTGGCCAGAGTTACATAGCCAGTTAGTGGCAGAGTCAAGAGTAAATTCTCACGGGTCTCCTGCTGCTCAGGTTCATCTCTCTTAATGCTTCTTTTGTGTTTGTATGGGATGATCCCTGTGTTGTTTATCTGTGTCATGCATTTTGAGAGATAGTGAGAGTTATATGAGACCATGTTATGTATACTTCTTTTTATCTTGAGGTTTTTTTCCCTCTATTTTGACTCACTTGTTGCATTTCAAAGATCTCACTGTGGGAGGAAGAAAGAAGTGGTAAACTCTTTATCAGTCATTGTGGCTGTTTCTTTATTTTTTTTTAATTTTTTAAAAAATTAATTAATTTTATTTATTTTTGGCTGCCTTGGGTCTTCGTTGCTTCGAGCGGGCTTTCTCTAGTTGCTGTGAGCAGGGGCTACTTCTCTTTGTGATGCACAGGCTTCTCATTGTAGTGGCTTCTCTTGTTGCAGAGCCCAGGCTCTAGGCGTGCGGGCTTCAGTAGTTGTGGCATGTGGGCTCAGTAGTTGCAGCATGCAGTCTCAGTAGTTGTGGCTCGCGGGCTCTAGAGCACAGGCTCAGTAGCTGTGGTGCACGGGCTTAGCTGCACTGTGGCATGTGGTATCTTCACGGACCAGGGCTTGAACCCGTATTCCCTGCATTGGCAGGTGGATTCTTAACCACTGTGCCACCAGGGAAGCCCAGGTCAGTGCTTGTTTGATTTTATTTATTTATTTATTTATACAGTTTTTGGCTGCATTGGGTCTTCATTGTGGCACGCAGGCTCTTCGTTGCAGTGCATGGGCGTCTCTCTAGTTGTGGCGTGCAGGTTTTTCTCTCTCTAGTTGTGGCGCGGGCTCCAGAGCACGTGGGCTCTGTAGTTTGCAGCACACAGACTCTCTAGTTGAGGCTCACGAGCTCAGTAGTTGTGGCGTGCGGGTTTAGTTGCTCCATGGCATGTGGGATCTTAGTTCCCTGACCAGAGATCGAACCTGTGTCCCCGGCTTTGGAAGGCAGATTCTTTACCACTGGACCACCACGGAAGTCCCAGTGCTTGTTTGATTTTAATAACCTTATTAACAGCCAGAGATTTTAATGAAAACCCTCGTGAAGAAGTGCAAGGGTGTAACTGGAAAGATTGTGAACCCCTGGATTTAGGAAAACTCCTGGTATTCATCTCTGTGAAACTTGGGCCTCCCACTACAAAGGGAACCACAAGTCCTGCCCTGATAATTGTGGTTTTATTATGGTTATTAACAGCATTCACTCTTCATTCAAAAATATTGGCTGGAAATATGTTCCTTAGAACGTGATTCACACCTAGATAAAAAGACGAAAAGTCACCTTTAGATTTTGTTTTTAGGGAGCTCAGTGTGTGATTTTCCTATTGTGCCCAAAGAGATCTAGAGGGTCTAGAGAGAAGGGGAGGATGAGGAGTCAGGGCTTCCGGCACTCACCCAGCTCAAGCAGAGCGGCCCTGCTTTTATGTTTTACACTTCCGGCCCTACCTAAACATTTCTAGTGGAGAAGTTTTAAAAATTCAAGGACGAATGGATAAAAATAGAATAGTATATACAGTTCAGCATTACATTGTTTACTTTCGTGGTCTTATTTTATATATGTATATGTGTATGAAATGTATATGTATATTAAGGAGCCCTTTAAGGTATCCATCCGTATAATTGGGAGTTGGTGAAAAGCAGAGAAAAAGAGCATGGACTTGGGACTCAGTTAAGCCCAGATTTGCATCCTGGCTCTCACCTTTCCTGGCTGTGTGATTGTCTGCAAGTCACTTAACCTTTGTGAGCCTCAGTGTCCTCCATTACTAGCTTCACAGGGTTGTTGTGAAACCATGTGGTCAGGGTTGGGCACACAGCAGGAAAGCAGGCAGCTGTTAAGATCACACGCTTAGCACGGAAGGAGAAGGGAAGAATGAGGTCCAAGGTGGCTCCTGGATAGGCCCTTCCACTTCTGGCATCTAGCCAGTGTGGCTAGACCAGCCCATAGCAGCCCGTTCACTCTTCACCAGACTTTACTCCAAGTCAGACTCAGCCTCTTGGTGTATTGAATAGCTACAAAGTGTGAGGAAACTGTCTAGTGTTTGTACACTGTTGTGGAAAAGCACCTTTCCACACTGACACTCTACAGCGTGGCAACTGTTTGTAGAAGCTGTTCTAATTGGCAAACCTGTTAAATCCTTGGTTGCTCACCAGGTCTCTTGTCACACTAATTACGATATCTTACTGGTGTTGGTTGCCTTAAATGCATATTTATCCTTGTCCACAAGCATAATTATTATTGGCTTTTTTCCCGCAACATGTATAAGAAGATGAAAATACGCATTAAAGAAGCCAATTATAGGTAGAAGTTTTACGAAATTTAAATTCCTAGAAACTTTGCAAATGATGTTAAAAGCAGGGAAGGGTTTTTAAAAAACATCTTGTGTTCACGCACATACTCATAGAATAACACCTCTCCCCACCTCTTTACTTTTTTTTTTTAACATCTTTATTGGAGTATAATTGCTTCACAACGGTGTGTTAGTTTCTGCTGTATAAAAAAGTGAATCAGCTACACATATACGTACATCCCCATACATCCCCCCGTTGCGTCTCCCTCCCACCCTCCCTATCCCACTCCTCTAGGTGGACACAAAGCACCAAGCTGGTCTCCCTGTGCTATGCGGCTGCTTCCCACTAGCTATCTATTTTACATTTGGTAGTGTATATATTGTCCATGCCACTCTCTCACTTCGTCCCAGCTTACCCTTTCCCCTCCCCGTGTCCTCAAGTCCATTCTCTATGTCTGCGT
>NC_041219.1:870781-871282 GCF_002837175.3 Physeter macrocephalus | reverse complement strand
CATTTACTGTTTGTAGATTTTTTGATAATGGCCATTCTGACCAGTGTGAGGTGATACCTCATTGTAGTTTTGATTTGCATTTCTCTAATGATTAGTGATGTTGAGCATCCTTTCATGTGTTTGTTGGCAATCTGTATGTCTTCTTTGGAGAAATGTCTATTTAGGTCTCCTGCCCATTTTTGGATTGGGTTGTTTGGCTTTTTGATAATTGAGCTGCATGAGCTGTTTGTATATTTTGGAGATTAATCCATTGTCAGTTGCTTTGTTTGCAAATATTTCTCCCATTCCGAGGGTTGTCTTTTCATCTTGTTTACGGTTTCCTTTGCTGTGCAAAAGATTTTAAGTTTCATTAGGTCCCATTTATTTATTTTTGTTTTTATTTCCATTTCTCTAGGAGGTGGGTCAAAAAGGATCTTGCTGTGATGTATGTCATAGAGTGTTCTGCCTATGTTTTCCTCTAAGAGTTTTATAGTGTCTGGACTTACATTTAGGTCTTTAATA
>NC_041219.1:865227-870560 GCF_002837175.3 Physeter macrocephalus | reverse complement strand
TCCATTGTATATTCTTGCCTCCTTTATCAAAGATAAGGTGACCATATGTGCGTGGGTTTATCTCTGGGCTTTCTATCCTGTTCCATTGATCTATATTTCCGTTTTTGTGCCAGTACCATGCTGTCTTGATTACTATAACTTTGTAGTATAGTCTGCAGTCAGGGAGCCTGATTCCTCCAGCTCGGTTTTTCTTTCTCAAGATTGCTTTGGCTATTCAGGGTCTTTTGGGTCTCCATACAAATTGTGAAATTTTTTGTTCTAGTTCTGTGAAAAATGCCATTGGTAGTTTGTTAGGGATTGCATTGAATCTGTAGATTGCTTTGCGTAGTATTGGCATTTTCACAATGCTGATTCTTCCCATCCAAGAACATGGTATATCTCTCCATCTGTTTGTGTCATCTTTAATTTCTTTCAGCAGTGTCTTATAGTATTCTGCATACAGGTCTATCGTTTTCTGCATACAGGTCTTTTGTCTGCCTAGGTAGGTTTATTCCTGGGTATTTTATTCTTTTTGTTGCAATGGTAAATGGGAGTGTTTCCTTAATTTCTCTTTCAGATTTTTCATCATTAGTGTATAGGAATTCAAGAGATTTCTGTGCATTAATTTTGTATCCTGCTACTCGACCAAATTGATTGATTAGCTCTAGTAGTTTTCTGGAAGCATCTTTAGGATTCTTGATGTATAGTATCATGTCATCTGCAAACAGTGACAGTTTTACTTCTTTTCCAATTTGGATTCCTTTTATTTCTTTTTCTTCTCTGATTGCTGTGGCTAAAAATTCCAAAACTATGTTGAATAATAGTGGTGAGAATGGGCAACCTTGTCTTGTTCCTAATCTTAGTGGAAATGATTTCAGTTTTTCACTGTTGAGAATGATGTAGGCTCCCACCTCTTTACTTTCACCTCCAAAGGTACCATCTGACACTTTGGCACAGGGATTTTTTTATTTTTTATTTTTTTGGCTGTGTTGGGTCTTGGTTGCTGCGTGTGGGCTTTCTCTAGTTGAGGCGAGTGGGGCCTACTCTTCGTGGCGGTGCGTGAGCTTCTCATTGCGGTGGCTTCTCTTGTTGCTGAGCATGGGCTCTAGGTGTGCGAGCTTCAGTAGTTGCAGCACGTGGGCTCAGTAGTTGTGGCTGGAGGGCTCTAGAGAGCAGCCTCAGTAGTTGTGGTGCATGGGCTTAGTGCTCTGTGGCATGTGGGATCTCCCCGCCCCAGGGGTCGAATGGTGCAGGGATTTTATTTTATTTTTTTTTGTGGTATGCGGGCCTCCCTCTGTTGTGGCCTCACCCGTTGCGGAGCACAGGCTCCGGACGCACAGGCCCAGCGGCCATGGCTCACGGGCCCAGCCGCTCCGCGGCATGTGGGATCCTCCCAGACCGGGGTTGCGGAGGACAGGCTCCGGATGCGCAGGCTCAGCGGCCATGGCTCACGGGCCCAGCCGCTCCGCGGCATGTGGGATCCTCCCAGACCGGGGCGCGAATCCGGTTCCCCTGCATCTCCAGGCGGACGCGCAACCACTGCGCCACCAGGGAAGCCCTGGTGCAGGGATTTTTGAAAACAGGAAACTACCACTGTCCCAAAGAGTCATACATAGCACACATTAGAGGATAAAACACATTCCCCCTTTCCAGCAAGTCAACAGTGATGTGATCTGATTCCTGTTCATCTCCAAGCTGCTTGTTCCCTGGGTTAGGTATTGCTCTGTGCATAGGATCCCAGTGGTTCACCTCCTGGACATTCTGTAATATGTAATTCTGAAGCAAGAAATAGGCTCAAACCTGTCTGAGTGTCTATTTGACAATAGTCATTACTAGAGTCCTTCATGTTAATAATGATGATGTAAACTGCTCACATTAATTACTGAGTATTTAAATAAAGATAATTATTAGAACCGACTCCAAACCTCTTGGGTGAAAGCCTAGGGAATATTTATGTCATATGGCAAAGTTGCTCACACTCCAATCAACTAGATCATCTTAACAAAGGAAGCTCAAAATTGCAAATCATTTATAATAAAAATACTGAGTTTAATCACCACAGTTTTAAGCAGGATTTCTAATTAGGCCCAACTTTTCTGGAGACACGGTGAAAAAGAGGCTTTTCTCTATAGTACGCATGTGTACTTATATGGGCCACAGTTAGCACTTTGATATATATCATTTGAATTGTACTTTTTATGTTTAGATGAAGGGAATGGTTAGTAAACTCTAAATGAACAGTGTTGATGGGAGCAGATTGACAGTGGTGAACTGTATCAGTAGTAAAAGCTCTGGAATGAATTGGGTTATTAGCCCCTTAGTTTCAGGTACATTCTAGAACAGGACTATTCAATAGAACTTTCTGCAATGATGGAATTGTTCTATATCTAGTCTAATTATGTCTAAACAGTTGCCATGTGGCCACTGAGCACTTGAGATTACTAGTGCTACTAACTGAATTTTAATTTAATTTAATTTTTAATGTTAATAGCCACAGTTGGCTCATGGCTACCAACTTGATCACTGCAGCTCTAGAATCATGGAAAAGACCTTAAAGGCTTTAGTGGCATATTTTGAAACATTGGCATAAAGTGAAGTAGACTAATCCCCAAATCAGAATGAGACATAATAATTTAATGAAACATAAATTGAATCAAAGTTTTATATATGTGTACGTGTGTGTATGTATATAACTTTTTTTTTTTTTTTTTTTTTTGTGGTACGCGGGCCTCTTACCGCTGCAGCCTCTCCCGTTGCGGAGCACAGGCTCTGGACGCGCAGGATTTTGAAACATTGGCATAAAGTGAAGTAGACTAATCCCCAAATCAGAATGAGACATAATAATTTAATGAAACATAAATTGAATCAAAGTTTTATATATGTGTACGTGTGTGTATGTATATAACTTTTTTTTTTTTTTTTTTTTTTGTGGTACGCGGGCCTCTTACCGCTGCAGCCTCTCCCGTTGCGGAGCACAGGCTCTGGACGCGCAGGCCCAGCGGCCATGGCTCACGGGCCAAGCCGCTCCGCGGCATGCGGGATCCTCCCGGACCGGGGCACGAACCCGTGTCCCCTGCATCGGCAGGCGGACTCTCAACCACTGCGCCACCAGGGAAGCCCTGTATATAACTTTTATTTTAAACCTAAAACCTAGACATTTTCAGAAACCAGTGATGTGGGGTAAAACTAAAACAACAAGGCACTGATGAGTCAGGTTTAGTGGATAACTTTTATCAATACTGAAGCTTGGTCTTCCCCACAGGAATAGGATTTGACAAACATAATCAGACCTCCTACAGTTGAGGTAGCAGGTGCATTCTTTTTGGAGTGTTGCTTCTAAAAGTGTTCCTTAGCTGACCAGCACCACTGAGCATGCCATCAGACACACATTGTGCTGAACGGCTGAAGGAATTCCTATCTAAGCTACTGAAGAGGAGTGAAGACTGCTGCATGCACATAAGAACACAGGGTCAGATCACTTTATTATCTGTATTCAGGCTCTCTTGTCCTTATTGCCATTATGGCCTGCCAGGTTCTGGTCATTGGCATCCAGGAGACCAGACATCCCACCAAGTGTTGAAACAGAAATCTAGCCATACTTCATTTCTCAGTGGAGAACAGATGATCCTAAGTTTCTCCACCCCATTGTTACAAATTAAAATTTAAAGCTAACATAAAGAGAGGCAGGGACATTGACACTAAAGTTGTTTTGTCACAACATTTTAGTGACCTCACACAGAAAAAGAGAAAGCTCAAGTTTGGTTGTTGAACCTGGATGAAATCAGGTTTAAGAGATGACTTGAACCTAGGTACAGGCTGATCATAGGTAATATCAGCTTCTTAATAAAGAAGTCCTGGACTTCCCTGGTGGCGCAGTGGTTAAGAATCCACCTGCCAATGCAAGGGACATGGGTTTGATCCCTGGTCTGGGAAGATCCCACATGCCACAGAGCAACTAAGCCCATGTGCCACAACTACTGAGCCTGCGTTCTAGAGCCCGCGAACCACAACTACTGAGCCCACATGCCACAACTACTGAAGCCCATGCACCTAGAGCCCATGCTCTGCAACAAGAGAAGCCACTGCATTGAGAAGCCTGTGCACCGCAATGAGGAGTAGCCCCCGCTCGCTGCAACTAGAGAAAGCCCGCGCACAGCAACGAAGACCCAACGCAGCCAAACATAAATAATAAATAAATAAATTTATTTTCAAAAACTCAAAGTCAAACATTTATTAAAAAAAAAGAAAATCCTGAATTTGAGCATATGTTTTAACATCAGAGCCAAAGTTCTTTTTGCCCATCATGTTGCCCAGTTTATAATTTTGAATTTGCAAGTTTTTGTGAGGATTTATAGAGTCATCAGTTCAGTACAGTAACTCTATCTTCTTCATAAACTCAATCAAATCATGTAATTAAGGACCAACTAACTTTTTTTTTTTAAGTCAAAGAAGAGAATAATGGCCCTGCCTTTTGGAGAGGCAAAAAGCCTAAAAGTTTGAATGAATCCCTTTTCAGGTGAGATTGTTGTTTTATGTTTTTAACTTGCTGTCCAAAACTTATTTTACATTTCAATTGGATTTTTTTAAAAAAAATATTTATTTTATTTATTTATTTTTGGCTGCTTTGGTTCTTTGTTGCTGTGCGTGGCTTTCTCTGGTTGCGGTGAGCAGGGACTACTCTTCATTGCAGTGCACAGGCTTCTCATTGCGGTGGCTTCTCTTGTTGCAGAGCACGGGCTCTAGGCGTGCAGGCTTCAGTAGTTGTGGCACGCAGGCTCAGTAGTTGTGGCGCATGGGACTAGTTGCTCCACAGCATGTGGGATCTTCCTGGACCAGGGCTGGAACTCGTGTCCCCTGCATTGGCAGGCGGATTCTTAACCACTGCGCCACCAGGGAAGCCCTCAACTGACATTTTAAAATGCTTTTTCTCTACTAACGTCTTTGAACTGAGTTCTGTTTATCTCATGTACGTAATAATGAAGAAGGTATTTTATGAGATTTTCTTCTAAATTCAAATCCAGTTAGTTATAAACTATAATTTTTCTCATTTCAATTGAATATACAGATGTCTCAATATAAATAAATGATTAAAATCAAATTCAAATCATTTATTGAACTCTGGTTCTGTGTAGTGGTATGTTGGGCCCTGTAATAGATACAAAGATGAGTAAGGCATAGTTCCTATCCTTGAGAGGCTGATTCTTACCAGGACATATGACATTTGCATAAATAAAGATACTGCAAAGGGCTTCTCTGGTGGCGCAGTGGTTGAGAATCCGCCTGCCGATGCAGGGTGCACGGGTTCGTGCCCTGGTCCGGGAGGATCCCACATGCCGCGGAGCGGGTGGGCCCGT
>NC_041219.1:845137-865157 GCF_002837175.3 Physeter macrocephalus | reverse complement strand
AGCGGCTGGGCCCGTGAGCCATGGCCGCTGAGCCTGCGCGTCCGGAGCCTGTGCTCCGCAACGGGAGAGACCACAACAGTGAGAGGCCCGCGTACCCCTCCCCACCCCCCCCGCAAAAAAAAGATACTGCAAAGTATGCATGCTAAGTGTCATAATTGAGTTTGAGCAAATTGTCAAAGAGATTTAATGAGGGGAGAGGTTTTATTCGGTTGTGGGGAGAAGTCAAGATGCCAGATGACAGTCGGTGAAGGAATAGTGCACATGGTGATAGAGATATTGCAGTTGGAGGGAACAGTAGAAGCTACGGTAGAGGCAGAATAAAATGGAACATGTATAAATTGAAAAAGGAGTTTCCTAAGCTGCATAACTCAGAGTATGATTCTATTACACACTTTAAGTATCTAGACATTAGAAGGAGGAGGGGAGCATAGGATTCTAAGAGCTCTGAGTCAGGGGATTATAGGCATGGGGAAAATTAAGGTGCATTGGGGCCCTGAAAGTCAGGTCATGACATGGGGGAAACAGCCCCCAGGAAAACATTGCAAAATGTGCAAAGAAAAAGTGAACACCTACTTGGAGAGTATTCACCCCCAAGACCTGTGGTGTACCATGCTGTGCAATGGGTTACTGGGGAGGGGTCTTTTCCCACTGTACTTACTCTCATAACTTCTCTCACTGAACAATGACATACAACGGTCTTTTAAACTAAATTTGATTAACTTTTTTTGTCACCAGAAGAAAAAAAAATTGGTTTAGGAAGCCTGGCTTGTACCATATAGGCTTAGAGGATCATGATTTGTTCTAAATCCATGTAATAACAAGCTATGTTTTAAGGGGTTGATACACTTCCATTGTTACCCTGAGCTCCATAAATTACTAGCTTCTGGGAGGAGGGTCTCTGCCTTCTTGTCTCAGGGCACTAAGTGAAGTTCCTAACGTGGCCCTTGTAACTGGAAGTACTGAGGGAGAGGCACTGCCAGTGGATAGCCATCCACATGCTCTGAGATTCAACATTCATTTCACATTTGGCATATAATGCCCCAATTTTTCTAGACCACTCTGATAGCCTCATTGTTTTCTTCCAGTTTAGAAAAATAAAAGAGATTTCTAAGTAATGTATGCAGTAGCTGTTTTAGGTTATTGTGGAGGTCAGAACTCTGTTAAAAGTGGCAGAAGTCCAACGTAGGTTAAAAGGGGAATTTATTGGAATTACAGGGCAATATTGGAATTAGAGGGCAACTCATGTTATTTAACATTCATTCAGCAGATATGTATAGATACAGACATAAATATAGATACAAATGTAGATCTATCTATTTTACCTGTTAAATCTGGCATATTCTATTTGCTGGGCTCTTCAATTTTAGATGTACAATGGTGAGCAAAATCAGCAAAAGTTAGAAACCACAACCTAGGAAAGTAGGAATGTTAAGAATGAAGTTGGACTTAGGCATAGCTGGAACTTGGGACTTGAGTGCCATAGAACTTTGTCTCTGTCTCCTCTGATGTTTGTGGATCAGCTTCATTTTCTCTCCCTGAATACCATGTCTTCTGTGGGACAGCAAAGTCACCAACTGTCTTAAATTCACTTTTTACTTCTCCCACCACCACACAAAGGCTAACTCACACACTTTCTTGCACCAAATTAAAAAATCCTGGGAAGGTCTCTGATGCCTAACTTGAATAAACGATTGACTGCTAAAAAATATCCAGCATAGCCAAGAGGTTTAAAAACATGGCCGCTTCTGTGTGCTCCATGTGTGAAGAGGAGGAGTGACTTCCAAATAAAGTGGGGGTGGTGGAGTTAGGTCTGCTATCCCATAGTTTTCTAGTACTGTCATCTTCATAATTAAACATCTGAGTCAAAAGTGTAAACAAAAGGCAGGCTACGATAAACACTAATTAGAGGGCTAAAGAATGTTATCATGTACAGAGCTTTGTGACACCTCTGAGGTGTAAAGTTTTAGGCCTAATTATGAGAAGCTGCAGGTCATAAGAAGGATGCAGTTATCTTGGGACATCACACTTACATAAATATGATTACTTTTCAAGGTAATAGTAAACAACAGGCCTTTTAACACCTGAGGGATAGAAAACAGACTGGTGATGATCTCTGATAATGAGATTCAGTACTTTGGTTTCTCTGTCTTTAGTATAGCTCTTCATTAGTGGATAGTTCCATGTAGTCATGCATTTTACAGGAGAAAACTCAAGCAGATATCTAACCAAAATGTTCTCTAAGGAAAAGTTTATTGTGACCTACTTAAGAATCCCCTAAAGCTGGGGGGAAAAAGACTGCCTATTGCTTGCACTTATAAAAAAAACATACAGATCAATAGAACATTTTTACAGTGCTGGCATAGAGTAAGATTTATGTAAATTTAATTGCATTCACCTTGAATAATCCAAAGGAAAAGAGTGAAAATGCTTAGCCCTCAGTCCAGATCTGCTAAACTCATACCCATCAGGGTGGATTTCAATCTGAGTTTACATCTATTTATAGCCTCTACTGATATTTAGCTAATGAAAACTTAAAAGCAGATTTTCTAACCGTAGTGCATGGCAAGTAGTGGGATGAACTTTTGGAGAAACCGATCTGTTTAATAAACAGAATTAGAGCTGGCCACCTTGGCATCCTTATGAAATGAGAATGTATTGCATTTAATTGTATATCATTAGCAAAATAGAAGGGAAAAAAAACAACCAAGAAGGTGAACCTTATATTTTTCTCTAAGAAGAAGCATTTCTTGGCAGAAAGTAGAAAAAGGGAGCTGTTTTATTCTTCTCTGCATAGTAGATAAAAACATAAAGGCTCTGTAGCCACACTGGCTGACTTCAAATCTGGACTCTACCTTGGACTATTTAACCTTCCCAGGCTTCACTCCTCATGGGTAGGATGGGGCTCACAATGGTACATATCCCACAGGGATGATATGTAAAGGGCTAAGTCATGTACAGTTGACCCTTGAACAACACAGGTTTGGACTTTGAGGGTCCACTTATATGCAGATTTTCTTCAATAGATACATACTACAGTCCTACACAATCCTTGGATATGGAATCTTGGATACAGAGGGGTGAACTGTAAAGTGTTATATGCAGAGGATCAGTACTCCTAATCCCACATTGTTCAAGGGTCAACTGTACATGTAAAGTGCTTAAACTGTGTGTGGCACTTAGTGAGTCCCTATTAAACTTAGCTCTTTTGTTTTTGCAAAGTCAGTCACTGAGCAATAATCTATTTAGCATCTTCAGAATCCTTGATCAAGCCTTGAAACAGAATAACTTTCCTCTTTTCTCTTCTCACTAATAAATACTATGGTATGCAAAAAATAAAAATGCTATTGTGCAATAATTTGGCACGAGGCACCATCTATATTAATTTCCTAAGGATTTCTTATGCAGTAGGTTGCTGTACTTCTATTAGAGGACCAAGTCCTGTGTTTATGTAAATATACTATGTGTGTAAGTATATGAATTCAGAATGTTTAGAAACTCAAGAGAAGGATTCAAGGCCTCCAATAGCTGTTCTTATAATAAGCCGTTATTTCTTGATATTTCTCAAAATTGACACTGCAGTTATTAAACAGATATATTCGCTTGCACACAGTTAGATCACAGTTTATAATTATTAACAAATATTCATTGATCAGTTACATATTTATAAAAATACAAAAAATATTGAGGGTTGGGATAGAATCAATATTCATTTTTCTCCCCCTTACTCTCTTCCATCCTGTTTGAAAAATTTCCTGGGACATATACTCAGGAGCAGAATTGCTTTTTACATTCTACTAATGTACATTCTACTAATCTGCTTATTGGTTTTAGAGATTAAAAATACCTCATCCCATATTGTCAACTACCTATTAGTTTATTCTATGTGGTGTCTTCTACTGAGTAGAATTTTAATTTTGATGTAATAAAATTAATTAAGTTTCTAATTCTGGTCGAGGTGAAGTAAGCACACTTTGCCCTACCTCTCCCTCTGAATGGAAGTAAAAATACTGAACAGAATGCACACAGCAGTTGATTGCCTGATTTAAAAAAAAAAAAAACATTCTACATAGAATTTAAATAAGACTCAGAGTCAACAACAGCTATAAACTAAAATCTGTTTTAGCTGAGTCACATGTATATGATGTATATTGCCATTCAGTTCTAAATATCTCTTAATTTCCTTTATCACTTACAGCAGTTTGATTACGATATGTTTGGTGTGGAATTCTTTGAGTTTATCTTATTTGGGATCCACTCAGTTTCTTGAATCTATAAGTTTATGTCTTTTGCCTAATTTGGAGAGTTTTCAACCATTATTCCTTCAAATATTTTTTCTGTACCACTCTTTTTCCTCTCCTTCTGGGACTCTGAAGACATGAATATTAGGTCTTTTTCATATTGTCACACAGTCCCTTGAGGATGTGTTCATTTTTTTCTTCAATCTCTATTCTCTCTGGATTGTTCAAATTGGATAATTTCTATTCCTCTATCTTCAAAATTCAATGACTCTTTTCTCTGTCATCTCTACTCTGCTCATTGAGTCCATTCAGAGAATTTAAAAATTTTTAGTTATTGTAGTGTATTTTTTCCTCCTAAAATTTCCATTTGGTTCCTTTTTATATTTGCTATTTCTCTGCTGAGACTTTCTATCTTTCCATTTGTTTCAAAGGGGTTCACTCTCATTTATTGGAGCATGGTTATGATGGTTACCTTAAAGCTTTTGTCTGATAATTCCAACATCTTTGTCATCTCAAGATTATTATCTGTTAATTTTCTTTTTCCTCAGAAGGTATTGAGATTTTCCTGGCTTTTCAAATGTCAAGTAATTTTGGATTGCGTCTGGGACATTTTGAATATTATGTGACTCTGTGTCACATGAAGAGTTTGGTACTGGTCTCTGCCAGCCTCTTGATTACACTTAAATATCTGAGAATTATTTTCTAGCTTTGAATTATTTTAAGTAGAATTGCTTATATTTCACGAATTCTGCTTTAGTAGAGTCTTCATGGGGAATTTTTTATTCAGGAGAGCTCAAATTCTACATCCTGAGATCTAGGTTTATATGATTTTATTTTTATGGAAGAATCATCGTTCCTTATTGTTCTGCTTGTTTCTTATATTTTACCACATTAATCTGACAATTTCGGTCTGATAGGTGTTTTGCTTTCCATGAAAACTAAACTCCCCATTTTCATATTTACTTAACTTCTTTTTCATCCTTTTAAAGGGTTTTAAAAATCAATGATTTGGGGCTTCCCTGGTGGCGCAGTGGTTGAGAGTCCACCTGCCGATGCAGGGGATACGGGTTCGTGCCCCGGTCTGGGAAGATCCCACATGCCGCAGAGCAGCTGGGCCCGTGAGCAATGGCCGCTGAGCCTGCACGTCCGGAGCCTGTGCTCCACAACGGGAGAGGCCACAGCAGTGAGAGGCCCGCGTACCGCAAAAAAAAAAAAAAAAAAAATCGATGATTTTTTTCTATTCCATTTAAAAACTCTTAAAAAGGATGAGGATGAAGTTAAGTAAATTCTCTTTACCATTTTTCTTCATTTCTTGATAGAGTCAATATGCTAGTATATATGTACTTTGCATTCTTAGCTGACTTTGCATCTAACAGATTTTTCTGAAGCTATTTAATGTTGCCTGCTGCTTTTTGGACTCTGGCTTTTAACCTGACAGTTTCAGCCTCAAGGAGTTTATCTGTGTTTGATGCAGAGGGAGAAAGGAGAAAAACGATTTGTGATACTTTTGATTCTGGAGTTCTCTTTCCCAGTTCTCCCATTGCTTTCTCCTTTGCGGTGGCTCTCCCTAGAGATAATAGCTAACAGCTATTTTTCTAATGAGCTAACATCATCAGCTCACTAGAAAAACACTTGACTGTTAGCAACTTAGTTGTGTAAATATGAAGTTGACACATGTTGAAACTCAAGGTTCTAGAACTCTTGCTTAGTAATGAACTACTCTTTAATCAGACTATTAAAAGTGGGTATTATTGAATTTCATGTGAAAAATACAGTTTAACTTTATGAGTTGGCTTGCTTCACTGGTGAAGTTATAATGTCCATGACATTTTAATTTATGCTGTCAAAAAGGTAATCCTTTTTAGAAACTCTTTTAGATCTTTAAAATAATAAATTTTTCATACAACTGAGTAAATAACAGTCACTTCAAGTGCGCCTTTCTGTAACTACCTGAAATCATTTTGCTGACCTTTCACATGAAACATATGTTGTGCCTAAAATGAACATTTTAACATAATTTCATAACATTAACTAACATAATCTGTGCACTGGTTATTTAACTCTCTTAATTTCCATAGAGAAAATTTTAGAAAATATCATCTACAAGAATAAAGAAAAGCTATCACTTTCAAGAGGATTGGAGTACATATAATCCATTTCTGGGCTACACATATTCATTGACCTGAAAATCCTATATGAGCATCTTATATTCTTAGATACTTTGATATCACTGTTACATAATACTAGAATCCTATGAAGAAATAGGGCAAGGTAAGATAATCAGTAAGTGACATTCAGAGATTATGGGTCATATACATTAATTTGTTTAGTTGTGTGTTTAAAATCTGGCCATGTCATGTGCCACTCCCCAGGGCAAGAAGAGTGCAGGAAGGAGGGGGTGCTCGTACACTCTCTTTCCTGATCATGCTCTGGGACCACAATGCCAGTGTGCACATCCTTAAGCCTGAGGGTTTGGCAAGGATGGCTGTTTAAGGGGGATGGAACTTGGATAAGTGGACTGAGGTGAGCACTTGTGTATGCATATGTGTGTGCATGCATGTACACGTATGTAAGGTCAGTGGAAGATGTGGCTGAGGGCTGGAACTCAGCACAGTTCATAGCGTTGTACAGATGATGAATGAATTTTATACCTGTTTAAAGTTACGAACTAATAAAAACAAAGTGGTTTTCCACTTTCATGGAGGTTCCAGTTTCATAAGGAAGATAAGATATCTTAATGTAAAATGATAAACCAGCAATTCAAGGCAATATAGGATAATATTAATACCTAGCACCTACTGAGTGTTTCCAGTGTTAAAAAACACTGCATGTATTTTCTTACTTAATCTTCACACAGACTCAGTGAGATTGGTTCTATTATTGTTCCTATTTTAAAATTAGGAAATTGAGGCTTAGGTCAATCAAAGTCACATAACCACTGAGTGGCAGAGCCTGGATTAGAACTTAGATCTCATACTCTGCAACGTCTTAGCCTCCACCATTTGCTTCCTTGTGTTGCAGAGAAAAGAAACGAGTCATGGTGAGCTGGAGAGAACAGAGAAGGTAAAAGATGGGACCCAGGATTGGTTCTGAAAAAAGTGCTGATGCTATTGGGATGATATTGGAAAAATCAGAGAGTGTTAGCAAAATATGAATCAAAGAAAACACCATTAAAAAATCTCTCTCTGCCCCCAAAAATTAAAAAATAAATAAATAAATAAAAATTTAAAAAATCTCTCTTCATCTCTCCATATGAATAGTTCTTTTTTCTTTATAGGATCCATTAGAAATGCAAGATGAAAGAACAATCAAGTTTCAAAACTAGAATGAAAAGTCCTTTCACTGGGAATGTTGGCCTCTGTGAAGGACAGGCATGTGCTTTAGATATAAAAAATACTTCTTTAAATGACATAGCATAGAGTTTTATTTCTGAAAGCAGGAGTGTATACTGAAGAATTGTGCCATACCTCCTCTAGGTCAATGGTCAACAGCAGGTGAGAGTAAATCACTCCTTTCTCTTACAAGCATTTCTTTTATGTGAAGACTTTTACTTTCAGACTCTTAAACTGCTGCAATGGGGCCATTGGGTTCTCTTTGTTCCTTACTGTTAAATTCTGAATATTATGTTTAACTCTAAATTCTACCTGACAGGTACCACCAAGAGAGCAGCACACCACCATCCAAGGACTCAACTCTTGGCCCTCCTTCAGACTTCAAGAAGCTGTCCCTTCATGGCCAAAGTGCCTGTTGACCCTTACCTACCCCCTCCAGGAGGAGCTGTCAGCCCACATCAGCCACTAGCAAGGCTGTCGGTGTGCCATTTTGCACCACAAACACAAAAGAACCCCAGGGACTTTCAGATCACAAAGACTCTAAGTGAAATCCATTTCAAGTGCAATGGGAACGGAAATGAGTTTTACTTAGGAAATTCCTCCCTGGCCTCCCCTTTACAGAGTAACCCAAACCTAGAGAAAAAGGAGTCAAAACTTCATTTGTACATTATTTCCACAACTTCATTAATATTCCCGCACTTAAAAAGTTCATGGAACAATTATGTTATAGTAAGTGTCCTCCTAAGTTAACCTTGACTTGAGTATTGTTTTTTAGGGTAGGCTTCCCTGCTCTTCCTCCCCATTTTGGAAGTTTAACCTTGGAATTTAGTAATATTGTGCAAGACATAATGCACTGGACAATTAAGGATATGATTTTACCAGGCTATTGCAACAGGAAAAATGCTCATTAATGAGGCAAGTCTTCAAGAAAAGGAGATGGACCTGAGGTTTTATAGAGGCAGGTAATAAACAAGGGAGTCAGCAGTGAGTCTCATGGGAATCAATGAGGAAGGTTGGAGACAGGTCTTATCTTGGAATATTTGTGAGCAGGGTGGTCTTTTGCAGTTAGCCTGGGTGATTTCTCAACCATTCTGCTTTCAGAGACCAGGGAGCTCAGATAAAGCTCAAAAGTATCAGTATGTTTCTGTATTTCTTAGCTGTGCTATTGAAAGTAGGTTAGTGGGAGTTTTTGACTTAAAAAAAAACAAAGCACAACATGAGATTCGTGAGTTAAGTTTAATTTGGGCAAAATGAGGACTATAGCCCAGGAGACAGCATCTCAAATAGCTCTGAGAAACTGCTCCAAACAGGTAGGGGGGAAGGTCAGTATATATGTGATTTTGGTGAAAGGGGAGTACATGCAATCAAGCACATATTTTTTGCAGAAGGTTTCTGCTAGTCTTGTGAAGGTTACTGCTAGTCACGAGGAACAGACGTCATGAAGGATTTTAGTAGTGCTTTTCTACATATGAGGAGACACAAGAACTGGGCTCCTAAAATTGGCTCCTGAAAATGTCTAACTATCTGAAGACCTGTTCTGCCAGTTCTTCCCAGAGCACAGCGTGCCTCATTTCTGCTCTCCACCCTGAACTCCTTTCAGGGGGTGTTGAAAATCAGCAGCTGCAGCAGTACATGATTTAATCCTTGTAGAGGCAGATGGCAAGTGCCAATTTGTCGTTGACAGACTCATTGTCATAAGATCAGATAATTTTATAGAGATCACCTGGTCTATGTCCCTTATTTTATAAATGAGGAGACTGAAGCACAACAATTCTAAGTGACTTACTCAACATTATATAATTAAGTGTAGGGGCAGAGTCAGAACTCCCATTTAGGGATCTTCTTATAACACCAGGATCAGTTTTAAAATAAGTAATTTATTAAAAGAATAGTATGACCCTTTTTACTTATCTTCAGTGATACATAATTTTTATTACTGATCTTCCAACATAATAATATTAAGAAGTATGAAAGACTCTTTTCACTCAGAAGAAGCTAGGAAGGAGGGGGTTTTATAAAGTGGCCAAAAATTGTGAAAGATTGCAAGACAACTCTCATTTTTTTCTCACAGCACAGTTCAGAATGTTATTGTTTAAATTAAATGTTAAATGTTTAAAATTCCTCTCTAAAATTTTAAACTGCTTTCTCCAAATTAAGAATGTAAGTGAATCATAAATAGAGGGAAAATCCTGATCTATTAAAAGAAGGCTTCATATGTTGTAATAGAAAAACCACAATTTAATTGACTTCTAAAAATCTACCTAAATATTTCAAAATAACTGTTCAACTAACTCCCAGTTTTAAGTACTACTTTTAAATTCTGCAGCAAAGGCATGGTTGGGGTAAGTCAGATAGGCCAACTCATAGCCCTTCTGATACTATAAGCAATAACAAACAACTAACATGTAGTGTTATTATTGGTAGGAACTGTTCTGATGCTTTCTGTATATTAGCTCATTTAATCTGTACAACAGTCCTACGAGGTAGGACTGTTATTCTCATCTCATAGATGAGGAAATTGAGGCACAGGGAAATTAAATGATATATTCAAGGTTGTACAACAAATATAGAGCTGGGATTTGAACCCAGAGAGTCTGATTTTTTTTTTCTATGACCACTGAAATAATGTGGATGGAGGGGGGTTATCTTTATGAGTTGTCAGATATTATCATTGAAAACAATGTTCTGGGAATTCCCTGGCGGTCCAGCAGTTAAGACTCCGTGCTTCCACTGCAGGGGGTGTGGGTTCTATCCCTGGTCGGGGAACTAAGATACTGCATGCCTCGCGATGCAGCCAAAAAAATAACAATGTTCTATCCCTTGAAAGATGAAAAATGATTAAGCAAATATTTCATATATAAATGATGAATCTATCAGGTTAGCATTCATTCAAGTGAGAATAAGATATTAACAATATAAACATTTTAAAAGTTGTGACTTTTTTGTGACATTGTTGAAGTCTTTCATTAGGTTAGTCACCTTTGGTTCCTCTTGGCTATCTTCATAAGTTTTAGGAAATGGACAAAAATAATCTCCTAAATCTGTCAGAATTATCTTGGGTAATTGCTCTCTTGTGCCTTGAGATTTCTTTCATGCTGAGGTATGGAGAAATGCTCCTGGGAAAAGGAATTAGACATCTTAACTCTCTGTATACTTTCAGGTAAAATTAACCTAAACCATCCAGTTAGAAATTAGCACTCATTCTGATTTTAAAGGTTTCCAAAGAGTTGTCCTTGTCAGTAACCCATTTTATCTGTAACTTTCACCAAAAGTAATTACATCTGCGTTGTTTAGCACCTCAAATTCTACGAAGACAAAATATGGCAAGTCTTTGCCCTTCATACATTGTGGAATAACTGCTAGAAAGCTAAATCACGAATATCCTCAAATTAAAATTCTAGATTTAAGGCAAGCATAAACATTTGGAGAGAAAGAAAAAGGCAGCTTTTTTTTTTTTAAACATAGAGCAATGACAAAAATAGTAAGAAAAAGTACATAATTCCCCCCTACACACCCACCCACCACCCTACTCTTATTAAGGAATAAGACAGGAGTTGTTTGGAGTTGCAAGTCAGCAACATTTCAGAAATTCCTTCTGATCTGTCTGTTAAGCCTCAACATAAATAAAAAATTATTTAGAGAACTTGCTGAACACTACATGCCAATTTGTTTCAAGACCCAGTATGAGTAGGAAGTGGCAGCACTAAAGATTTAAGGAAAAAATAACCCCATTAATGGGGAAATAGTTAACAAAATTATTGTATATCTCGGCTATGTAATACTGGGTAATCATTATTAAAAAGACTGAAGTAAATCTATATACATAGACATGAAAAACTGTCCACCATATGTTAAGTGAAAAGAAAATCCAGATTAATATGTGATATGATGTAGCTAGTATTAAATACATATTATAAAAATATATCATCTAACATGTAAATATTATAAATGTATATGTTATAATTAACATGTTTTTATATGCCTGAAAGAATATAGACCAAACCAACAATAGTAAGGTGTTTTGAATATTGAGACAGAAAGGGTAGGGAGAGATAGGGAACTTTTATCATTTACTTTTCATTTCTGTACTGTTTGATTTTGATAGATTATTCTATTTTATAATGAACAAATGCTATGTTTAAAACTTTAAAAAAACTATATAAGGAAAAAATTCCCTGTAGTATTATCAAATACTGGAATGAGTTACAAATCATGTACTGTAGAAGGGATTAAAGAATAGATATATGATATTGACTAAAAGTAGTGGGAACTGATTTCCAGTAAACAAAAACTCTAACAATTCCCACTTTTTTTCCTCTTTCAGAAAGGTACTCTTTTACAAGATCCCCTATATGTTAGTGAGCTCAGTGCTGCTACTGGAAGTCAAAAGCTATATAGGTAAGGAGTGATGACAGGACAGAGTTGCACGGGGGGGTGTTCGCCCTCTTTGCCTCTCCTAACTCTATGTGATGCTGACCATCACATTTATATCTACATCTCTTCTCGCACTGAATTGCAAAGACAATTACCCACTGGATATCACTTCTTGTGTGTTTCACAGGAGCCATAACGTCAGCATATTCAAAACAGAACTCAGCCTCTTCCTTCTGTGACCTGACCTTCCATCTGTGTTTCCTAAACAGGGCATGATGTCATTATCTCTAGACGGCCTAAGCCAGAGTCCTGGATCTCGAGATCCCCCTCCCCTAACCCAGTCATCACCACATGATTTACTGTACTTATTGAATATATCTGGATAACACCCACTTCTTTCTACTGCCACATGTTCAGATCCAAGTATCTGTTCTGGGCTCTGACAGTATTTTCCTGGCTAGCCTCTGCCTTCACTCTTGCCCCTCTCTAGACCATTCTTCAATACAACAGAGGAATCTTTCAGAAGCACAAATGTGATAGTGTAACTCCTCCCTTAAAGCCTTTCCATAGCTCCCCATTGCCCTTAGAAGGTCTACACTCTATAAGAGCTTTTTACAAATCTTCCTGATGTCTCTTTATTTTTCTATTGTGTCCTCTACACTCCTGCCCTAAACTCCTGATCCAAATGAACTCATAGCTCTCAAAAAGCTCCCTGTTAATCTGGGCCCTAACATGATGGCCTCTATTCTAGAACCCTACTCTCTTCTCTTCTTCCCCTTCATAGAAACTTCAACTCCTCAAGTCTTAGCTCACTATCCTTTTGTCTAAAAATCATTGCTCAAAACTAAGTTAAGAGGACCCCTCCATAATGTCCTGCGCTTACATATCTGTAGCACTGTCCACTCTGTATTATGGATTGCTTGTTTATGTGCTGCCCTATTATGCAATATGCTCCTTAAGGGCAGGAACTGTTCCTTGGTCACTGGCACATAGTAGGCTGCCAATAAGCCTTTATACAATGAATGAATGAATGAATGAATGAAATAAGATAGAGGCTGGGACCTTATATGCAAGGCAAAGGAGTTTGGATTTTATCCAGACTTCATAGTTCTATTATGTTCTTATCATAGTCAGCCTTACATTGAAGTAGTTACTTGTGATGTGACTATTACTTCCAATAGATTGTGTGCCCCTGGAAGGCAAGGAGTATGTCTTATTAACTTTCATATTTTTCTTACTTAAAACAGTGCTTTGTACTTAGAGAGCACTCTGTCAATTGATGGTGCCAATAATTGTGATATTAAGTAAGTCATGAGTGACTTTTGAGAGGTTTACGATAGTGACGTATATTGGGGGTGATGTAAGTGAACTAAGGGAAAGTTTAATTTTAAAAGATACAATTCATTCCCCATTAAAGGGAACCAAAGTTCCTTGGAAGACTGACTGATTCTAGGTCTGGGGTAGGAAATATACAAATGAGTCTGAAACAGCTTGTGGCAGAATGCAAAGAGTAACAGGGCCCAAACTAAAGGACACAGGAGCCCACATGAAGGGCCTCCTGATAGCCAAAGATGGAACAAATCAAGAATCAGAAAAAGGGGCTTCCCTGGTGGCGCAGTGGTTGAGAGTCCGCCTGCTGATGCAGGGGACACGGGTTCGTGCCCCGGTCCGGGAAGATCCCACATACCGCGGAGCGGCTGGGCCCGTGAGCCATGGCCACTGAGCCCGTGCGTCCGGAGCCTGTGCTCCACAACGGGAGAGGCCACAACAGTGAGAGGTCCGCGTACCACAAAAAAAAAAAAAAAAAAAAAAAAATCAGAAAAAATAATGAATGAGATGGTTAAAACATAACGAATATATAAAAATTCCAAAGTGTATAATGATGCATCATAGAGAGAAAGTCCTCCCTCCTACCCTCCCCCACCCGGTTAAGAAATAAAAATGTACTGAACTCCACTAGAAGTAAATAGAGCACTAATTCATTTTTCTGCAAATCAGCAAACAAATGGAAAGAATTAAGCATTTATCCTGCCTTTCCTGCATAAACTGTAATTAGTTCAGGGTAACCAAGTAGCCCAAGTTGATGAGAGCAAATTCCATTTTACAGAATTCCAGCTAATGAATGTGGAAGGTTTAACAGAATTAGAAAGTTACCATTTTTTAACCTCTGATGAAATAATAGATTCATGCAAAGATCCTCAGTGGATGGAACCATCAGACAGAAAGGTGAAGTGGAATTTCAAAATGGAGGGATCATGTAAATAACTAAACCCACTGATCAGTCTTAGAATCACTTAAGTGGGATGCTATAATGAGGCACTTAAAAATTATAAAAATTATAATGTGCCTCATTATTTGATGTAACATGAAACACATAGCACCACCTATGACATATATTTGTTCAAACCATTAAACTGGAATCTGACTTAAAAGTGTGGGTGTGTCAGCCTTGAGAAGGAATGAAATTCTGATACATGTGACAACATGGATGAGGCTTGAAGAAATTATGCTAAGTTAAATAAGCCAGTAGTAAAAGGACAAATATTTTATGGTTCCACTTATATGAGGCACCTAGAATAGGCAAATTCACAGAAACAGAAAGCAGAATATAGGTTACCAGGAGCCATGGAGAGAGAGGAATGGAGACTTATTGTTTAATGGATGCAGTTTCTGTTTGGGAAGATGAAAAAGTTCTGGAAATGGATAGTAGTGATGATTGCACAACATTGTGAATGCACTTAATGCCATTGAATTGTACACCTGAAAATGGTTAAAATGGTAAATTTTAGGTTATGTATATTTTATCTCAAAATTTTAAAAGGTGTGTGTGTGTGTGTGTGTGTGTGTGTGTGTGTGTGTAAGGGAATAGATAAAACAAGACTGGCAAAATTTTGAAAATTACTGAAGCTAAGTGATGGGTATGTGAGGGTTTCTTGTAAGACTTTCTCCATTTTTGTGTATGTTTGGAAATTTCCGTAGTAGAAGTTTTTAAAAGACCTAAGAAACATAGCAAGCAAATATAACAATTATCTTATTTAGATCTTGGTTTTAATGAACCAAATAAAAAAAGACATTTTTAAGACAAGAGGGAACATTTGAATATGGACTGGGTATTAGACAATACCATAGAATTATTGATAGGTTTGTTGGTGGGATAATGATGATTTTGCAAGGAAATGTTCCAGTTATTGCAAGATATGTTCTGAGGTATGTAGGGGTTAAATAACATGTTTGGGATTTCCTTTTTTAAAATTAATTAATTAATTAATTAATTAACTAATTTGGCTGTGCCGGGTCTTAGGTGCGGCACTCGGGATCTTCGTTGCAGCATGCAGGCTCTAGTTCCCCAACCAGGGATGGAACCCGGGCCCCCTGCATTGGGAGTGTAGAGTCTTAACCACTGGACCACCAGGGAAGTCCTGGGATTTCTTTTTTTTCCTTTCTTTTTTTAAAATTTATTTTATTTTTGGCTGCGTTGGGTCTTCGTTGCCGCGTGCAGGCTTTCTCTAGATGCGGTGAGCGGGGGCTACTCTTTGTTGCGATGCACGAGCTTCTCATTGCAGTGGCTTCTCTTGTTGCGGAGCACAGGCTCTAGGTGCACAGGCTTCAGTAGTTGTGGCACACAGGCTTAGTTGCTCCACGGCATGTGGGATCTTCCCGGACAAGGGCTCAAACCTGTGTCCCCTGCATTGGCAGGCGGATTCTTAACCACTGCACCACCAGGGAAGCCCAGTCCCGGTATTTCTTTTTTTTAAAGATGATTATACAGATAGCTTAGAATTTCTACATGTTTTCTTATGTTTATTCTAAAAAAAAAAAGTATCAGTTTTAATTTTGGTACTATATTATGTAAAGTGATTTTAAAGCTAATTGTATAATAAAAACAGGTTCTTACTTTGTGTGGCTTGAAATTTATCCCTGAAGGCAAGGAGAGCTCTGCCACTATCTTGACTCAGGAAAAGCATATTTCTTGTAAAGTTAATTTCTGAAGGCAACATATTTAAAGTGTAGTAATTTAATGCACCATGAGGGATGCAAATATATTCACAAGATAACATAGGAAATAGTCTGTGCCTACAAGGCACCTTCAGTTTAAAAGAAGTAAATAGGGGGCTTCCCTTCCCTGGTGGCGCAGTGGTTGAGAGTCCGCCTGCCGATGCAGGGGATACGGGTTCGTGCCCCGGTCCGGGAGGATCCCACATGCCGCGGAGCGGCTGGGCCCGTGAGCCATGGCCGCTGGGCCTGCGCGTCCGGAGCCTGTGCTCCGCAATGGGAGAGGCCACAGCGAGAGGCCCGCCCACTGCAAAAAAATAAAAAATAAAAAAAAAAAAGTAAATATTCTTTGGGTTTTCAAATTAGGATTTTGTCACAGTTGTGAGTTCTGTAATCTGACCATTGCGAACACATACACAGCGCTTCTGAGATAATGTATGAAAAACTGTACCAGCTATAAAGCATTATTCAAATGTAAGGTATTACTGATATTAAATGTCTGGAAAAGTGAAAAAAAATAGGAAAAATAGAGCTTATCATTAAATCAGTAATCCTCCTGCTACATTATTTGGGTGAATTTATGTTTTCTTGCTCATGAAAATACAGAATATCTGTTAACATTAATGTAAAATTTCCTCTTATTCCTAAGTTGAATAATGGAGTCTTCTGGCCGAGACTTTTTCTTATTTAAATTAGTCAAAGAAAGTTTGTCATCTGTGTAAAAGCAAATATTCTCTGAATGTTCAGAGAAACTGTGATTATCCATAACTTCTCTGTAGAAATATAGGCTACTGAATATAACTTGAATTTATGAGGTATATGAGACCTCAATTTATATATTAGTTGATTTTTAGTATGAAGAAATTAGTGTTTTTTCTTATGAAATTTGTTTTGACCTTTTTGAAAAAAATATAGTTTGATATTATAATCTTTTGGCACCTATGATATCATAGGTGCCAAAAGATAAAAACAGTTCCTTTCTACATGGATCTTAGCAAACTGCTGACTCCTAACGGAAAAAACTGGAAAATCAATTTCAAATTAATTGTGCTGATATTGTATTTTTTCTGGGCTTTTGCTTTTCTAAGCTCATTTCTTTGTGAAAACTACATTTCTGCTGTTTTTTGGAATTCTCAGAGAAGAGAGGGATTTTATGGTTTTTTATTTTTTAACATCTTTATTGGAGTATGATTGCTCCACAATGGTGTGTTAGTTTCTGCTGTACAACAAAGTGAATCAGCTATACGTATACATATATCCCCATTTCTCCTCCCTCTTGCGTCTTCCTCCCACTCTCCCTATCCCACCCCTCTAGGTGGTCACAAAGCACCGAGCTGATCTCCCTGTGCTACGTGGCTGCTTCCCACTAGCTATCTATTTTACATTTGGTAGTATATATATGTCCATGCCACTCTCTCACTTTGTCACAGCTTACCCTTCCCCCTTCTCTACGGTTATTTTTTAAGTGAAATGTGGCAGTAGTTAGAAATGGATGTATAGGCAAGCAAGATCTCAAAGCTTACTCCTCTGTTATTTAGATAACATTTATTAAACACTTACTGTGTGCTAAGCACATGAAGTAACTAAAGTATCAAAAGAGCACAATGGGATAGGTACTATCATCATTCCCATTTTACACATGAGGAAATTGAGGCACAGAAAGACTAAGAAACTTGCCCATGGTAGTTACTCAGAGGAACGGGGCATATCTAGGATATTGATCAGCCTGTCTGACACTGCCCCTATGCTCATAATCATGTTCTTCTGCCTCCATGACTGTTACCACTGAATTCTTTCATTTTTTTAACTCCACTACAGCTGATTTACAATATTATATGTTTCAGGTGTACAACATAGTGATTCACAATTTTTAATGATTATACTCCATTTATAGTTATTATAAAAATTGGTTATATTCCCTGTGCTGTACAATATATCCTTGTAGCTTATTTATTTTTATTTTTAATATTTATTTATTTATTTTGGCTGCACTGGGTCTTAGTTGAGGCACGTGGGATCTTTTAGTTGCAGCATACAGACTTCTTAGTCATGGCATGCGGACTCTTAGTTGTGGCATGAGAACTCTTAGTTGTGGCATGCATGCGGGATCTAGTTCCCCGACCAGGGATCGAGCCCGGGACCCCTGCATTGAGAGCGTGGCGTCTTACCCACTGGACCACCAGGGAAGTCCCTATATATTTTATTTTTTATAAATTTATTTATTTATTGATTGATTTTTGGCTGCATTGGGTCTTTGTTGCTGTGTGCGGGCTTTCTCTAGTTGCGGCGAGCGGGGGCTACTCTTCGTTGCGGTGTGCGGGCTTCTCATTGCAGTGGCTTCTCTTGTTGCGGAGCACGGGCTCCAGGCACACAGGCTTCAGTAGCTGTGGCACTTGGGCTCAGCAGTTGTGGCTCGCAGGCTCTAGAGCGCAGGCTCAGTAGTTGTGGCGCAAGGGCTTAGTTGCTCCGTGGCATGTGGGATCTTCCCAGGCCAGCGCTTGAACCCATGTCCTCTGCATTGGCAGGCGGATTCTTAACCACTGAACCACCAGGGAAGTCCCCCTATTTATTTTATATATAGTAGTTTGTACCTCTTAATGCCCTACCTCCAGCTTGCCCCTCTCCCCTTCCCTCTCTTCACTGGTAACCACTAGTTTGTTTTCTAGATCTGTGAGTCTGTTTCTTTTTAGTTATATTCACTAGTTTCTTGTATTTTTTAGATTCCACGTATATATCATACAGTATTTGCCTTTTTCTATCTGACTTATTTCAATTAGCATAATGCCCTCCAAGTCCATCCATGTTGTTGCAAATGGCAAAATTTCATTCCTTTTTATGGCTGAGTAGTATTCCATTGTGTATATATACCACACCTTCTTTATCCATTCATCTGCTGATGGGTACTTAGGTTGCTTACATATGTTGGTCATTGTAAATAATGCTGCTATGAACATTGGGATGCATGTCTCTTTTCGAATTAGTGTTTTCATTTTTTTCAGATAAGTACCCAGGAGTGAAATTGCTGGGTCATATGGTAGTTCTATTTTTAGTTTTTTGAGAAACCTCTACACTGTTCTCCATAGTGGCTGTCCCAATTTACAGTCCCACTAACAGTGAACAGAGGTTCCCTTTTTTTCCACATCCTTGCCAACATTTGTTATTTGTGGTCTTTTTGATGGCTAAGACTGAATTCTTAACGATCATCTCCTCCAGTATCTCCACTAGAAAAGAGACTGTTTTTCAGGAAGTTTTAATTTTTTGTGTTAATAAGAGAGGTTCATTGATTGCATAGAGGAGAGCATCTTAGATATTTTTTATTTTTTTACTTTGTTATTTGTTATTTTTTTATTTTTTTAACATCTTTATTGGAGTATAACTGTTTTACAATGGTGTGTTAGTTTCTGCTTTTCAACAAAGTGAATCAGTTATACATATACATATGTTCCCATATCTCTTCCCTCTTGCATCTCCCTCCCTCCCACCTTCCCTATCCCTCTAGTAGGTCTGTGTTTTATTCCTGTCCTACCACTAATCTCTTCATGACATTTTTTTTTCTTAGATTCCATATATATGTGTTAGCATACGGTATTTGTTTTTCTCCTTCTGACTTACTTCACTCTGTATGACAGACTCCAGGTCTATCCACCTCATTACAAATAACTCAGTTTCATTTCTTTTTATGGCTGAGTAATATTCCATTGTATATATGTGCCACATCTTCTTTATCCATTCCTCTGTTGATGGACACTTAGGTTGCTTCCATGTCCTGGCTATTGTAAATAGAGCTGCAATGAACATTTTGGTACATGACTCTTTTTGAATTATGGTTTTCTCAGGGTATATGCCCAGTAGTGGGATTGCGGGGTCATATGGTAGTTCTATTTGTAGTTTTTTTTTTTTTTTTTTTTTTTTGTTGTTGTTGTTGTTGTATGCAGGCCTCCCTCTGCCGTGGCCTCTTCCGTTGCGGAGGACAGGCTCCGGACGCGCAGGCCCAGCGGCCATGGCTCACGGGTCCAGCTGCTCCGCAGCATGTGGGATCCTCCCAGACTGGGGCGCGAACCCGGTTCCCCTGCATCGGCAGGC
>NC_041219.1:836789-841406 GCF_002837175.3 Physeter macrocephalus | reverse complement strand
TGCTCTGCAGTAGTTATTTCCACTATTTTATCTTCCAGGTCACTTATCCGTTCTTCTGCCTGTTATTCTGCTATTGATCCCATCTAGAGTATTTTTAATTTCATTTATTGTGTTGGTCATGTTGCTTGCTTCCTCCTTAGTTCTTTTAGGTCCTTGTTAACTGTTTCTTGCTATTTGTCTATTCTATTTCCAAGATTTTGGATTATCTTTACTATCATTATTCTGAATTCTTTTTCAGGTAGACTTCCTATTTCCTCTTCATTTGTTAGGTCTCTTGAATGAAGCTGGGTCTTGGTGTTGAGATGGAGATCTCTGGGAGATTTTCGCCGTTTGATATTTCTTGGAGCTGGGAGGTCTCTTGTGGACCTGTGTTCTGAGGTTGGTTCTCCCACCTCAGAGACACAGCCCTGACGCCTTGTTGGAGCGCCAAGAGCCTTTAATCCACACGGCTCAAAATAAAAGGGAGAAAAAGTAGAAAGGAAAGAAAGGAAGGAAGGAAGGAAGAAAGGAAGGAAGGGAGGAAGAAAAGAAGAAAGGAAGAAAGCAAGAAAGGAAGGAAGGAAGAGAGGAAGAAAGGGAGGAAGAAAGGGAGGAAGGAAGGGAGAAAGGAAGGAAGGAAGGGTGGAAGGAAGGGAGGAAAGAAGGGCGAAAGGAAGGGAGGAAAGAAGGGAGGAAGGAAAGGAGAAAGGAAGAAATGAAGGAAGGGCGGAAGAAAGGAAGGAAGAAAGAAAGGAAGAAAGAAAGGAAGAAGACAAAATGAAGTTGGATAAAATATAGTTATTAAGATAAAAAATAATTATTAAGAAGAAAAATTTTTTTTAAAAAAACGGGTCGGTCAGAACCCTAGGACAAATGGTGAAAGCAAAGCTATACAGATAAAATCTCACACAGCAGCACACACATACACACTCACAAAAAGAAAAAAGGGGAAAATAGTAATATATCTTGCTCCCAAAGTCCACCTCCTCAACTTGGTATACTTCGCTGTCTATTCAGGTTTTCCACAGATGCAGGGCACTTCAAGTTGATTGTGGAGCTTTAATCCCCTGCTTCTGACGCTGCTGGGAAAAACCTCCCCCTCTCCTCTTTGTTCGCACAGCTCCTGGGGTTCAGCTTTGGACTTGGCCCCGCCTCTGCGTGTAGGTCGTCCGAGGGCGTCTGCCCTTCGCTCAGACAGGACGGGGTTAAAGGAGCAGCTGATTCAGGGGCTCTGGCTCACTCAGGCCGGGGGGAGGGAGGGGCATGGATGCGGGGCGAGCCTGCGGCGGCAGAGGCTGGTGTGATGTTGCACCGGCCGGAGGCGCGCCGCGCGTTCTCCCGGGGAAGCTGTCCCTGGATCCCGGGACCCCGGCAGTGGCGGGCTGCACAGGCTCCCGGGAGGGGAGGTGTGGAGAGTGACCTGTGCTCGCACACAGGCCTCTTGGGCGGCAGCAGCAACCCTAGCGTCCCACACCCGTCTCTACTGTCCGCGCCGACACCCGCGGCTCGCGCTCGTTTCTGGAGCTCCTTTAAGCGCCTCTGTGCGGGAGTCTCTCCGCTTTGCCCTTCGCACCCTGTTGCTGCGCTCTCCTCCGCGGCTCTGAAGCTTCCCCCCTCCTCCACCACAGTCTCTGCCCGCGAAGGGGCTTCTAGTGTGTGGAAACCTTTCCTCCTTCACAGCTCCCTCCCACTGGTGCAGGTCCCGTCCCTATTCTTTTGTCTCTGTTTATTCTTTTTTCTTTTGCCCTACTCAGGTACGTGGGGTGTTTCTTGCCTTTTGGGAGGTCCGAGGTCTTCTGCCAGCGTTCAGTGGGTGTTCTATAGGAGCAGTTCCACGTGTAGGTATATTTCTGATGTATCTGTGAGGAGGAAGGTGATATCCGTGTCTTACTCTTCCGCCATCCGATTTTTTTTAAATAAAGGGGGAAGGAGTGGGCAAGAACCAAGTTTTCATGTAGCATTACTGGAATAAATGGCTGGTATAAAGATTTGTGGAATAAGTGGTAAAAATATTTTTACTTCAAGTCAGAAATTCTAAGACATTTCCATCAACCTACACATCTTCTGTTACTGTTACTTTGCACCCTGCTTCTCTGAATTACTGGTTGTGTTAGCTTGGACAGGCTACTTAACCTAACATCCTATAAATGCGATAGTAATTCCCAGCTCAGCCCTCCTAGTGACGCTGAATGAGCTAGTCCATGAAGAGAACCCAGGCCAGACCCCGCCATAGAGTCAGTGCTCAGTTAAGTACAGGTTGTTTATTATTGAGCACAGTGGGAGATGGAAACAATATCTAACCTGATAACGTGTTTTCAAGTTGCTGCAAAGCCGAGGGGCCAGGACAAGTACACAATTAACTGCAATGGAGTGAAGTGGGATTAGTGTGGTGTAAGAAGTATGGAAAAAGTGCTATGGGAGAGGGTTCCCCATCATTGGTGGAATTAGGGAAAGCTCTGAGAAGGTGTTAACTCATTTCAGCTAAGCCAGCTTTTCCTGAAGTGTGGAACGCACATGGGGCAGTAATGGAAGATGACTTCATGTGGTATTCTGACACGGCATGAAATAACTTTGAATTCCATGGTAAAAAATGATTCCCTTTTCCAATTCGTCTGACCTCATTAGGGAGAACCTCTTGGCTTGGTGCCAGCAGTGGCAGCTCTCAAACACATGCTCATATGCCTTTTTGTCAAAGAGAGAGCAGACTTCAGGCTCAAAATAGGGAGCATCTACTTAGAATTTTGTTGCTATTTTTACAGTTACCTGCTATTTATAGCAAATGGTACTGGTTTTCCCATGTGAAGCAGTGATACAAAATTTTCTGTATAAAAAAATTTCTCTAAGAAAAAATGAGTTGATTTAAAGAAAAAATACTAAGCAAATAATATTACATATGATTCGTGGGTTATGGTAAATGGTATGTGAACAAACTCTGCTGGACTATGAAAGAGGGACAGAAGTTTACCAGGAACAATGAGAGTATTCATGATATGTACAGCTTGAGTAAAGGGGCATGGCAAAAAAGTATGTTTGGAGATTAATAAATAGTTCAATTTGGGAGAAGCAAGTTTCATTACTGATAAGTAACAAAGCTAGAAGTAAAAAGCTATATTAAAATTCAGTTAGTAACAAAGTTTTACAAACCTAGCAATAATCGTTGATATTCCTCAACTGCTGTTTATCATTTTTTACATGGAAAATTTTATTTTCTTTCTGTAGATCTGAGGAGAAAATTAAGCACTTCAGTCAACTTAAATCTGAACTTTTTCTTAAAGACAATACTTTGAGGAATATACTTTGTTTAATTACAGAACTTAAAGTAGCAGCCTCGAAGAACTTCATTCTGAAAAGGCTTTTCTGGAAAGTAGTTGTTTTGTCTTATTTTTAATCTTTAAAGCTTGTTTTACCTGTTTATCAAATGCAGCATATTCAAGCTTAAAGTAAAATATAAATAAATGTTGTATACTGATGCTGCATTTTAAAATGTTGATTAAATTTAATGCAATCATCTTGATGCCTGAAATGTTGTGATGGAATCATTGTACATGGTGTGTTGGGGCCGGGGAGACAGAAGAAGGGAGAGCAGTAGGGAAAAGATAGTAGCTCACATGGGTTGGGTTAGCAGCCACAAAAAAAGAGAGATCGAGGGGAAGCTCCTGGCATGCAAGAAGTATGACTATAGACAGTGAGATGAGAAAGTACATTTCAAGAAGTCTTGGGGCTTCCCTGGTGGCGCAGAGGTTGAGAGTCCGCCTGCCGATGCAGGGGACACGGGTTCGTGCCCCGGTCCGGGAAGATCCCACATGCCGCAGAGTGGCTGGGCCCGTGAGCCATGGCCGCTGAGCTTGCGCGTCCGGAGCCTGTGCTCCGCAATGGGAGAGGCCACAACAGTGAGAGGCCCGCGTACCACAAAAAAAAAAAAAAAAGAAAAGAAGTCTTAACGTGTATGTTCCCCTACAATAAAAATATAATTAAAAAGTTACTTTTGGGGCTTCCCTGGTGGCACAGTGGCTGAGAATCTGCCTGCCAATGAAGGGGACATGGGTTCGAGCCCTGGTCTGGGAAGATCCCACGTGCCGCGGAGCAACTAAGCCCGCGCGCCACAGCTACTGAGCCTGCGCATCTGGAGCCTGTGCTCCGCAACAAGAGAGGCCGCAACAGTGAGAGGCCCGCGCAATGCGATGAAGAGTGGCCCCTGATTGCCGCAACTAGAGAAAGCCCTCGCACAGAAACGAAGACCCCACACAGCCAAAAATAATTAAATAAATTTTTAAAAGTTACTTTTGAATGTAGGATTATTATTCTGAGCCTGCGCATCTGGAGCCTGTGCTCCGCAACAAGAGAGGCCGCAACAGTGAGAGGCCCGCGCAATGCGATGAAGAGTGGCCCCTGATTGCCGCAACTAGAGAAAGCCCTCGCACAGAAACGAAGACCCCACACGGCCAAAAATAATTAAATAAATTTTTAAAAGTTACTTTTGAATGTAGGATTATTATTATTTTTTAACATCTTTATTGGAGTATAACTGTTTTACAATGGTGTGTTAGTTGCTGCTTTACAACAAAGTGAATCAGTTATACATATACATATGTTCCCATATCTCTTCCCTCTTGCGTCTCCCTCCCTCCCACCCTCCCT
>NC_041219.1:825826-836686 GCF_002837175.3 Physeter macrocephalus | reverse complement strand
GTGAGATGATATCTCATTGTAGTTTTGATTTGCATTTCTCTAATGATTAATGATGTTGAGCATTCTTTCATGTGTTTGTTTGCAGTCTGTATATCTTCTTTGGAGAAATGTCTATTTAGGTCTTCTGCCCATTTTTGGATTGGGTTGTTTGTTTGTTTGTTATTGAGTTGCATGATTGATTTAAAGCAGATGTCTAGGCAGGAGAACGGAGCTACCACCTAAGGGTTAGACTCGGAAGACGGGTGTTGATGCTGAATACCAGAATGTTGGTCTTAAGCGTCTCCAGTCTTAAAACAGGCCTGAAGCAGGTGGCCTCAGCTGTGGAGGAAAAGAGGGATGCAGAAAAAGGGAATAAAACCAGGTCTAGCCCACTCAACCCATCACTTCACCACTCTCACCTCTTTTCTGTAAAAGCTTGAACCATGTGAAATGATTTGAACACCCTGCCCTTTCCAGCCCCTCCATATTTTCCCCTACTATTGCTTTCTCTAGGATACTCTTTCCATTTTCTCCTGTTAAAATCCTACCCATTCATTCTCCAAGGCTCATCTCAAAAGCTGTTCTTCTGCCTTTCCTCAATGGAGAACTTTGGTACCTTCCTCTTTTTGATGTGTTATGGCAGTTCTGTGCCTTAGAACTTTCCCTGATATTTTATAATCTGCACTGTTCAATAAAGTAACCACCTAGCCACATGTGGCTATTAAGCACTTGAACGTGGCTAGTGACCAAGGAAGTGAAACATTAATTTTATTCAGTTTTAGTCATTTTTTTTTTTTTTTGCGGTACGCGGGCCTCTCACCGCCGCAGCCTCTCCCGCTGCTGAGCACAGGCTCCGGACGCGCAGGCCCAGCAGCCATGGCTCACGGGCCCAGGCGCTCCGTGGCATGTGGGATCCCCCCGGACCGGGGCACGAACCCGTGTCCCCTGCATCGGCAGGCGGACTCTCAACCACTGCGCCACCAGGGAAGCCCAGTTTTAGTCAATTTAAATGTAAATAGCCACATGTGGCTAGCGGTTTGTGTATTGGACAATGCAGTTCTACAGCATCTCCCATAGCACTTTCTCTTTAAAGATTCAATAAACATTTATCGCATGCCATTCTGTGCTAGGCGTAGTAATAGGCACTAGAAATGCAACCAGGACTAAGACACAGTCCCTACCCTCAAGAATTAGCACAGACATTCTCCCTTTTGCTTGGTATATATATATATATATATTTTTTGGCTTGGTATATATATATATATATATTTATTTATTTTTAATTTTAATTTTTATTTTTTTGGTACATATTTTTTATTTACCATAGTATTCTATAAGCTTCTTCAGGACAGGCATGTGTCATGCTCATCTTTGTATTCTCCCTAAGGCCTAACATAATGCCTGCGTATATCAGGTCACACAATCAATTCATAATAAATTGAAATTTTATTCTCTTGTGAAAATAACCTGATTGGAAGTCTAGGAGTAAAGCATTCATGTTCTGCTTCTTACTTGAAAATTCTGCAGCCGTTCTTTAATGTAATGTCCTTAGATGGACTAAAATAGAAGATCTTCTAATTTAGTTGTCAAAAATGAAAGGCCAAAGTGAATAGAGAGGGAAATAAAAGGCACATAGGTAGTCTCCCTGTTTGGGGTCTTTCCCTACTTCAGTGGAGTACGTTGCGCCCCTCAGAGCTGGTAGCATTATGTTCTCTCTCTAATCTGCAACCAAAATCTAGTCTCATATTCATTTACACAGAGTTAACAAATATGACTAGTAAAACTCAACATTTTAATCTTCTTTTAGGAGCTCTTTTATTTAAATGGTTATCATAGCCTTTAGCTAAAGCAGTGTTTTTTTCCAACTTTGTGCTGGGCTCCCTGCAGAATGTAAGTTTATGTGAAACTCCCTTAAGAACCCACACTGGGGTGGGGAGATTAGAGGCAGCTTTAATTTTTGGTTCTTGGGTAAGAGGATGGGAAATTATACATATATATTTTAAAATTATAATAAAATTAATATAATGAATAACTATAGGCATATTCTTATATTTAATAATACAATTATTATAATCATATAATAAACAATATAATATTATATAATCATAATATATACAGTTGACCCTTGAACATCATTAGTTTGAACTGCTTGGGTCCACCTATATGTTGATTTTTTCAATAGTAAATACTAGAGTATTACACGATCACGGTTAGTTAAATCCACAGGTGTGGAACTGCAGATATGGAGGGCTGACTAAGTTATACTCAGATCCCGTGTTGTTCAAGGGTCAACTGTATATTATTTTCCCTTTTAAAAATCAACTTCATTGGGGTATAATTTTCCTCTCTTAGGTAATTTTTATTCTTCAATTTTATTACAAGAAAAATTTTAAATTACGAGAACACTTTTGTACAGGTTGACTAAACTGCAAGCTTTAGGAGTACAGACACCATGTCCAGTTTGTCAGTTTTGCTTAAGATGTTATTCTCATTACTTAGCATAGTACCTGCTACATGGCTGCAATCAATAGTTACATGTTCAATGAATGAATGAAAGAGTTCTCTAGACATGTTATTTCCCAACCCTTCTTTTTTTCTTCATGAAGGTTTTTTTTCCTTCAGTTTTTAAAAACTACGGTAAAATACATATAACATAAAATTTACCATCTTAACCATTTTTAAGTGTCTAGTTCAGTGTTAGGCACTCATGTTGTATATCTATCACCACCATCCTTCTCCAGAAGTCTTTCCATCTTACAAAACTGAAACTATATTCATTAAACAATAACACCCCATTTCCCCTTCCCCCCAGCCCCTGGCAACCACCATTCTTCTTTGCGCTTCTATGAGTTTGACTATTCTAAATATCTCATGTAAGAGGAATCATACAGCATTTGTCATTTTGTGACTGGCTTATCTCACTTGGCGTGATGTCTTCCAGATTCATTGATGTTATAGTATACGTCAGAATTTCCTTCATATTAAGGTTGAATAATATTCCACGTATGTAATACCACATTTTATTTATCCATTCATCCATTGATTAGCACTTGGGTTGCTTCCACATTTTAGTTACTGTGAATAATGCTGTTATGAACATGGGTGTGTAAGTATCTCTTTGAGACCCTGCTTTCAATTCTTTTGGGAGTATAGTTGGAAGCAGAATTGCTAAATCATATGTTAATTCTATTTTTAATTTTTTGAGGCACCGCCATACTGCTTTTCACAGCAGCTATACCATTTTACATTCCCACCAACAGTGCATAACGGCTCCAGTTTTTCCACATCCTTGTTATTTACTGATTTTTTTGATAGTAGCCATTCTAATGGGTGTTGGGGGTACCTAATAGTTTTTATTTGCATTTCCCTAATGATTAGTGATGTTGAGCATTTTTTCCCATGCTTATTGGCAATTTGTATATCTTCTTTGGAGAAATATTGGCATCCAATTTACATAAAATAAAAGTGCACATATTTTTGAGTGCATTGTAAAGAGTTTTAACAAATGTATATATCTGTATAAACACCACCCCAGTCAAGACTGAGAACATTTCTATCACCCCTTAGGGCTACCTTGTGCCCTCTGGCAGTCAGTTTCCTCTGACCCCTGGCCTCAGGCAACTATTGTACTTTCTGTCGTCATAGATTAGTTTTGCCTGTCCTAGAATTCCACTTACATGGAATTGTACACTATGTACACTTTTGTGTTTGGCTTCTTTTGACATAATATTTTTGAGACTCTTTCATGTTGTTGCTGGTAGGCGGAAGATATTTTATAAGTGAAAATTCCTGAACCACTGAGCAGTGGGAGATCACAATAATAACTGATATTTATTAAGCACATACAGTATGTTGAGTACTGTTCAGGCTTTACAAATAATATCTTACTTAATCTTAACATCAACCTCATGAGGTGATTCTATTAATCCCATTTTAGAGATGAAAAGTCGCAGAATGTATAAGTAATCTGCCAAATGTCCTACAGCTACCCAGTGGCAGAGCTGGTATTTGAACTCAAAGAACCTGGCTCCAGAGTCAGCGTGTAAAGTTACCACACTCTGCAACCCCAGCACTTCTGAGAGGGCCAAGGTGTACGTCCTGCTCCTTTTGTCCTTCCCTCTCTCCACTTGCCATCCTCAGCCTCTTCTGAGCACACATATACCTGTCTAAACGAAGAGTCTAAGTTGCCATTAGTAAACGAAAGTGCTGGGAAAAAAATGAACAATAGAGGAATAGAAAAGAGAAGCAATTATATCCAATTCTCATTAGTACCAACTTGCCTGATTTCATGGGCCTGTGCTTATTTTCATGCTCAATTATCTCATGAGACTGGATAGGAACACAAAAAAACTGGTTCCCACACTCTTAAGTCAGTGTTTATTTTGGCAGAAATGGCAATCTACATTTCCACTGTATTAACAGAAGTATTAAATCATTCTGCACCATCTTCATAGGCTATACCAGTGCTGTACATTTGTTTCTGAATTAGTAAACAGTTTTAAATGAGTGCTTTTCTAGCCATTATTTCATTATGTCCTCACAAAGGCCAAATTACTTTGGAAAGGCAGGAAATATAGTGGCCCCCATTTAATATTATTATTCCAAGGTGACTGAATGACCGGCCTAAGGTTATACACCTACTTCTGGATGATCTTCACTATTAAATGGTGAAGCTGGGCCTAGAAGGCATCTCTCAGCATCACCCGCTAGATTTTAGCTCTGGCTCTGTTCACCAGGACAATGGTCTCCTGGTTGTAAGTAAAAGTATATTTTCAATTTGGGTTATGCTAGTGTTAATGAGAGAGAATGTAAATCACTTTCTCCCTAACTGAAGAACAAATCATTTCTTCTTATTTCTATTATGTAAGAATTGAGAGTTTTGCCAACAGATACCTTAATTGCCGTCTTCTTTCCTGCTTGCTTTCATAGACCAGTGACCTTTTCTATTTCCTAGTGAACAAACTTCATGAGTACTTGCCAGAGTCTAGGGATAAGAATGCACATCAAAATAAAAGCCAAAGTGTTGATGAGCTGGTGTAAGTACTAACTGGATAATCATTGATATTTTTTCCCTAGGATGTTCAAGATAAATGGAAGGCACTGGGCAAAATATATACTGTATTAATGATTAATAGTGCAGCAAGTTTTGCTTCACATAGATTTTTTAAAAATAGCATTTATTTTGTTCTAATTATATAGTTAAAGAAAAACTACACAAGAAACTAGTAATACTGGCTGTCCCAAAAGGGAAAAAAATGAGTGTATGAATAAAAGACACCTTTCACTGTATTCCCTTTTTTACCTTTGAAATTTTGAGCCAGAAATTACTACATGAAACAGTTAAAATTATTAAATGTAGTTTAAAAATAGTGTGATTATCATTAAAACTTTGCAAAAAATAAGTGCAAAAATCAATATGTAAATGACTTTTAATCCTGACATGCACCTATTAATTCATTCATTCAACAAATATTTTTGAGTGCTTACTATGTAGCAGTCACAGAGTAGACACTCAACCAATGTTGGAAATTTAATATACAGAATTTCCTTCCTATACTTTTTTCTACATGGCTATCTGAATTCAGTTCTATTGAGCATTACTGATTTTGTGGAATTCTGAACTTACAATGAAATAATGCCATTTCCGTGACTTTTTTTCTCTTTGTTTTCTAGGGCATGCATCGAAATTATACAGACTCTGGGACTGATGTTCAGAGAAACAGAAACTGAGGCATCATGCCTGAACACATTGGCAGCTAAGAAGTAAGGCCTTTTAAAAATTGAGATCTTGGGGCTTCCCTGGTGGCGCAGTGGTTGAGGGTCCTCCTGCGGATGCAGGGGACACGGGTTCGTGCCCCGTCCGGGAAGATCCCACATGCCGCGGAGCGGCTGGGCCCGTGAGCCATGGCCGCTGGGCCTGTGCATCCGGAGCGCTCCGCAGCGGGAGAGGCCACGGCAGTGAGAGGCCCGCGTACCACCAAAAAAAAAGTAAAAATTGAGACCTTGTAGTTGCAACCCATTAACTATTCTACTGTCTTCCAGAACTCAACTCTCTTGACTTCTCTGTTCAATCCCCTTGTAAATATATTAAACTCTTTTGTCTCACTTCCTTATGTGATGAATAGATTAATTAACATACTGAGTTCTCTCTGATTATTGGGGGCACAAAGATTTTATTAGCATAAGTTTATCTTTTGTTGTTGCCTGAAAAAGACCAAATGAACCATCATACGTTAAAAACAAGGGGGTCTCTATTAGAATTTTCTAGAGTACTCTTTTATCCACATTGCAAAGGCAGGAACTATAGTAGCTCCCTTTGGTATATAATTGTGTGACCTTGGATTGAATGACATTGGAGGGAAAGCTGTTGTAAGATACTCCAAGATATATGGCCCAAAGAAGATAGAAATTTAAATCATTCTTACATAACAGCCCCGAGTTAATAGCCATGCTTTTCCTCTACAAGATCAGCCAGAGACTTAGGTTCCCTCCTTTTTGTTGCTCTGCTATCTTCTGTCATGCTATCTTTGTCCTCATGGTAAGCTGGCTAAATTGCTTGCTTTCATAACTCCCTGTGGGAATCAGGAAGAGAAGTAAAGAGCAAGCAAATTTCCTTTTTAAGCAAGGCGTATAAGACTTTTGCTTACCTTCTGTTGGTGAGAACTTTAGGCATATGGTGTTTCCAGCTGCAAAAGAGGCTGCAAAATGCATCTGTAGTTGGACAGCTGTATGCCTAGCTAAACTATAGATGGCAATGGGACATCTGTAATTTAAAGGAAGAATGGAAGAAACTATACTGAGGGACAACAGCATTCTTTGCCACAGAAAGTATGTGTTTGCATGTTTTGCATATTATCTGCTTGACCTTTTTATGAAATTTATAGGCTATGAATTACACCCTTGGGCAATGGTCTAAAATCTTAAATTTTTTCTACCCATATCAATTGTTTATCTACGTTTCTTGTACTAGAAGGTGGAGGAAGGATGAGAGCCATGGACTCTGAAACATTTAAACCAGAGGGAAGAATAAGAACTTTTAGTAATATTTGTCCAGGCTATTTATTAGAGACCTTTACAAATAAATTTTAATGATAATACTCATTAACATACCATAAGCAACTTGCTATGTGCCAGGGACTATGGGCATACTGTGCATTATAGCAGGGACGGTCAAACATTTCTGCAAAAGGCCATATAGTATGGGCTTCCCTGGTGGTTCAGTGGTTAAGAATCCACCTGCCAATTCAGGGGACATGGGTTCAAGCCCTGGTCCAGGAAGATCCCACATGCCACAGAGCAACTGAGCCTGTGCGCCACAACTACTGAGCCTGTGCTCTAGAGCCCGCAAGCCACAACTACTGAGCCTGCAAGCCACAACTACTGAAGCCTGTGCACCTGGAGCCTGTGCTCCTCAACAAGAGAAGCCACCGCAATGAGAAGCCCGCGCACCGCAACATACTCTGGACTAAATCCTAAATTTGTCTTGTTGGTCAAATGATTAAGATCAAAAGCAGCTCCAAGAGATTGGCTCAAGATGGCAGAGTAGAAGGACATGCCCTCATTCCCTCTCGTGAGAGTACTGGAATCACAACTAACTGCTGAACAATCATTGACAAGAAGACACTGGAACTCACCAAAAAAGATACCCCACATCCAAAGACAAAGGAGAAGCCTCAATGAGACAGTAGGAAGGGCGCAATCACAATAAAATCAAATCCCATAACTGCTGGGTGTGTGACTCACAAACTGGAGAACACTTATACCACCCATTGGAGTGAAGGTTGTGAGCCCCACATTGGGCTTCCAAACATGGAGGTCTGGCAATGGGAGGAGGAATTCCTAGAGAATCAGACTTTGAAGGCTAGAGGGATTTGATTGCAGGACTTCGACAGGACTGTGGGAAACAGAGACTCCACTCTTGGAGGGCACACACAAAGTAGTGTGTGCATCGGGACCCAGGGGAAGGAGCAGTGACCCCATAGGAGACTGAAACAGACCTACCTGTTAGTGTTGGAGGGTCTCCTGCAGAGGCAGGGGTGGGTGTGTCTCACCGTGAGGACAAGGACACTGGCAGCAGAAGTTCTGGGAAGTGCTCCTTGGTGTGAGCCCTCCCAGAGTCTTCCATTAGCCACACCAAAAATCTGGGTAGGCTCCAGTGCTGGGTCGCCTCAGGCCAAACAACCAACAGGGAGGGAACCCAGCCCCACCCATCAGCAGACAAGCAGATTAAAGTTTTACTGAGCTCTGCCTACCAGAGTGACACCCAGCTCTACCCAACACCAGGCCCTCCCATCAGGAAGCTTGCACAAGCCTCTTAGATAGCCTCATCCACCAGAGGGCAGACAGCAGAAGCAAGAAGAACTACAATTCTGCAGCCTGTTGAAGGAAAACCACATTCACAGAAAGATAAGACAGAATGAAAAGGCAAAGGACTTTGTACCAGATGAAGGAACAAGATAAAACCCCTGGAAAACAACTAAATGAAGTGGAGATAGGCAACCTTCCAGAAAAAGAATTCAGAATAATTGTAGTGAAGATGATCTAGGACCTCGGAAAAAGAATGAAGGCAAAGATAGAGAAGATGCAAGAAATGTTTAACAAACACACAGAAGAATTAAAGAACAAACACCTAGAAGAATTAAAGAACAAACAAACAGAGATGAACAATACAATAACTGAAATGAAAAATACACTAGAAGGAATTAATAGCAGAATAACTGAGGCAGAAGAACAGATAAGTGACCTGGAAGACAGAATGGTGGAATTCACTGCCACGGAACAGAATAGAGAAAAAAGAATGAAAAGAAATGAAGACAGCCCAAGAGACCTCTGGGACAACATTAAACGCAACAATATTCACATTATAGGTGTTCCAGATGGAGAAGAGAGAAAGGACACGAGAAAATATTTGAAGAGATTATAGCCGAAAACGTCCCTAACATGGGAAAGGAAATAGCCTTCCAAGTCCCAGAAGTGCAGAGAGTCCCAGGCAGGATAAACCCAAGGAGGAACACGCCAAGACACTAGTAATCAAACTGGCAAAAATTAAAGACAAAGAAAAATTACTGAAAGCAGCAAGGGGAAAATGACAAATAACATACAAGGGAACTCCCATAAGGTTAACAGCTGATTTCCCAGCACAAACTCTACGAGCCAGAAGGGAGTGGCACAGTATATTTAAAGTGATGAAAGGGAAGAACCTACAACCAAGATCACTCTACCCAGCAAGGATCTCATTCAGATTCAGCAGAGAAATCAAAAACTTTAAGACAAGCAAAAGCTAAGAGAATTCAGCACCACCAAACCAGCTCTACAACAAATGCTAAAGGAACCTCTCTAACTGGGAAACACAAGAGAAAAGGACCTACAAAAACAAACCCATAACGATTAAGAAAACGGTAATAGGAACATACATATTGATAATTACCTTAAACGTGAATGGATTAATTCCTCCAACCAAAAGACACAGGCTCACTGAATGGATACAAGACACAAATCAAGCCTCGGTAAATTTAAGAAAATTGAAATCATATCAAGCATCTTTTCTGACCACAACACTATGAGATTAGAAATCAATTACAGGGAAAAAACCGTAAAAAACACAAACACATGGAAGCTAAACAATACATTATAAATAACCAAGAGATAACTGAAGAAATCGATGAGGAAATCAAAAAATACCTAGAGACAAATTATAACAAAAACACGATGATCCAAAACCTATGGGATGCAGCAAAAGCAGTTCTAAGAGGGAACTTTATAGCAATACAAGCCTACCTCAAGAAGCAAGAAAAATCTTGCTTCTAAACTTACACCTAAAAGAACTAGAAAAAGAACAAATGAAACCCCAAGTTAGTAGAAGGAAAGAAATGATAAAGATCAGAGCAGAAATAAATGAAATAGAAACAAAGAAAACAATAGCAAAGATCAATAAAACTAAAAGCTGGTTCTTTGAGAAGATAAACAAAATTGATAAACCTTTAGCCAGACTTATCAAGAAAAAGAGGGAGAGGACTCAAATCAATAAAGTTAGAAATGAAAAAGGAGACGTTACAACGGACACCACAGAAATACAAAGCATCATAAGAGACTACTCCAAGCAACTCTATGACAATAAAATGGACAACCTGGAAGAAATAGACAAATTCTTAGAAAGGTATAAACCTTCCAATACTGAACCAGGAAGAAATAGAAAATATGAACAGACCAATCACAAGTAATGAAATTGAAACTGTGATTAAAAATCTTCCAACAAACAAAAGTCCAGGAGCAGATGGTTTCACAGGCGAATTCTATCAAACACTTAGAGAAGAGCTAACACCCATCCTTCTCAAACTCTTGCAAAAAATTGCAGAGGAAGGAACACTCCCAAACTCATTCTATGAGGCCACTATCACACTGATACCCAAACCAGATAAAGATACTACAAAAAAAGAAAATTACAGACCAATATCACAGATGAATATAGATGCAAAAATACTAGCAAACAGAATCCAACAACACATTAAAAGGATCATACACCAGGATCAAGTGGGATTTATCCCAGGGATGCAAGGATTCTTCAATATATGCAAATTCATCAATGTGATACACCATATTAACAAAGTGAAGAATAAAAACAATATGATCATCTCAATAGATGCAGAAAAAGCTTTTGACAAAATTCAACACCGATTTATGATAAAAACTATCCAGAAAGTAGGCATAGAGGGGACCTACCTCATCGTAATAAAGGCCATATACAACAAACCCACAGCAAATATCATTCTCAATGGTGAAAAACTGAAAGCATTTCCTCTAAGATCAGGAAAAAGGCAAGGATGTCCACTCTTGCCACTATTATTCAACATAGTTTTGGAAGTCCTAGCCATGGCAATCAGA
>NC_041219.1:809749-825737 GCF_002837175.3 Physeter macrocephalus | reverse complement strand
AAAAACCAAACAACCCAATCCAAAAATGGGCAGAAGACCTAAATAGACATTTCTCCAAAGAAGATATACAGATTGCCAACAAACACATGAAAGAATGCTCAACATCATTAATCATTAGAGAAATGCAAATCAAAACTACAATGAGATATCATCTCACACCGGTCAGAATGGCCATCATCAAAAACTCTAGAAACAATAAATGCTGGAGAGGGTGTGGAGAAAAGGGTATGCTCTTGTACCGTTGGTGGGAATGTAAATTGATACAGCCACTATGGAGGACAGTATGGAGGTTCCTTAAAAAACTAAAAATAGAACTACCATATGACCCAGCAATCCCACTACTGGGCATATGCCCAGAGAAATCCATAATTCCAAAAGATACACGCACCCCAATGTTCATTGGGTGCATGTAATCCCACTACTGGGCATATGCCCAGAGAAATCCATAATTCCAAAAGATACATGCACCCCAATGTTCATTGCAGCACTATTTACCTTAGCCAGGTCATGGAAGCAACCTAAATGCCCATCGACAGATGAATGGATAAAGAAGATGTGGTACATATATACAATGGAATAGTACTCGGCCATAAAAAGAAATGAAATTGGGTCATTTGTAGAGACGTGGATGGATACAGAGTGAAGTAAATCAGAAAGAGAAAAACAAATATTGTATATTAACACATATATGTGGAACCTAGAAAAATGGTACACATGAACTGGTTTGCAGGGCAGAAATAGAGACACAGATGTAGAGAACAAACGTATGGATACCAAAGGGGAAAGTGTTGGGGAAGGTGGTGGCTGTGGAATAAATTGGGACATTGGGATTGACATACATACACTAATATGTATAAAATATATAACTAATAAGAACTTGCTGTATAAAAAATAAATTAAATTAAATTAAAAAAAAAAAGAGTAGCCCCCGCTCGCCACAACTAGAGAAAGCCCGCACACAGCAACAGAGACCAAATACAGCCAAAAATTAAAAAAAAAAAAGGCCATATATTAAATTTTTTTGGCTTTTCAGGCCATATAGTCTCTGTTGAAACTACTTAATGCTGCCATTGTCACAAAAGCACCCAAAGACAATTTGCAAAGGAATGGGCACAGCTGTGTTCCATTAAAGCTTTATTTACAAAAACAGGTTCTAGGCTATTTGGACTGCAGGCCATAGTTTGTTGACCCCTGCTTTACAGCCTACAAGGAAAATATACTCTGTTATTTTCTCTGCATACTTCTTTATGCAGTTGATGGTACTGTCATTTTCCCAATCTCCAAGAGAGAGATTCAAAATTATGAATGATATTTACATCTTCTCCCACACTGGAAGTATTGCTAAGTTATGTTACCCTTTTTGTCCACCTTTTGGTCCCTATGTTTCTTTATCCAAGATGGAGAAAATCATTCTTACCAATCTCTGTTGTAAAGTGTTGCATTTTAATTGTTCTGTCTTAACTTGGTTCAACCACATCAGCCCTACTACATCAAGCCTCTTTCCTGATATGTCTAATTCTTTTCATGTCCTTTGATATATATATTATATTGCTATAGTAGAGTCTGGTTGTAACACTAACTTTTCAGTCAATTTTGATATTCATAGGGGTCAAATCATGTTACCTATACCATTAACTACCACCATAAATGTTTAATACAACTAATAATCTTCTATTGCCATGTAACAAATTACCACAAACTTAGTGGCTTCAAACAACATACACTTATTATGTCACAGTTTCTGTAGATCAGGAAATTTGGGCACAGCTTAGCTGGATCCTCTGCTCAGGGTCTCATAAGGCTTCATTCAAGGTGTTGGCTGGGGCTGCAGTCTAATCCGAGGCTTGGGGCCCTCTTTCAATCTCATTTGGGTAGTTGTTAGTGGAATTAATTTCCTTATAGCTGTAAAACTCATGACAGCTTCCTTCTTGGCAGGAATATCTCTGAGCTCAGGAAAGGCCTAAACTCTCCTTTAAAGGGCTTGCCTCATTAGATCGGCCGACTCAGGATAATCTCTCTTTGATTAACTCAAAAGTCAGCTAATTGGGGATCTTAATTATATTCGCAAAATCTCTTCACCTTTCTCATCTAACATAACATAATGACAAGAGTGATAGCCTAATAGATTCACAAGTCCTGACCATACTTTAGGGGAAGGGATCATATAGTGTATATACCATGGGATGAAAATCTTGGAAGCCATATTAAAATTCTACCTACCACAATAACATAAGATGACTTATGAGACCATGAGTTTGCCCTTCAAAGTCTGTATTTTAAGATACTTTAATACATTAAAAATTCTTACATTAGAAATAATAACAATCTAAACAATGAAAGTATCAAACTGTTGGTACCATTTTTAAGGGTGTGATGTCAACCCTATAATAAGTCTATTATAATAAGTCAGGATGAAACTACCATTTTAGATTAAAATTCTTTTATCTATTATTGGCTTAATGGATTTTAAATTGAGTTGGCAGAAGGGATAGATTTCAAATTAAATTCCATTTGAGCAAATAAAAAAGCACTTATTCATTTCAGCATTTTTCTCTGTATTTTTTTCATAAGTAGAAATTTTATTTGTTCAACCCACTTCATTGTATTCTTGAAATATGTCATAATCCTTTCTTTTTTTTCAGTATCCTTATGGTTGAATTCATGTATTACCACAGCAAGTGACTCAGAATTTGAGAGTTCCTTCCCGTAGCCTAGGATATATGATACTTTGAAATGAAGCTGTTGCTGAAAATAAAGGACTATAATTAAATATAACAGTGAATGGAATGTCAATTCAAACTTAATATCAGGAAAAGCTTCTAAATGGAGTGCTTTGTTGATTTTGGAAGTGTCTTCTGAAAATAGACTGGCTGTTTTAAAAAACAGCCTGAATAAACCATTAGCAAATATCCTGTAGGACATATCCTGCTTTTTTGAGTGATGTGCTAAATGACAATGTTCTAACTTCTTTTGCAGATATGAGAACTAGACTTGTTTTTTTTTAATTTAATTAATTAATTTAGTTAGTTAGTTATTTTTGGCTGCGTTGGGTCTTTGTTGCTGCACGCGGGCTTTCTTTTTTCTAGTTGTGGCGAGTGGGGGCTACTCTTCCTTGCAGTGCGCAGGCCTCTCATTGCGGTGGCTTCTCTTGTTGCAAAGCACAGGCTCTAGGCACGTGGGCTTCATTAGTTGTGGCACGTGGGCTTCAGTACTTGTGGCTCACGGACTCTAGAGTGCAGGCTCAGTAGTTGTGGCGCACGGGCTTAGTTGCTCTGCGGCATGTGGGATCTTCCCAGACCAGGGCTCGAACCCGTGTCCCCTGCATTGGCAGGCGGATTCTTAACCACTGCACCACCAGGGAAGTCCGAGACTTGTTTTTTGAGTTGGAGAAACGAGGGGAGTTATATTTCTAGTAGAATTTTGGTAAACTTCTAATCACGGTAATGATTTAAATGATTGTAAAAAGATTAGGAAGCCTCAAATATTACTAAACAAGGACTGTTTATATTCTTCTTTATTCCATTATGAAAGGAATGCTTAAGGTTTTAGAGAATTTTTATACAGTCCTATATGTAAATTCTTTTATTGCTCCTATCTGTCAAAGCTACTCTGATACTGACTTCAATTAGGCAACTGATATTTTCAGTGGTCTGCCTTCAGCTCCTTTTCAACCATACACGGGTTGTACTATACATATGAAAATAAGGTTACTAACCCAGGTTCTCAGTATGCACGTTTTGAATTGTGATTTTTTTGTGTGTGTGCCTTTTTATTTTCAAATACTATGATATATTATTCAAATATATAGTAACATTTAAGTGAGTTATTAGTGTACGTTAGTGGACTGTACTAACAATCCACATTTTTGTTTGAAATCAAAAGACTTCAAGTTTAATACTAATTTTATTCACTAATAGCTAGTGATCTTTAGTGGAACAGTAAACCTCTGAAATGCCTTGTTAAAAAAAGGTTTCTCGAGTCAAAAAACTTAAGAGATAAGCGTTTTAAGAAATGCTTCATACTGTTTCTTTGTCCCAGAGATAAACAGATATAAAATCTCTGAGAAGTCCTGTAGTAAAGCTATCCAGTGAACTTGGCTTACCCAAGTACTTCCCATACTTCCTTTGACCACAGAACCTATTTTGACTATAATATTGCCTGGAATTAGTAATCCATAAAAAGCCCTTTGGGAAATACTGATATAATTTAAATCACTCAAATTTCCCTTAAATCCAGATTCCCTAAGCTTTCCAAGCTAAGTGAACTTCTAGAACTATATTTTTTCTGAACCAAAAGACCAAGAAATTATATTTTCACTTAAATGTTTTATCACTAGACATTTGTCTGCATGTCTAGGAATACAAAAGTTCAGTCAAGAATGATCTGCAATAGCCACTAAAAACTACTAGAGCTCATCAATGAATTTGGTAAAGTTGCAGGATTCAAAATTAATACACAGAAATCTGTTGCATTTCTATACACTAACAATGAACTATCACAAAGAAATTAAGAAAACAATCCTGGGAGGGGCAATATAGGGGTAGGGATTAAGAGGTACAAACTATTATGTATAAAATAAGCTACAAGGATATATTATACAAGATGGGGAATATGGCCAATATTTTATAATAAGTATAAATGGAGTAGAACCTTTAAAAATTGTGAATCAGTATACTGTACACCTGTAACTTATATAATATTGTACATCAACTATACATCAATTTAACAAACCATGATGAATTACCACTTCATAAAAAACAAAACAAAACAATCTCATTTACAATCGCCTCAAGAAGATAAAATACCTAAGAATAAACTTACCTAAGGAGGAATAAACCTACCTAAGGGAGGTAAACCTACCTTATAGTTTTCTGAGGTAAAACCTACTTCAGAAAACTGTAAGACACTGATGAAAGAAATTGAAGATGATGCAAACAGATGGAAAGATATACTGTGTTCGTGGATTGGAAGAATTAATATTGTTAAAATGACCATATTACCCAAGGCAATCTACAGATTCAATAAAATCCCTATCAAAATACCAATGGCATTTTTCACAGAACTAGAGCAAACAATTTAAAAACTTGTACGGAAACACAAAAGACCCCAAATAGCCAAAACAATCTTGAGAAAAAACAGCTAGAGGTATCATGCTCCCTGACTTCAGACTATACTACAAAGCTACAATAATCAAAACAATATGGTACTGGCATGAAAACAGACACATAGATCAATGGAACAGAATAGAGAGCTCAGAAATAAACCCATGCACTTATGGTCAATTAATCTACAACAAAGGATGCAAGAATATACAATGGAGAAAAGACAGCCTCTTCAGTAAGTGGTGCTGGGAAAACTGGACAGCTACATGTAAAAGAATTAAATTAGAACATTTTCTCATACCATATACAAAAATAAACTCAAAATGGATTAGAGACCTAAATATAAGACCATAAACCATGAAACTCCTAGAAGAAAACATAGGCAGAACACTCTTTGATATGAATTGTAGCAATGCTGTTTTGGATCTGTCTCCTAAGGCAAAGGAAACAAAAGCAAAAATGAACAAATGGGATCTAATTAAACTTAAAAGCTTTTGCACAGCAAAGGAAACCATTGACAAGACGAAAAGACAACCTACTGAATGGGAGAAAATATTTGCAAATGATATGACTGATAAAAGACTAATATCCAAAATATATAACAACTCATACAACTCAATGCAAAAAAACCCCCAAACAACCCGATTAAAAAATGGGCAGAAGACCTGAAAAGACATTTATTCGAAGAAGACATACAGATGGCAAACAGGCACATGAAAGGATACTCGACATCACTAGTCATCAGAGAAATGCAAATCAAAACCACAATGAGATAGCACCTCACATCTGCCAGAATGACTATCATCAAAAAGACCCAAATACAAATGTTGGTGAGCATGTGGAAAAAAGGGAACTCTTGTACACTGTTGGTGGGAATGTAAATTGGTGCAGCCACTATGGAAAACAGTATGGAAGTTTCTCAAAAAATTAAAAATAGAATTACCATATGATCCAGCAGTTCCACTCCTGGGTATATATCTAAAGAAAATGAGAAACACTAATTCGAAAAGATACATGCACTCCAATGTTCATAGCAGCGTTATTTATAATTGCCAAAATATGGATGCAACCTTAGTGTCCATTAACAGATGAATGGATAAAGAAGATGTAGTGTGTGTGTGTATATATATATATACATATATAAATACACACACAATGGAATAGTACTCAGCTCTAAAAAAGAATAAAATTTTGCTGTTTGCAACAACATGAATGGACCTGGAGGGTGTTACGCTTAGTAAAATAAGTCAAACAGTGAAAGACAAACACTGTATGATATCACTTATATGTGGAATCTAAAAAATAAAACTAATGAATCTGACAAAAAAGAAACAGACTCACAGATATAGAGAACAAACTAGTGCTTACCAGTGGGCAGAGGGAAGGGGGAAGGGGCAAGACAGACATAGGGAATTAAGAGGGCAAACTACTACGTATAAAAATAAATAAGCTATAAGGATATATTGTACAAAACGGGGAATACAGCCAATATTTTATAATAACTATAAATGGAGTATAATCTATAACATTTTTGAATCACTATATTGTATACCTGAAACAAATATAATATTGTAGGGCTTCCCTGGTGGCTCAGTGGTTGAGAGTCTGCCTGCCGATGCAGGGGACGCGGGTTCGTGCCCCGGTCCGGGAAGATCCCACATGCCGCGGAGCGGCTAGGCCCATGAGCCATGGCCACTGAGCGTGCGTGTCCGGAGCCTGTGCTCTGCAACAGGAGAGGCCACAGCAGTGAGAGGCCCGTGTAACGCCAAAAAAAAAAAAAATATTGTAAATCAACTATACCTCAATTAAAAAAAAAAGAATGGTCTGCAATGCTTCATACTTGTAAGTATAATTACACACAGTTTCTGCAAACTTAGTGTCACTGTTATTTTTTTTTTTAACTTTTCTCATTAATTGCCTTGATTTTTTTTTCAGGGGAACACTATTTAACCTCTTGGTAATTTTAATTAGTGAGCCTCAGATTTCAAAATCTTGTCCTGTGTTTGACATCCAGTTGGTGGCTGATTCAGCTTTAGTTGAGATATCTTTTGATGCTGAGGTGAGATGAGAATTTTGGAATAGACTAACTACAATATATAGGGGTCCTGGGTTCTTCTATGTGGACCATGACATCATAGAGTATAGAAAGATAATTAAATCAAAGAGTAAATATGTTGTTATTAACCTCAAAATTTAGATAGCTATTCTGTCAGTATTACTATTATATCCATTTTATGTGTTTTAAAGTATGCATACTAAGAAAAATAATTAGTATTCTTTATACATTAGATAAATCTGTTTATATTTGTTTCTATATAAAATATTTACATATATAATTCCACAGCAAGGGTCTAATGGGTAAAAAAGCACTGTCTTAGAGATTTTAGGATTAACGTTCTTGCCTTAGTTTACCATTTCCTTACCTATCTAAGTAGTGCAAGCTTAGAGTTACTTATTTTTCTAAAGTTTTACTAAAGCATTAGAGATATCAAAGTGCCTATAATGCACTTATTCTGAGAGAATAAATCAGGTTATTATTAGTTTATTTTGAGTAGGCCAACACAGAATTTCTTTAAAGGATGGGACATGATTTCATAGTTGTTGAACATACAATCAGTTATGTTTTAGAAAACTCTTAAATTCACTCATTCATTCAATAAATATTTATTGAGCATCTGTTATGAGCTAAACAGTGTGCTAGGCAGTGGGGTCCAAACGAGAAGCAAAATAGACACAGTCTCTGCCCTCATTAGTTTAGAGTCGAGTTGGATAGACAGATGTTAGTCAATGTGTTATAGCAGACTGTATACAGAGCGTCTATGATACCAATATCAACAGTGGAGTGAGGGAATTAGGGATGAAAGAGGAGGATGGAAGCAAGACTGACAGGCAGAGGTGTTAAGAAGCTAGTGCTGTAGTCCAGGTGAGGGATGATACGGGCCAGAAGGAAGCCTTCCTTGACCCCTAAACAAAACTAGGCTTTCTTTTTAGAGCTCTCCTACCTACCTGTGGTTTTCTTTCATAGCCCTTGTCTCAGTTTGTAACTATGCAATTTATGTGATTATTAGACTGATGTCTGTTCCCCACTAGACTGTATATTCCATGAGGGCAGGAACCATGTCTCTTGTTACTCTCCATTAGTACAGTATAGTACTCCAACTAGTACAGTGTCAGATGCATGTTTGTTGAATAAATAAATGAAAAAAAGGATAGTAGTTGTGAAGAGGAAAGATTCCAGAAGTTTTTAGGAAACTGAGTTGATAAGTTGATGGGAAAATAAAGAGTTAAGATTAGATGACTTCTAGATTCTGGCCTGGGTGACAGATAAGAATTACAACAAGAAGATTAGGTTTAAAGGGGAAATAATGAGCTTGGTTTTGGATTAGTTCATTTGATTTGCCTTTGATATTTCCATACAAAAATATTTAGTGGGCAGTATAGATAGGTCTGAATTTTTCCTGTTTTTGGATCTGCTGATCTTTTGCACCTGGGCTATTAGTGAAGCCATGAGCAAATCATATAAATTCTGGTTCCAAAGTCTAATAGAGTGGGAGATTTCAAAATAGAGCTCTTCCTTGCAAAGAATACTGTCAGGGAAAATGTATTGGCCTATAGCATGCCTACAGACAGTTCTTTCTCACGCACCAAGTGGCCTATGGGCTAGAAGACAGCTTCACCAACTGTTTGGATTTCTTGAGAACAACAGCAACAAAACGTCTCTAACCCTATATTTACCCATACCACAGAAGGAGATATCCTTCAAGTTGGGCATAAGACTAAATTCCCCGGAGAATCTCCCACTTTAATTCTGGGGAGCATATTTCTACATTCTTGAAAGGAAGCAGGGTTGCTGATCTGAATAATTTTGCAAATCAAGTGTGCAATTTTTTTTGTGTTAGTATTCTGTAGGACCTTGTTATCTTCTTTCCCTGACCCACTTTCTTAGCCATTATTAAATGTGCACTCATTTTATGGAGCCACTTTTTTGAGAATGACTGAATCAAACAGAACAAGAAAATTAACCACACTAATATTTTTTGTTGATCATAAATTCTTTTATAAATACTTAAAGAGAACCAGGAGAAATGATCATTTTCTGGCTCTGCCAACGGTATTGCATTGATTACTATTTAAAATTCTAGTTACAGAAGCTTATCCTGGAATATACAGATACAGCTACAGCACTTTTATATGAGATACTTCTTGTCTTTCAGCAGGTACAATACGTTTTTATTATACATACTGTATTGTGTGATTATTATATATGTCATGACTATCATATGATATATATATTATATGATTAATAATATACCTTAAAAATGTTTGTATTAGAGATAATCTCCAAAATTGGTTGATTTAAATGATAGTACTCCTTTTGCTCTTAAGTGTTCATCTAGCTTATTTTCCTAAATACTGATTTTAAAGGTTGATTAATCAGGATAAAATTTGAGAATGAATATCTTTCTGGATATCTTTTTACAACTTGAACTTCATGAATATAACTTGTTTATTTCCTTGAATCTTTTAGGGAAATCTTGGATTGGGGTCATCAAAGTTTGCTATTAGCTGGATGATGTCCTTTCTACAAAGTTGTCCTCCCATAGTAAGTACCTAGAAGCAGAAACAAAACTATCACTCAAGGCTAATGAAACAGATGCTCTTGTGCTTAATTAACAAAACAAAATTTCTCTGGAAGTAGTCAAGTTTATAAAACAGAAGAAAATGTAAATTTGATTATTTTATTAACCAAAATAAAATGTTTTTATATTTGGGGCCTGAATGTTTAAGGTACTGAAATGACACTTAAATGTGATCTTTATTTAATGAAAAGCCTAAGATATATGTAGAAAACAGAATATTAAAATACTGGCTGTATAATTAAGTGAAAAGAATGAACATTTATCTTAAACACTGAGTGTGAGTTGGCAAGTATGAATATAACACTTTTAATACTCTGGCCACTCTGTCCTGGTAGCCACCATCCTGGTCTGTAATATCACCATCTCTCTCCTTGACACTATAATTGCATCTACATGGTCTGTCCTATCTTCCCACCGGACTACAGTCACAGGAACCTATTCAAAATAAAAATCTGATTATGTCATCCCTTGCTTTAAATCTCTCGTAATAAAGAAAGATATGACAAAGACTAAACTTCTTAATTGGCCAACAAGGCTGTACATATTATGACCCTATCAGCCTCATCAGTTGCCTCACTTTTCCATGTCGGTCTCATACCCACTGCTCACCCCCAACACCCCCAACTCCGTCACAGGATCTTTACCATTCCCTCGGTCTGCCCTCCTCAAATGCTTTCCCCTCCCTTTTCCACTTAGTTAACTCCTACTTGTCCTTCAGGCCTCAGTGCCCCTTCCTAGTGCAGCGTTGGGGGGGATGCTTCTCTCACCTCTGACTAGGTAAGATTCCCCCATTATGGGCACACAATCATAGCATGGCGTCTTCTTCCTTTTCTTCATAGGACTTGTCACTGTTGCAGTCACATGTGTTTGTGTTATTATTTGGTTCTTTCTTGTGGTAGCCATTAGTGTCCACACATAGTCTGGCTCTCTCGCCTTCCAGGCACGTAGTAGGAGCGTACATCCTTCCCCACTTGAAATTAGGTGGCTCTCTGTTTTTGCTTTGGCCAATGGAATCTGAGAAGCAACCTACGTCACTTCTTGCACAAAGGTTTAGGAGCCAGTGCATGCTTCCCTGCCTTCTTTTTTCCTTCTGGCATGGTGACTGGCAACACTCCATATGGTCCTGAGTGACTACAATGAGCAGAACCCCCTACTGACCCTTAAGGGGCATACAGTGTGAACAAAAAATAAACCTTTGTTGTATTAAGCAAAGCACAGACATTTTGTGAGATTTGTTACCACAGCATAACTTAGTCTATCATGATTGATACAATGTCTTTCTCCCCAAACAGACTCCAGGTGCCGTAAGGGTAGGAGCTATGTCTGTTGTGCTAGGCACACAATAGATGCTAAATAAAATATCTGCTGAATTAATTCTAATAAAGGCTTTATCCCCTAATCTCTTTTCATGTCCCCACACTTACTTTCCCTTTATTCATTCATGTATTTGTCTATTCAATCAACATAGATTTAAATGGAAATCTTTTCAAAAGGTAGTAACCCAAACTAAATTTTCGTTGCTAGTGGAGGATTTGACATGTGGTATTATGTTCTCTTTCCATATATGAAGATGCCTCTCTTGACCATCAGTGGTTTTCTGCTTTGAGGTATTTTTCTAGAGTGATGTCAAGTCTGTCCTAGGGAATCTAGATTCTCTTGCCAGATCTCTGTGACATATGTTTCCAAAAAGTTGGCTGGAAGCAGAGGGTATACTTGTCAGTAGTACAGCCAATTACCTTATACAGAGACTGAACCCAAGAACTTGGCTCCTTTAGCAGCACATAGACCCCAACCAAGCTCAGGCCCACTTCAGAGTGTTGTAAAGTTATAGTCATTCCCAGCCCAGAAGCTCTTATGTGCAAGATGCAAAACCCTTCCTTTTTCTGTGCGGTGGTTCCAGACGTGGTCCTAAAAACTACAAGCAACAGGAAAGTTTCCTTATCAACCTCTAGGGTTGGTTCACCAAAGGAACTGAGTTGCTTATGAGCCCAGACTGTGACCATAAAGCATGTCAGGATGAAAGATGGCAAAAGGACCAACACTGTTTAAAGCTTTGGTATTAACCCATTTCTAAAGAGTTTGGATAGAAACAGACCATTTGAGCGAAATTTGCAAGCAAGGAACCTGTTGGGATCCTTGAATACACCATCCCGGTCAGCGCTGGCTGATTCTCTTACTTGGTCGGAGCAAGATGCTAAAGAAATTAAAAATTTATTCCCCATATGGCCATTGCTTTGTTTCCCTGCTCCAGACTCTCTGACCTCAATCTGCGTTTGCCTGACACAATACCTAGTCAATATGTGTAAATGGATCTGAATTGGGGAAACCTCACTTCAAATCACCTGCCCTACTTAGGAATGGTCTGTAGCAACAGCAATAGAAAAGACCACATTTATTGGTACTAATTTAAGGGGCATCCAGAATGACCTGCTTATTAGAGCCTGAAAGAGCACTAGTTTTCCTTTCTGTGTTTTTTTTTTTTGTTGTTGTGTTGTTGTTGTTGTTGTTTTTTACGGTACGCGGGCCTCTCACTGTTGTGGTCTCTCCCGTTGCGGAGCACAGGCTCCGGACGTGCAGGCTCAGAGGCCATGGCTCACGGGCCCAGCCGCTCCGCGGCATGTGGGATCTTCCCGGACCGTGGCTCGAACCCGTGTCCCCTGCATCGGCAGGCAGACTCTCAACCACTGCGCCACCAGGGAAGCCCTCCTTTCTGTTTTTTTACAGTAGCCTAAATTTATACTTCCAATGCTCTCCTTCCACTTTGGAGCCAAACTTCTTTGACAGTCAGTACTAGTTCTGATCCTGTTTGTAGGGGGGCAATTCGTAAACCCAATTGGTCTATGGTCTGGTGCTCTCTGAGTACCATTTCAATAAGAAATAGCACAATGCAAGGGCATTGGTGCAAGGGTGGTGAGGACCTCAGCCTAGATTTATAGTTGAGATTCCAGCTGAAGTAGGTGCTCTTACAGGTGGCATGCAGCCTACATGTAACTGCATTTTCCTTGTCTAGATTACTTTTGTGGCCAGAATTGTGAAACGAGTGGTGAAGGGGCTTTCAGCTTCATTTCAGCTGCTAAGTCCTGGCCAAGCAGTTCTGTTATACCAGCAGTTTTACATCCTCAAGAGCTGCCTGCAGTACAGCAAGACTTTAGCTGAGTATATGAGGAATGACTACAGAGAAGAATTCAGTTAAGAAAAAGTCGGAATCTTATCTGCAGTAAAATCTACTCATTTCTGATTTTCATGCAAAACTACAACACTGCCCAATATTTAGAAGATTAAGTGACAAAGGGAAATTCTAATTTTTGTTTTTAATAATATTTTACTTTGATAAAATAGTTACCTTACTGTGGTAAGGTAGGATTTGGTGGGGGGAGCAGGCGGGTGGCGCTCTAAGAACCATTGCCACTTGAAGCACATTCCCAGGCCAGAAAAGACTAGTTCACTAATCTTTTCATCAAAGCTCTCTCTGAAGAACTGTTTCTCCCTCATTGTCTTGATTTCAAGCAGCATCTCACAGAATCATGTTAATGATTTTAGCATGCTGTGAGTAATGGAAAGTAACCAACCCTACTAAAGGAGATGATATATTATGGGTTGTGAATTAACTGAGTCACTGAGAAAGAAAAACAATTGATAAAGGAGGAACTATGAATGCAGTTATTAGGGGTTTTTTTGTTTGTTTCATTTACCCCCCTCCTACTCTCCATAGCAAAATAGTAAGAAACATTAGCAAGCCTTTGTTTCATTAGTCAGCTTGTTCTGCACCTCAGGTGTTCCTACTTCTATTTATAGGCTGCCAAAGCCAAATGCACTTAGCCATACAGCCCTGCATTAGCACCTATCAAGGAAAAAAATCCTAGGTTATGTCTAACTTAAGATGAAAAGGGTGCAGCAGGCATAGCTTTGCTACCAGTTTGGATGGAGACATACAAGGATGTGGAGGCATATATTATGGCCTAAAGATTTGCTTTAAAAAATGTTACAGTCCAACTTGTGGATCCTGTTTCTCTTCCATGTGGTTTTATACCATAGGTTCCACTCTGGTTCCCATAAAAGAGTTTTGTTGGGCCCACTCTGAGTTGGTGCACGCAACCCAATTTTTTCCTCACTTTTTTTGAGGTAAAATTCATATAGCATGAAATTCACCATTTTAAACATTTTAAAGTGTGCAACTCAGTGGCTTTTAATACATTTCACAATGTTGTGCAACCATCACCCCTATCTAATTGCCGAACATTTTCATCACTCTCAAAGAAACCTGTTACCCATGAACAGGTTAGTGGTTCACACCCCAGGCCCTGGCAACCACTAATCTACTTTCTGTCTCTGTGGATTTGCCTATTCTAGACATTTCATACAAATATAATCATACAACATATGGCCTTTGTGTCTGGCTTCTTTCACTTAGCATGATGTTTTCAAGGTTCATCCATGTTGTAGCATGGATCACACAAACCAATTTTTAAAAAACAGTTATACACATTGAAAAATCAGAACAATGGCAAAAATAGTGTCACATGCCTACATGACAATAGTTGGTCAGGGCTCAAAAGCAGTTACCTTCTTAGGTAGATCATCCACTGTTTAGTTTGCCACTGTCTCCTCTCTCTGTCCTTACTCTTACCGTTCCTCTTACTATGTTATCTGTGGGCATTTAGGTTTGTGATCCTTGTTTTTACACAAGTGACTTTCAACCTGCCATGCATAGAATCAGTAGAGGGACTATTAAAAAATACTGATACCCAGGTGTCACATGTAGAAATTCTGTTCAGTTTGTCTGGGGTTGCGCCTCGGCATTGACATTTAAAATGAACTGTCCGGGTGATTCTAATGTGCATCCAGAGTTGACAACCAATCTTTTAAGCCATCTGAGAGGCTGGCTAAAGATTTTCTTACTTTTGTCTCTTCCCTGGCGTTTGCTATACAGTTGACCCTTGAACAATGTTGTGGTTAGGGGCGCCAACCCCCATGCAGTTGAAAATCAACATATAACTTTTGACTCCACCCAAATTTAACTACTAATAGCCTATTGCTGAACAGAAGCCATTCCGATAACATAAAGTTTATTAACACATATTTTGTATGTTATATGTATTATATACTGTATTCTTACAATGAAGTCAGCTAGAGAAAAGAAAATATTAAGAAAATCATAAGGAAGAAAAAATACAGAGTACTGTACTGTATTTATTGATACAGTAAGTTTACATTGTCTTTAAAAGATGAACCGTCTGTCTACCAGTATCTACATTAATATTGTCATATGATTCAAAACTCTGTAGATGTTACACATATTACTAACACTAGACATCAAAAATGAAAAGATATGAAAAAGAAATTTGTATTTATTTACAGGCATAATGATTCATGCATTGATAACAAAGAAGCAGCGGAAAGAGAGAAGATGGCGGAAGAGTAAGACGCGGAGATCACCTTCCTCCCCACAGATACATCAGAAATACATCTACACGTGGAACTGCTCCTATAGAACACCCACTGAACGCTGGCAGAAGACCTCAGACCTCCCAAAAGGCAAGAAACACCCCCACGTACCTGGGTAGGGCAAAAGAAAAAAGTATAAACAGAGACAAAAGAATAGGGACGGGACCTGCGCCAGTGGGAGGGAGCGGTGAAGGAGGAAAGGTTTCCACACACTAGAAGCCCCTTCACGGGCGGAGACTGCGGGTGGGAGAGGGGGAAGCTTCAGAGCCACAGAAGAGAGCACAGTAACAGGGGTGCGCAGGGCAAAGCGGAGAGATTCCCGCAGAGGATCAGTGCCGACCAGCACAAACCAGCCCGAGAGGCTTGTCTGCTCACCCGCCGGGAAGGGCGGGGGCTGGGAGCTGAGGCTCGGGCTTCCGTCGGATCCCAGGGAGAGGATTGGGGTTGGCAGCGTGAACACAGCCTGAAGGGGTTAGTGCACCACGGCTAGCCGGGAGGGAGTCCGGGAAAGAGTCTGGAGCTGCCAAAGAGGCAAGAGACCTTTTCTTCCCTCTTTGCTTCCTGGTGCGCGAGGAGAGGGGATTAAGCGCGCCATGTAAACGAGCTCCAGAAACAGGCGCGAGCCGCGGCTATCAGCGTGGACACAGGAGACGGGCACGAGACGCTAAGGCTGCTGCTGCCACCACCAAGAAGCCTGTGTGCGAGCACCGGTCACTCTCCACACCGCCCCTCCCGGGAGCCTGTGCAGCCCGCCGCTGCCGGGGTCCCGGGATCCAGGGACGGCTTCCCCGGGAGAGCGCA
>NC_041219.1:809435-809699 GCF_002837175.3 Physeter macrocephalus | reverse complement strand
CTAAGGCCGCTGCTGCTGCCACCAAGAAGCCTGTGTGCGAGCACAGGTCACTCTCCACACCTCCCCTCCCGGGAGCCTGTGCAGCCCGCCGCTGCCGGGGTCCCGGGATCCAGGGACGGCTTCCCCGGGAGAGCGCACGCCGCACCTCAGGCTGGTGCAACATCATTCCGGCCTCTGCCACCGCAGGCTCGCCCCGCATCCGTGCCCCTCCCTCCCCCCGCCCTGGGCCAGAGCCCCCGAATCAGCTGCTCCTTTAACCCCGTC
>NC_041219.1:808537-809214 GCF_002837175.3 Physeter macrocephalus | reverse complement strand
TCTTTCTTCCTTCCTTCCTTCCTTCCTCCCTCCCTCCCTTCCTCCCTTCCTTCCTTCCTTTCTTTCCTTTCTATTTTTGCTCTCTTTTATTCTGAGCCGTGTGGATTAAAGGCTCTTGGTGCTGCAGCCAGGCGTCACGGCTGTGTCTCTGAGGTGGGAGAACCAACTTCAGGACACTGGTCCACAAGAGACCTCCCAGCTCCACGTAATATCAAATGGTGAAAATCTCCCAGAGATCTCCATCTCAACACCAAGACCCAGCTTCACTCAACGACCAGCAAGCTACAGGGCTGGACACCCTATGCCCGACAACTAGCAGACAGGACCCCAGCCCCATCCATTAGCAGAGAGGTTGCCTAAAATCATAATAAGGCTATAGACACCCCAAAACACACGACCAGACGTGGACCTGCCCACCAGAAAGACAAGATCCAGCCTCATCCACCAGAACACAGGCACTAGTCACCTCAACCAGGAAACCTACTCAACCCACTGAATCAACCTTAGCCACTGGGGACAGACACCAAAAACAACGGGAACTACGAACCTGCAGCCTGCAAAAAGGAGACCCCAAACACAGTAAGACAAGCAAAATGAAAAGACAGAAAAACACACAGCAGATGAAGGAGCAAGGTAAAAACCCACCAGACCTAACAAATGAAGAGGAAATAGGCAGT
>NC_041219.1:805394-805652 GCF_002837175.3 Physeter macrocephalus | reverse complement strand
ATGGACAGATATACCATGTTCTTGGATTGGAAGAATCAACATTGTGAAAATGACTCTACTACCCAAAGCAATCTACAGATTCAATGCAATCCCTATCAAACTACCAATGACATTTTTCACAGAACTAGAACAAAAAATTTCACAGTTTGTATGGAAAAACAAAAGACCCTGAATAGCCAAAGCAATCTTGAGACGAAAAACGGAGCTGGAGGAATCAGGCTCACTGACTTCAGACTATACTACAAAGCTACAGTAATC
>NC_041219.1:803083-803750 GCF_002837175.3 Physeter macrocephalus | reverse complement strand
GGGAGACGCAAGAGGGAAGAGATATGGGAACATATGTATATGTATAACTGATTCACTTTGTGGTAAAGCAGAAACTAACACACGATTGTAAAACAGTTAAACTCCAATAAAGATGTTAAAAAGAAAAAAAAACAAAAAGAAATGAACAAGGAAGACAACACTTAAAAAAAAAAACAAAACACAGAAATGGGCAGAAGACCTAAATAGACATTTCTCCAAAGAAGATATACAGATTGCCAACAAACACGTGAAAGAATGCTCAACATCATTGATCATTAGAGAAATGCAAATCAAAACTACAATGAGATATCATCTCACACCGGTCAGAATGGCGATCATCAAAAACTCTAGAAACAATAAATGCTGGAGAGGGTGTGGAGAAAAGGGAACACTCTTGCACTGCTGATGGAAATGTAAATTGATACAGCCACTATGGAGAACAGTATGGAGGTTCCTTAAAAAACTACAAATAGAACTACCATACGACCCCGCAAACCCACTACTGGGCATATACCCTGAGAAAACCATAATTCAAAAAGAGTCATGTACCAAAATGTTCATTGCAGCTCTATTTACAATAGCCAGGACATGGAAGCAACCTAAGTGTCCAACAACAGATGAATGGATAAAGAAGATGTGGCACATATATACAATGGAATATTACTCA
>NC_041219.1:786272-802983 GCF_002837175.3 Physeter macrocephalus | reverse complement strand
GCATATACCCAGAGAAAACCATAATTCAAAAAGACACATGCACCCCAATGTTCATTGCAGCTCTATTTACAATAGGCAGGACATGGAAGCAACCTAAGTGTCCATCAACAGATGAATGGATAAAGGAGATGTGGCACATATATACAATGGAATATTACTCAGCCATAAAAAGAAATGAAACTGAGTTATTTGTAGTGAGGTGGATGGACCTGGAGTCTGTCATACAGAGTGAAGTAAGTCAGAAGGAGAAAAACAAATACCGTATGCTAACACATATATATGGAATCTAAGAAAAAAAATGTCATGAAGAGACTAGGGGTAGGACGGGTATAAAACACAGATCTACTAGAGCATGGACTTGAGGATATGGGGAGGGGGAAGGGTAAGCTGTGACAAAGTGAGAGAGTGGCATGGACATATATACACTACCAAACGTAGGGTGGCTAGCTAGTGGGAAACAGCCACATGGCACAGGGAGATCAGCTAGGTGGTTTGTAACCACCTAGAGGGTGGGATAGGGAGGGTGGGAAGGAGGGAGACGCAAGAGGGAAGAGATATGGGAACATATGTGTATGTATAACTGATTCACTTTGTTGTAAAGCAGAAACTAACACACCATTGTAAAGCAATTATACTCCAATAAAGATGTTAAAAAAAAAAACAAAGAAAAAACAAAAAAGCCACAAAGAAGCAGCAATATGATTGCTTCATGGTAGCCTAGCTTATACAATAATGAATGAATCGTAATAAAATTTTTATGGCACACAGTATTACAGTCATATTCATAATATAGTATTGGAAATATTGTTACTTTAAAAAAAAAAAAAACACTTACCTGTTATGATAGGCTGATATGCAGTTTCTCCAGTTACCAGAGAGAGAAGCATACTCTATGGTACGTAATTCTTTGAAAGCAAAGTTATAAAACAGTAATAAGAAAACTAACACATTATTAATTCTATATTAAACATCACCTTATGCCTATGTAAGGACAGGCTATCCACTTCAATATAAGTCTTGCTCATGATGTTCTAGACATATATTTTTGTATACTTATTGAAAAAAATCCAAGTATAAGTGGACCCATGCAGATCAAACCCATGTTGTTCAAGGGTCAACTGTACTTTTACTGAGGTCGTGGGGACGAACTCTCCTCTTCCCTCTTGACTTGGCCCTAGTGGTCACCCCAGCTTAAGTCATTTCAACTCCCTGCTATGTATAGCCTGAGAAAACAAGAGGCAGGAGCCTCAGCTCACCCTGTGGTGAGGACAGTCCTGGCTTCCTTATTAATGCTTTGATAACTGATACATTAATGCAATTCGCTTTGCTGAAGCAAAGTGCTTCAATGAGCTGAAAGGCATACATATCAGAGGTCTTCTAGGTCACAAATGGGGGAGGTTGGAGGGCTAAAAATGCTGCAGGTTAGACTCCCACACCAAACAACGCTACGCCAGTAAGTGTGTACGTACTGATGTGACCAGTGTGAAAAGTCTTGCTTTTAAAGCTATTTTGTTTCATTTTATGATTTGCAGGTAGTTTATTCACATGCCAGCCTTGAAAAAAAGGCTCCCATTATGTTACCCTATTACCCAACCTACCACTCAACTTTTTCATGAAGTTCTGAAATTGGTTGAACAGAAACAATGTGTGAAATGTTAATGAGTATAAAATGTTAATTGGGAGTCAACTTAATATTTATGAGAAACATTTTTTGATTTAATATCCAGCTATTCCTGTGTTCTATAAACAAAGATTTTATTTGAAGTTTCCATCAATACCTCTCTAAGAGAAGTGTTTAAAGTTTTTAATCTGCTACAAAAAAGAAACTGTTTAAATACACTGACATACATGAAGTGGGGTGAAAGACTAGCGTTCTTCTAAAAGAAAAAGTTTCTAAAGCCATAAAGGAAACAGAAACCCAGGAAGAGCAAATGTAGAAAGTGCAGGCTGATGAGTTTTATTGTCTAATAATGGTGAGTGGCATGAAGCCACTGAAATATCCAAAGTTAAATTGTTATGGGGAGTATAAATTACAAAGTGATCACATTAGAGAGATGCCGGGCAATAGGATGATACGCTCCTTCTCCACCTGTAAAAATTCTAGTGACATAAGTATTCATGGAAGAACGAGAAGAAGAATACAAGCATAGCTATAAGAAAGGTCAGTTCCTCATTTATCATAAGGAAAGAAGCTTGGATTTTCTTCAACAGCACTGAATGCATTCTGCCACTCTGTTTCAGGCACCTGGGGGCTAATGTGAACAGTGTTGTACAGTTTCTATGAAAGAGAAACTGTCCATTAGCAGTTATGGCTCTTCCAGTTGTTTAAAAAATGTCTTCACTATATCTTAAGGTAATAAGCTAATTTAATCCAACAAAAACCTTAACTTTGGCATCCCTGTGGAGCTACTGAATTTGGGCTTCTAAGAACTTAGGAACTGGATCCTCCATTCAACTTACAACTTAAGGGAGGATCAGAGAAAAATCCACCACCAAAGAAAGAGCTCCCAAGCCAGATCTGCCTGTGCTGTGCAGTGGAGAGAGAATTAAACTCACTCAGGACATCTTATTTCTGGTTCTGGCTAAGCCACTAATCTGCTGTTTGACCTGGAAAAAGTCAGGTCTCCTTTCGGGGCCTCCTCTGCTATGTGGAAGGGTAAGGCTAGATGTTCTCCAAGTTCTCTTCCAACTCTAACATTCTCTGCCTGTGATGAGACACTTCTTAACACTGTGTAATGGGGTAGTGCATTCCTCTGCACCTTGGCTCAGTGGATGATTTCACATTGATTTCAACAATGCTGGTTTCTTTGGACTAAACATTTCCCTTCTGGCTGTCATCAGCATTGCTCCAAAAAGTGTCCAAGACTTCTGCACTGTCACCCATCCAGGACTATAAGTCTTCTACTTTCTAATCTCGGGACAGAAAGGGGAGCAAAATGGTGTTTATGAGTGTCCTGGGCTGTTAGAGGAGGGATTATTCCCAAGGGATGGTTAATCAGAAGAAGATTCTCAAGACAAAGGCAAGCAGCACTTGAAACTGGACAAATCATGGACAGTGGGCTGACTACTGGTGAATGTGGAGCCTGCAGAATGACGAGAGGACCAACTCAGCTCTGCCTCAGCTTCTAGGCAGTGCCCTGGCTCTGAGCAAGTAGCAGTGAGGCTCTGGAGAGGGCTTGGGGTCTCTTTCCCATGTGCCTTCTTGTCCATGTTGCTTCTCCTCTCCCACTGTTCCCTTCACTCTGAAAGCATACTTTATCTCATCTCTGGGAGCAAAAGCTCTATCCGAATGTACCTCAATCTTTCCATGTAGGGCTTAGTCAGTACCTTTTTTGAAAGCTAATGGTTGAATATTGTTGTCTTGATTTTCTTATGACACATGGTTATTCATTTACACAGTCTGGGAGAAGAGGGAAAACCCAGAAATTAATACTTTGAAGGGGTATCCTGCCACAATTCTTTCCTACTATGTGTTTTTTGCATTACTGCCAAAGCCAAGAAAATTACTAAATAATCCATCTCTATTAGTGATCAGACACATTTGATTGACTAAATATTGATTTAAACCACAAAATATTTTTCAGGGAAACTAACTGTAGAAAAACTTTGAATATGAAAATCACATATGTAACTTTTGAAGAATAAAAAGGATCACCAAAAGGACCACCACACACAGCCAGTTTTCAGGCTGGGTTCAAGATTCTGGACTCTCTGGCCACCTTTATAATACAAATATTGCCACTGACCACTCCCACTAAGAGTGAAGTCACAGTAATTAGCTCTACCATTATATATACATGGGTTTTGAGGTCAAAGAGCTGAGTTTAAATCCCAACTCTGCACTAGTTTTGGACCTTAGGAAGTTACTTAACATCTCTAAGTTTTGGTCAAAACAAGGGTATAACCTATCCCATAGGGTTGTTAGATTTAAATGAAAAGATGTTGATAAAGCACATAGCATGGCATATGGAAGTAGTAAGGATGCAGTACTTATTATTATTAAAATACTATCAAAGCTGGCTGAGAACTTAGAGATTTATAAGTACTACCCTTATTTTTTGGACCAATTTGGGGAATAGCTACTATACTCAGCCCCTAATCCATACAGCACTGAAGAACAGATTCATTTCATTATTAAACTGAAAATTCAATTTTGTATTAGCAGGAGTGTGATTTAATTAAGTGACTAATTCTACTGCTCGCCACCAAGGACCACTGACTCTGACACTCTCAATGCAAGAGCTATGTGGGAAATATTCTTCCCACGAGTGGACAGAAATCTTTTCTGTCCTGTAAACTTTTTTTTCTCCTTAGATTTAAATAGCTAATTACTAACTGATCAAACAGACATAGTCATTCTGTCCTTATAGAGTTCCTAATTGATTCACAGATACTGTTAGAATAAATACATGAAGAGTTTCTTCATTTTACTGAAATATAGATAATCTAGAAACTATGTAAAAAGGAAAGTCCCTATAATTGATAACATATTTTACTTATTTCCATACTGACTCTCACTCACTGGTAGTACCACTTTTCATACTGTACAGAGATGCTTGAGAGTATGGTATTAAATGTGCTATAAGGCAATTGATAAAAGTGGTCACAGCTTGTTGACTAGTAATATGCTCCAGCCGGCGGAATTATATTTTTTCTGAGGTTAGAATCACTTGTTTTATATTTAATGTTTTTGTATAGTAGAGACATTAGGTGATAAATGTGGAAGAGAAGCTGGAAATTTCTTGAAGAAATCAGTTTGATGGGAATTTTTGAGCAACCTTAAATAGTGTTAAAACTCACTGTCTGATTTCTCTTTGTTCATTGTATTTACTTCTAAAATGCAATACTGACTTGTAAGGTCCACTCGGATTTGGCTCTCTATAGGAGGGAGACAGTCAGCAATTTTTCATCCCATCAGACCAAGCACTCCATGTCTGTATATCTGTCTTTTGGATCTGAAGCTTTTCACATTTAGGGGAAGGCAGCATGCCTCTGGCTGGAAATCTGGGTGGTGTAACTTTGTGACCAAGAGTCCAGATGTTATGTCAGAAAGACCTTGTTTTGATTCTTGCCTGTCTACTTACTTGTCATCAGACTTTTGGCAGGTTATGTAACTCAGAACTTCCATTTTATCAATCATAAGTTAATAAAAGCCTATCTTAAGGGTTTTTGTGAATATTCATTCATTTATATGTAAATAAATAGTTCTATGGCCAGTAAATACAGAAACAAACTATATGGCATTGCCATTTTCAAGTTCAAAATTGTCAATATCTGTAATTTCATATGGTTCAAACAAATAAAACCCCCTCAATAAATGGTAGCAATTATCCTAACAGAAACACTAACTTGCTTTAAGAACTTATACTTTCTATACACGTCATTAATTCTAATTTCCCAGATAGCATGGCACTTTGTTATAACATGGCTTATTCTTGCACAGATTTGGATGAACCTTAAATCCTATAGTTCAATTACAAATTATTGAGTGGGCATAATATAATTAAACATGCTCAAATGTAATTTAAAATTTTCTTCCTTGCCTTCCCCCAAAATAAAGAAATCTGTTCTTCCACCAGTCTCCTCCTCCTCAGTGAATTGTACTTCATTCACGCTACCACTCAAAAGAGACAGCTGGGAGACCTCTGTGTTTTCTCCATTCTCTTCATTCTCCAAACGCAATCCATCAACAGCGCTTACTGGAAATTCCTTCAAAATATATGAGTAATCTACTGACTTCCCACAGTTACTACTACTCATGTCCAAACCTCCATCACCTACTACAAAAAACTATCTAGTCACCCTGCTTTCACCCTTGAGCCCTACAATCGTTTCTCAAAAAGGAGAGTGGACTGTTCTTTTGAACAAGGAAATCAATACAACTGATGACTTCAAACCTTCCCTTTTCTTCCCATCACCCAAGATGAAATCCAAAGTCCTTACCATGGCTCTCAGGGCCCTTCATGACCTGGCCTCTGACTACCTCTGTGACCTAATCCAGTCACTCTTCTCACTCGCTGCTCCCTAAACACATCGGCCTTTGTGGTTTTCCTTCAAATCTCCAAGTTGTTCAAGCCCTGGACATTTGACTAGCAAATGCTTTTCCCCCAGATCTTCAAATGTCACTTCAAAGAGGGCTTCTCTGATCACTCCCAAGTAGCCTCCCACCCACCTACATCACCTTATAGTGTATTTGTTATGCATTCTTTGCAATGTAACAATTTAAGAATGTAAGCTCTATGAGGGTCTGGCCCTCATTTGTCTTACTGAGTACTATATCCCAACGCCTGGAATAGTGCCTGGCGCAAAGTGCCTCTTCTGTGTTGGGTGAAGGATGTGCTAAAGAAACATTGCACAAGGAGCCCACAGACAGGAGCACCAGCTCCAGCTGCCACGTCACAGCAGACTCATGAAAGACCCCAAGTGAGACCTGTAGAAGAACTGCCCAGCCAATCCATAGAATTGCGAGATACAATAAAGGGCTGGATTTTTTTCAGCATCACCGAGGTATAATTGACAAATAAAATTGTAAGATATTTAAAGTATACAACGTGATGATTTGATATTCTTATACTCTGTGAAAGGATTCCCCCCCGCAAGTAAATCCATCCCTCACATCACATATTTATCTTTTTTTTTGTGGGGGGGACCATTTAAGTTCAACTCTCTGAGCAAATTTCAATTATATAATACAGTGTTATCAACTACGGTCACCATGTTATACATTAGATCCTCAGACCTTATTCACCTTATAATTGAAAGTCTGTACCCTTCAAAGTTTGGAGAAGTACCAACCTTTCCCTATTTCCCCTACCCCACAGGCCTTGGCAACTACTTTCTATTCTCTGTTTCTATGAGCTTGACTTTTTAAGAAATAAAGTGTTGTTTTAAGCCTCTAAGTTTTGGAGTGGTTTATTATGTAGCAACAGATAAAGCCAGAACACTTTCATTTATTTTAAATAAAATTTTACAACATTATATCAATGTTAAGGTAATTCCAAATTAAATAATTCACCACAATCAGGCACTTTAACCAGCGTAAGTATTTTACTTGTCTATATGTTCTTCTAGCTTTTTTCTACATTGTTAAAATCATATAAATTTTCCCTTTTGTCACTTTAAATGGATTCGATAGCATTCTACAGGGTTCTCTCAGTCTCTTTAAAATGGGATTTATATCTGTATAGACACAATAGGGTCCACATTGTCACCACTGTCCCTTACCGGGAAGGGGCCTTTGGAATCACACAGCGCAAATAACGGCTGAGCACTTAAGTGCTGATGGTGTATGATGAACACCAAGCAGACTCAGCTTGCTTCTGCCCTCAACCCTTCCCCTTCCAGTCAGTCCCTAGTTACAAAGGGAAAGTTACAAAGCTCAGAAGAGATAAGGCTTTGAAGGTGTATTCATTACATATCTGAGTAAGTTCTGGCTTCTGGGTTTGGAGAAACCATGGGGCAAAGGGTTTTCTTCCATTATTTTTCTGGTCTTCTTTTCCTTTCTTGTTGTCTTCTACTTGGAAGGTGACTTTGACCCTGGAGAGCTAAGAGGGGATACAGGTGGGAGAAAAGAAAAGGAAGCAAGATTAATATTTGCCCCAAGATTCTGAGAGAGGCAAAGAAACCTTTAAGTTTCCTTCTAGGTGGTCCACTCCTTTGAAGATCCCAGGAGGGGTGTAGGATTTCAGGGCGTAAGTTGTCGCCTATAAATAAAGATGATGGATTTGATCAAGTCACTAACCCCCTTCCCTCCTCTTTCTACTTTTGGTGGTGATGGGGACAGAGTAGTTAGTGGTGGTGGCAGTGATGATAGATACGGTGATTTGTATGTTTTGCCAGCAAGGAGGTCAGTGGAGGAGGGTAGAGGGTGTAGATCAAGTGGCATAGGGCCACTGTGGGTTTTTGTGGGCTATCCTGCAATAGTGGCCATTATTTATAACACTGTTGCTACAGGGAAATTATTCTGTCTTCTGCACAGCTGACCGACAAATGAATTTAGAAAGGACACATTTATAAAGGAAGTATTCTACTTCTAGTAGCAACTATAACCACCAGGGGGCATAATTGGACTAGGAAGACAGAAAGAAAAGCAAAACTTTGCTCTAGGAGTATTGATTCTTAAACTTCTAAAATTCCTGCTGACCTTCAAAATTAAATTAATTCTTATTGTCAGGTGTCTTTAACATGTACTAACATAAATCTCGGTGTGAGAAAGCTCCATATGCTCTTATAAGATCAACACAAATATACAATTTAAAAGTTTACAAAATTAAATGCAAATTAATATCATTAACATAATGCGTGATATTTTGCTCAAACTCCATCTCTGCAAAATGTAGACAGTAGAATGTACCACACAGGCTCTTGAGTTCAGTATGCTGCTATCACATTTCAGTCTTCTCTTTCAGAACTACTACACATCTTTAGGTACAGGCCATGCTGACTTCTGACTGTCCCTTAACTTGAACATTTCACTATGTATGAAGTCTGCTTCTGTTCTCTTTTTTGGCCAAGGACAATTAAAGTTTTCCCACTTAGGGACAAACAATGGATCAACATAGACAAGGCAAACACGGGCATTTTGTTGAAATGAAAACAAAACTTTAGATTTCCTAAGAAACCCCACAGACTTTCAAGCTGAAATCTAGACCCCAATTTGAGAGGCTCTGCTACAGAGGATAAGGGGCTCAAAATGTTGTCAGTATGGTGACTTGTCCTCACGATTTCCCTGGGTGGTTTATGTCTTTTTTTCCCCAGCACCCTCTGCTTTATTTTCAATAATGTCCTCATTTGGATGATAAAGTAATAAGGTTATATCTGCTTAGAAACCAGTCCCAGCATGGAGTTTTAAGATTAGGAAATATCTGTGCCTTAGTAGTGGGAGTTAGGAAACAAAAGTTAAAGCCACTTACAGAAGCTTCTTAGGCTTCTTTGAGAAGCATATCTAGTCCAATATGAGTCAAGCTTTGGGGGTTAAACCAAACTTTTGACATGTTCTGATCTTCTTTTGTGACTAAGAGGCCTCAGGGATTCCCCTGACTCCCTATTCCCAAAACACCACCTCAAAACATAGGCTATGTAAGAAAGGAAATACATAAAGTGAAAGATTTCATCATAATGAGGATTCTCTGATATTTGAGAGCATATAAGGTCATTTTAGGTTAGGAGGAGTGAAACTTCTGAAAGGGCCACATTTACTCAGAAAAGCTGGAAGACAGGACAGCAGTTTTGTAACTGTATGACATAATTTGGCTAATATCATGCTTTGGGCTTGCTACACAACAAAATGATTCCTCGCTGCCAAGTCTCAAGACCAAATTCAGTTGCCAATGTGACTTCAGATGGTTCAGTGTTAATAATAATGAAAAGATGCCATAAAATATGATTTTTAAGGAGACTGAGAAATATTTCTTTAAAAATGTCCCACAAACAGATATTTGCTGAGATTGGTCTGTTGAAGTGATACTAATGAGAGCATTCTAGCAACTTTGAGTCCTCTTTCCTTCAGACGATGAATATTATTAGCATTATTTCATATTTACCAAGCCCCAACTGGGTCAACTTGTCATAATGGACAGGGAAGGGAGAGGGAAAAAAGCACCACCTGTCCCTGGCGTATGTGCCGGGGACACTCAATGTGGGGACAATGTCTTAAACGTGGTCTGCCGTTTAGGAGGTTTCATATGATTTTCAAGGATCTCACTGTCCCAGAGAGAAATCAATTCAACTCAATAAGCATCTATTCGGAGCTAGTTGGATACTTAGGGTATACAAAAATAAATAAAACTGGGTTTTTGTTCTAATAAGCTAAATTCTCTAAGCTGAATTATTTGAGTAGAACCTACAAAATTTTTTGCCATATCACCTGTATTTTTATTTACTCCATATTTTCCTAACATCATTATTTATTCAATACTTTTCTAGTATCTCTACCTACTTTAGCCATGTCTTAAAGAATAGCTTGGGAAATCATGGAGTTGATGTTCCAGATATATATTTTTAAATACTTGTGTTTACATATTTTTAATGTGCACTTTAAAATGTGCATTTAAAAATAAACACAATTAAAAAAATTTTAATTGTAGGACTTTCCTGGTGGTCCAGTGGTTAAGACATTGCCTTCCAATGCAGGGGGTGTGGGTTCGTCCCCTGGTCAGGGAGCTAAGATCCCACATGCCTTGGGGCCAAAAAAAAAAAAAAAAAAAAAAAAACCAAAATGTAAAACAGAAGCAATATTGTAACAAATTCAGTAAAGATTAAAAAAAATTTTTTAATGTCTTTTCCTTGGACTATCTAAAACCATCTTTGTACTACTCTATGGGAATGATAATAGTAAGGAATACTTAAAATATTTTACAAGGGTAGAATAAGTCAGATGATAGAGGTATAAAGAAAGGGTTACAGGAAATCACAGAAAGAAGAGTTTAATTCTGTTTGGGTGCATCAAGGAGGCCTAACTTAGAAGATTTTTGTATTTGAGGAGGTTTTAAAAATATCTAAGCGTGTAATATTTTTTTCAAACTAAAGAACATGGCAAAATGGTAAGATTTGACAAAGCTTGGTGGTGAGTGCACAGATATTCCTATATTATGCTCTTCTCTGTATGCTTGAAATACTTCATGATAACAATAATAAAATGTGTCTAAGGTTTGGAGAAGAGAAAAGCATTCCAAGAAGAAAAGAAAGTATGAGTGAAAGCACAGAATCCTGAAATTCAGGCTAGGTCTTCGATAGAAGGTGAGCGCCGGAAAATTAGGATGTGGCAGATCATGCGGGACGTTGGCTAAGTAGTCCTGAATAAGAGGTCTGGGGGTGTGGGAAATCCCTGGAGGTTTCTGATGAACAATATATAATCAGAGCAGTAGATCAGGAATAGAACTCTGGGAGAGAACTGCAAGAAGGGGAGAGCCCAGATTTGGAAGGACCTTATAATAATGATTCGAGTGACAATATTGTAGTCTCCCTAAGCTCTATAACATGCTGATTGGCTCCCTTGTTCTGCCCACTTGTATCCTGTTTTTATTTTTAAAAAATCCATTTCTTGGGGGCTTCCCTGGTGGCGCAGTGGTTGAGAATCTGCCTGCTAATGCAGGGGACACGGGTTCGAGCCCTGGTCTGGGAGGATCCCACATGCCATGGAGCAACTGGGCCCATGAGCCACAACTACTGAGCCTGTGCATCTGGAGCCTGTGCTCCACAACAAGAGAGGCCGCGATAGTGAGAGGCCCACGCACCGCGATGAAGAGTGGCCCCCGCTTGCCACAACTAGGGGAAGCCCTTGCACAGAAACGAAGACTCAATACAGCAAAAATAAATAACTAATAAAAACTCCTACCCCCAACATCTAAAAAAAAAAAAAAATCCATTTCTAGGACTTCCCTAGTGGCACAGCGGTTAAGAATCCACCTGCTAATGCAGGGGACACGGGTTCGAGCCCTGGTCCGGGAAGATCCCACATGCCGCAGAGCAACTAAGCCCATGTGCCACAACTACTGAGCCTGCGCTCTAGAGCCCACAAGCATTTGATTGTGTGTAAATTCTACTTCAATAAAGTTGATTTAAAAGTGAAAAACAGGGACTTCCCTGGTGATGCAGTGGTTGGGAGTCCGCCTGCCAATGCAGGGGACTCGGGTTCGAGCCCTGGTCCGGGAAGATCCCACATGCCACAGAGCAACTAAGCCCGTGCGCCACAACTACTGAGCCTGCTCTCTAGAGCCTGCGAGCCACAACTACTGAAGCCCGCACATCTAGAGCCAGTGCTCCACAACAAGAGAAGCCTGTGCACCACACCGAACAGTAGCCCCCGCCCACCGCAACTAGAGAAAGCCCGTGTGCAGCAATGAAGACCCAGTGCAGCCAAAAAAAAAAAAAAAAAAAAAATCCATTTCTACTGGGTAGTCATATTTCCTCCTTCCTACCCTAGATCCTTTGCAGTCTCATCCAACTACATTATAGACAAGGGTTTGCTAAACTTTTCCTGTAAATGGCCAGATAGTAAATAATTTAGGCCTTGCAGGCCATACAGTCTCTGTTGCAACTATTCAACTCTGCTGTAGGGAGAAAAGCAGCCACAGACAATACATAATGAATGGGTGTGGCTGTGTTCCCCTAAAACTTTATTTATAGACCCTGAAATTGAAATTTCAGATAAGTACCCTTCTTTTGAATTTTTCAACATTAAAAATGTAAAAACCATTCTTAGTTTTCAGGCTGTATAAAAATAGGCTGCAGATTACAGAAATGCAAAACAAAACCATAATGAGATACCATTCCTCACCCCCTGATGGCTGTAATCAAAAAGACAAATAATAACAAGTTTTGGCAAGAACATGGAGAAATTGGAACCCTTTTACATTACTGTGGGAATGTAAAATGTCACAGTAGCCTTGGAAAACACTTTGGCAGTTTCTCAAATGGCTAAGCATAGAGTTACACATGATCCAGCAATTCCACTCCTAGGTATATACCCAAGAGAAATGAAAATATATGTCCACACAAAACATAATACACAAATGCTCATGGCAGCATTATTCATCATAACCAAAATGTGGAAACATTGATACAATGGATCATTTGGCAGTAAAAAAGAATGAAGTGTTACCGTGCTCAACCTGGATAAATCCTGAAAATATGCTAAGTGAAGGAAGCCAGTCACAAAAGACCACCAACTTTATGATTCCACTTATAAGAAATGTCCAGAATAGGCAGATCTATAGACAAAAAGTAGATTAGTGGTTACCTAGGGCTGGGTGGGTTTGGGGGACAGGGGAATTAACTTGCTCATGAGTGATGGTTTTTTTGTGGGGTGTGATAAAAGTGTTATAAAAGTGATTGGGGGGCTTCCCTGGTGGCGCAGTGGTTGAGAATCCGCCTGTTAATGCAGGGGACACGGGTTCGTGCCCCGGTCCGGGAAGACCCACATGCCGCGGAGCAGCTGGGCCCGTGAGCCATGGCCGCTGAGCCTGTGCGTCCAGAGCCTGCGCTCTGCAACGGGAGAGGCCACAACAGTGAGAGGCCCGCATACCGAAAAAAGACGATAGCACAACTCAATAAATATACCAAACAACCATTGAACTGTACTTTAAAAGGGTAACTGTATGGTATGTGAATTATATCTCAATAAAGCTGTTAAAAAATAAATAACAGGCTGCAGGCTAACTGGTCACGCAGGTGGCAGTTTGCCAGCTTCTGCTGTAGACACCAAATGAACTGGCTCCTTTCAGAAGCTTACTAGTAGATTCAACTATTTAAACTTGGAAAATTCAATTTAGAAGAGCTGCAAGATAACTGCAGTCAGACAGGCCTTTGTTCTTGGGTCTTGCTGGTGAGGGGATCTGTATGTCTCATAGATGTACGATCTAAGCAATGATGAATTCCTGTTTGTAATTAAAGCCAGGAATTCAGCCCCCATACTCAGATATACTCAGACTCACAGTAGTTTCCAGCAGTGAGGTCTTGCAGAGCCACCAGGCTGCAAGGACCTTCACTTTGTCCCAGCCAAGCTTCCCAGGCAAGCAATCATTCTGCCCATCTTTCTTCTTCTAGACCAGCTGGCTGGTTACCTTAGATTCCTCAACTTCCCATGATTAGAAAACAAAGCTTTGGGGACTTCCCTGGTGGCGCAATGGTTAAGAATCCACCTGCCAATGCAGGCGACATGGGTTCGAGCCCTGGTCCGGGAAGATCCCACATGCCGCAGAGCAACTAAACCCGTGCGCCACAACTACTGAAGCCTGGGTGCCTAGAGCCCATGCTCTGTAACGAGAAAGCCCGTGCAGCACAATGAAGACCCAACGCAGCCAAAAATAAATTTAAAAATAAAAGCTTTATCTAATTGCCTCTTTGGAGAGGTAATGCAAGGGGGTGATGGTAAAACTTAACCTAAATTTTTCTTCTTGTAATCAGTCTTGGCCAAGGCAAGACTACCTCCAGTAGACTATAAGCTCCCTGAAGTCAGGGCCTTATATGATTTGTTTATGACTATATCTCCTTACCTAGCCCAGGATGTGGCTGATCATAGATGCTCAACGGATGTTTTCAATAAGAAATAGATGTTTTGAAAAACATCAATTAAGACAGGAAGACTATGAAATTACCTTAAAAATGTAAAAGTAGTTTATGACCAATATTATGATATAAATTAGAATAAAGAGAATGAAAACAAGGACAGAAATATGATTAGAAAAGTAGGAAAGGAGATGGGGAGAGAGTGTTAAAGAGAGAGGGCACAGTCAGAGTCACCATTATAAGCAAGAGAAGGAGCGTGGTAAAAAGAGAATTTTATTTAAAATAAAAACTGGTGGGGCTTCTCTGGTGGCGCAGTGGTTGAGAATCCGCCTGCCAATGCAGGGGACACGGGTTCGTGCCCCGGTCCGGGAAGATCCCACATGCCGCGGAGCAGCTGGGCCCGTGAGCCATGGCCGCTAAGCCTGCGCGTCCGGAGCCTGTGCCCCGCAACGGGAGAGGCCACAGCAGTGAGAGGCCCGCGTACCGCAAAAAACAAAAAAACAAAAAAACAAAAAACAAAAAAAAACTGGTGAGGGTTTGACTGAAGGAGCATTTATTTTGGGAATAATCCTTTTAGGAGACTTGGCAAGTTGTAAGCCAGGACTGCTACCCATACACTGGTCAGAATAAAGACCATCCCAAATTTTGAAAAGGACAGTTTTGTCCATCACTTCATACCTTTTGTCTTAAATCCTTAGAATCTCCTGAATGAGATATTACATACCTTCGTCAGGAGGACTAGAAGTTTTAGGAAATAAAGCACATAGCAGTGTTTTTGCTTTTAAGAGGGAAGCTTTTCAGTTCACTTCCAGCCTTAATTCTTAGATAATTTGTGCCTCATCTCCTCTCTCTTTAGGCTTTGCATGTGGTGATAGCTAATTTTTAAAAATTGGAAGAGAATCTTTGGTTCTATCATTAAGTGTCCAGAAGAGGTCATTTGTAGAAAAAAATGTTTAATAATATGCAGAAAGCACAGCCCCAAGGGTCTCCATGAAGACCTTTGCCTTACATGTAAATGGATAAATGGATGGAAATGCTAGCTTTTAGTAATGTGGGTGAGAACGACAGGAATGAATGATCAGAGGAGTTAAGAATTTAATGATGAAAAAATACTCAAACGACCTTCTCCGAGGAACACAAGATATGAATTTTAATGATGTCACTAAAAGACCCAAACAAGTCCATGATCATTTAAAACACAAAGGGAGAATCCCTTTGTCTTAATGAGTATTCCAATCTCCTAGAATTAACTAGAAAGAAAATATTGACAAAGATACAACTCCAATCTATTTGGGAGTTTAAATGGTGTTGATTTATGACAACACATATTTTATTAAGAAAAATGATTAAAAAAATTTGCTGGGGTTCATAGTACAGCATTAGTAAAACTGAATACCATAATTATTTCAACAACTAATTATTAAGTATCAACTATGTGCTAGTCACTGTAAAGATTAATAAGAATCAGTGTGCCTATCTTCAAGAAGCTTACTATACAGCAAGCTTATAATAAGTTAACTACAGAAATAATTATATGATAAAGTAGTTGATAATAAATGAACAGGAGGTACAGAGTTTTATGAGAGTTACAAGGCAAAAAGGCTTGTATGTTATTGAGATAATCAGTAAAATTTTCATGAAGGAAGTAGCATTTGAGATGAGGCTTGGAAAACAGCAACTTTTTCATAGTCTGAGATATGAGAGACGAGCATTCCAGGTAGTGGGTACAGTAACAGCAAAGGTACAGAAGTGGGAAAGCATGAGAGATTTTTAGAAACTCAACAGCTATTTTGCCAAAGTGTAAACTATATGTTTTGGGGAGGGGGCAGTAGGAAATACCACAACTGGACAGTTAGGTAGGAGTCAGATTGTGGGGAGCTTTTCAAATTCATTCCCTCACTCATTCAACATTCACTGAACCCCCGTGCCTGCCACTGTGCTGAACACAGCAGCAAAAAAATAGATAGGAGACGTGAGTACTATAACCACATCAGCTGTGTCTCCACAGACGTTCACAACTAGAGGCCTAAACATTCTTTTCATACAATGAAGTCACACTATTTGTCTGCTCCCTAAATTTCATATTGAATTAGTCAAGCTTATTAACGGCCGTGACCTGAGTCCAGGTGATGGCTGTCTCACAGGGGTTCAAAAGTAATTTTGAGGAAGAAAGAAACACATTTGCAACCAATTATACTTTCCAGTTACACTCTAATTTCAAGGAACTAGGTCAAATTCCTTAGCAGGTTTGGAAGGATTTAACCTGTTCCTCTCTGGCAACAGTGACCTCTGCAGCTTGTTCCATAAGAGGCTGGTCCCACTCAGTTTGTCCCAGTGGGGTGATATCATGATGATAATCACATCCCAGTAGCTGATCCACCAGACTGGCCAAATTTGGGATTTATCAAGGTACTGCTGAAGAATTCTAAGGACAAATTCTTGCAGCTGTTTTCAGCCTTGAACATGATTGGAATATCAATCTATAAGCTGGAGGTGGCACATGTTGGAGATTTATTGAAACTACAGGATTTTACAGTGGCAAATTTGGGCACCCTGGCTATTAAAATAAAAAGGCTATGCCTACGTTTAAACCTTTTAAAAAAGAAATGTGAAATAACAAAACATTAAAAATAGAAATGGGGCTTCCCTGGTGGCGCAGTGGTTGAGAGTCCGCCTGCCGTTGCAGGGGACACGGGTTCGTGCC
>NC_041219.1:781593-786127 GCF_002837175.3 Physeter macrocephalus | reverse complement strand
AAAAAAAAAAAAAAAAAAAAAAAAAAAAATAGAAATGAAAGTCATTGAAATGCAGAGCAATTATATAGATGACGATTAAACTGAAATGTAAGAATGTATTCACAAAAAGGCTATGATAAAAGATTATCATTCACTCAAGGCGTTATAATAAGGAGGCTTCCCAGGCTGAGTGTTAATTGAATATAAGGTGGGAAGAGGGGCCTAAAAAGCTTTCTCAGTTTGAAGCTCAAATCTGTGGAACTCCCTGTCCTCATGGCTTTAACTCAGACCTGACATTACTCACTTGAGGAACTGCTGCCAAGCTTGTCTTTACATCCAGGCAGAAAACAGCACTGCAAGTCTTTACAAAAAGGCTCTGGGCCTTGAGTGGCCTCACTGATGAAAGTTAATTTACTAGTCTACTTGCCACTTACATGTTACTCTTCTAATAAGATAGTGCGTCTCAGAGTACCTAATCTCTGTCCTTTCACCCCCTCAACCTGAAATCCATGTTGGGCCAGCCCAGTCAGGAAAATGGCCTAGTTTTGATCCCCTAGATAATTATGTGAGTCTTTTTTCTTTTTTCTTTTTGGCTCTGTTGCGTGGCTTATGGGATCTAAATTCCCCGACCAGGGACTGAACCCGGCAGTGAAAGCGCAGAGTCCTAACCACTGGACCAACAGGGAATTCCCAGGGGTCATTTTTTAAACCAAATTTCTGCTGGGTGACTCTGTCTACAGCTTAGAAAGGAAGACATAGCAGAAATAACATTTATTCAATTTAGTCAATCAGTATATATGTTTTAGTGCCTAATATATTCCTAGCACTGTGCATGATGCTACTAGGGAGAGAAGTGTCAGAGGCTAACAGTCAGAGATATAGGATCAACACAAATAAAGAAGGTATAAGACAGTACTCCTTTGTATGGACTATGCTAAAAAGGTACCCTGTCAAACTGCCTTGCTACCATGGTGACAGTTAGTAAGAAATGCACAGATCCACATATGAACAGGTTACAGAGTTCTGTTTTGTTGTTGTCATTGTTTTTAAATATGCAGTTTCTCCAGTGAGATGAATGGTTCTTAATATCAGTCTCCAATTTTCTCTATGAATTCTCTGTATTCAAGTCCTTAAAGAGCATGTCGACCCATCCATGCTGACCCTGAACAATTTGGGGGTTTTCCTGTTGCTTGGGGATCAGGCTTTAACCCTTCATGTGTAGTGTGGAATAACCTCAAGTGTTCCAGGCTTCTAAGTTTAACTGACTCTAATACACAGGTATGATTTCCCAAGGATACCCCAAGGTTAAGAAGGAATTCTTTTTCTTTTTTGCAATAATAACTAAAGATGTTTATTATAGCATTATTTATACCATATTTTATCCAACTATAAGAAGGAATTCTTGATCATCTCTAAATTCCTGCTTTTTAGTGGCTGCTATCTCCTCTTTGCCCCACCTCATCCTAGCTGTGACCACTGTCCCCTCCTCATTTATTCCCCAAGCACCATTACATACAAGTGGTTCTTTATAAAAGACTTTTACTGAAAGTCTGGGAATTATAAGAGTAAGTAGTATTCTATATCACAGGATAGGAAATATAAGTACCCAAAAGTTCTATGGCCATTTTCAACACAGGGAATTTCTCACTATATTTTCCTCTCAAGCTCTGCCTGCTGCCATTTTACTCAGATTTTCTTCTCCTTCGTCTCTTTTCTGAGTTCTGCAGGTCCAAATCGCTGTAATTTTATTACTCCAAGCAATGTAATTCTCATAGTCAAACCGTCCCCCATATAGACTAACTCACAATCCCCAAAGGCCCATCTTTTTTTTTCTCTCCTCAAACAAAATCTCCATTTACCCCAGAGGTGAATTTTGCTGTTCCCCTAGAATGTAAAATAGCAGCTAAATATAACTGTTTTTAAGTTACTTATTTTCTTTCCCTGCTTATACATTTTTTGGCTTAATTCTCCCATTTAATCTGTACTCATGGTAACTTTTTTCTTGAGACTGTCTGAACTACAGATGTAAAGTCAAAGTGTCAGAAACATTTTGCATTGTGCATAGGTCATTCATATGTTTAGAGAGAATTTTAGTTCCTTTTTTTCTTTTTAAAATTCATTTTCTAAAAAAGTGATTCCTCAAAGATTGAGAAAAACTATGGAATGATTTGTGATTTTCTGATTGCCCTATAAGAGATAAACAGGGAGCAGAATAAAAACTGGTCCCCTGTAGAAAACTCCTTACTGTATCTGGCATTATCCACAGGCCAAGACCCTTTTATATGCATGCAACACAATTTTCATAAAAGAAACCTTTTCACATTCAGTCACAGGAGTAGATGCTTGGGCAGTGACCACAGCTCTGCTTTAAGGATAAGAATCTTTGACTACAGAAATGTTTCCGGAAGTGCTGAGTACTGATTTCTCGGAGGCAGCCCTCAATTACATTTGAATGTCATCCACAAAAGAAAGTAACATATGACAGTAAGTACAGCCTCTTGTGAAGATGGATATTTCCCCTTAGAAAGATCTCAATCTATGTATTTATATATACACCCCTGGACTAGGTACCATGGAAGATGTGAGAAAACAATAAAACAAAATTGAAATCCCATAGGAGCTTAGAATTCAGAGTGTGAGAAGTTTCACTATACAGAAGTAATAATTATTGAGTGAGAAACAAAGTAGAATTTATTCACAGAGTTCTGGAATTTTAGAACTAGAAGTATTTTAAAGATTATTCACTGATATGAAGAGGAGAAAACTGGAGCCCAGAAGGGTTAGGAGTTTACCTGAGGTCACACAGTGCATTAGTGGCAGAGCCAGGAAGAGACCACAGATATCAAGAGCTTTGTCTACTTTACCACACTGTAACAACTATTAAGCATCAATTCTATGCAAGGAAATATACAGCTTGAGATTATAAATGCAAAATGCCTAGCACAATGTGTGGAACCATCAGCTGTCATCATTATCGTAATCATCATCACAATTATAATGGTTAAGAGTACAAATTTTGTGGGCAGAAGACCTAAATAGATATTTCTCCACAGAAGACATATAGATGGCCAAGAGGAACATGAAAAGATGCTCAACATGGCTAATTATTACAGAAATGCAAATCAAAACTACAATGAGGTATCATCTCACACCAGTCAGAATGGCTATCATTTAAAAAGTCTACAAATAACAAATGCTGGAGAGGGTGTGGAGAAAAGAGAACCCTCCTGTTGGTGGGAATGTAAATTGGTGCAGCCACTGTGGAAAACAGTATGGAGGTTCCTCAAAAAACTAAACATAGAGTTGCCATATGATCCTGCAATCCCATTCCTGGGCATATATCCAGAGAAAACTATAATTCAAAAAGATACGTGCACCCCAATGTTCATTACAGCACTATTTACAATAGCCAAGACATGGAAGCAACCTAAGTATCCATTGACAGATGAATAGATAAAGAAGATGTGGTACATACATACTGTGGAATACTACTCAGCCATAAAAAAGAATGAAATAATGCCATTTGCAGCAACATGGATGGACCCAGAGATTATCATTCTAAATGAAGTAAGTCAGAAAGAGAAAGACAAATACCATATGATATCACTTACATGTGGAATCTAAAATACGACACAAATGAACTTATCTACGAAACAGAAACAGACTCACAAACATAGAGAAAAGACTTGTGGTTGCCGAGGGGGAGGGGGAGGGGGGAGGGAAGGATTGGGAGTTTAGGATTAGCAGATGCAAACTAGTATATATAGAATGGATAAACAACAAGGCCCCCCTGTGTAGCACAGGAAACTATATTCAGTATCCTGTGATAAACCATAATGAAAAAGAATATGAAAAAGAATGTATATATATATATATGTATAACTTAATCACTTTGCTGTACAGTAGAAATTAACACAACACTGTAAATCAACTATACTTCAATAAAATAAAGTTTTTTAGTACAAATTTTGGTATTGGAACTGGAGGGTTGCAGTTCTACCACTTATTGTGTAACTGTAGATGAGCTACTTATCTTCTCCAAACCCCAGCTTCTTCATCTATAGAATGGGAATAAAAATAATATCTACCTAATAGGATGGTTATGAGGATTATATATACTTCTCACTTGAGTATGTTCAAACATTAGCTGTTCCATTTATTAACCTATATAGGTATACAGAGAGACAGACAAAGATACACACATACAGAATATCGGTGGAAATTCTCTTTGCTCTGCCAAAAGGAAAGTCAGAAATTTAACATTTTTTAAGTTTTTACTATATACAGATATCAGTACACTAAAGTATGGAGCAAAGAAAATAGGAAAAGGAATGCTATTTGGGATATTACAATAAAGAAACTGCTGACTATTCTCAACAAATATACACCAAGTTTCTGTTTGCAAGAAGCTTGTAACCTAGTGGAGGAAGAAACCAGGCTGTTACGATATGGAGTGATATACACATCGCAAAGCTAGAGTTAAGAGCTGTGAAAGCTCACAAAAGGGCATCCTATTCAGTAAGAGTGGAGGCAGAGAAGTGAGTCTCAGAGAAGG
>NC_041219.1:778386-781435 GCF_002837175.3 Physeter macrocephalus | reverse complement strand
ACCAAATTTCTGCTGGGTGACTCTGTCTACAGCTTAGAAAGGAAGACATAGCAGAAATAACATTTATTCAATTTAGTCAATCAGTATATATGTTTTAGTGCCTAATATATTCCTAGCACTGTGCATGATGCTACTAGGGAGAGAAGTGTCAGAGGCTAACAGTCAGAGATATAGGATCAACACAAATAAAGAAGGTATAAGACAGTACTCCTTTGTATGGACTATGCTAAAAAGGTACCCTGTCAAACTGCCTTGCTACCATGGTGACAGTTAGTAAGAAATGCACAGATCCACATATGAACAGGTTACAGAGTTCTGTTTTGTTGTTGTCATTGTTTTTAAATATGCAGTTTCTCCAGTGAGATGAATGGTTCTTAATATCAGTCTCCAATTTTCTCTATGAATTCTCTGTATTCAAGTCCTTAAAGAGCATGTCGACCCATCCATGCTGACCCTGAACAATTTGGGGGTTTTCCTGTTGCTTGGGGATCAGGCTTTAACCCTTCATGTGTAGTGTGGAATAACCTCAAGTGTTCCAGGCTTCTAAGTTTAACTGACTCTAATACACAGGTATGATTTCCCAAGGATACCCCAAGGTTAAGAAGGAATTCTTTTTCTTTTTTGCAATAATAACTAAAGATGTTTATTATAGCATTATTTATACCATATTTTATCCAACTATAAGAAGGAATTCTTGATCATCTCTAAATTCCTGCTTTTTAGTGGCTGCTATCTCCTCTTTGCCCCACCTCATCCTAGCTGTGACCACTGTCCCCTCCTCATTTATTCCCCAAGCACCATTACATACAAGTGGTTCTTTATAAAAGACTTTTACTGAAAGTCTGGGAATTATAAGAGTAAGTAGTATTCTATATCACAGGATAGGAAATATAAGTACCCAAAAGTTCTATGGCCATTTTCAACACAGGGAATTTCTCACTATATTTTCCTCTCAAGCTCTGCCTGCTGCCATTTTACTCAGATTTTCTTCTCCTTCGTCTCTTTTCTGAGTTCTGCAGGTCCAAATCGCTGTAATTTTATTACTCCAAGCAATGTAATTCTCATAGTCAAACCGTCCCCCATATAGACTAACTCACAATCCCCAAAGGCCCATCTTTTTTTTTTCTCTCCTCAAACAAAATCTCCATTTACCCCAGAGGTGAATTTTGCTGTTCCCCTAGAATGTAAAATAGCAGCTAAATATAACTGTTTTTAAGTTACTTATTTTCTTTCCCTGCTTATACATTTTTTGGCTTAATTCTCCCATTTAATCTGTACTCATGGTAACTTTTTTCTTGAGACTGTCTGAACTACAGATGTAAAGTCAAAGTGTCAGAAACATTTTGCATTGTGCATAGGTCATTCATATGTTTAGAGAGAATTTTAGTTCCTTTTTTTCTTTTTAAAATTCATTTTCTAAAAAAGTGATTCCTCAAAGATTGAGAAAAACTATGGAATGATTTGTGATTTTCTGATTGCCCTATAAGAGATAAACAGGGAGCAGAATAAAAACTGGTCCCCTGTAGAAAACTCCTTACTGTATCTGGCATTATCCACAGGCCAAGACCCTTTTATATGCATGCAACACAATTTTCATAAAAGAAACCTTTTCACATTCAGTCACAGGAGTAGATGCTTGGGCAGTGACCACAGCTCTGCTTTAAGGATAAGAATCTTTGACTACAGAAATGTTTCCGGAAGTGCTGAGTACTGATTTCTCGGAGGCAGCCCTCAATTACATTTGAATGTCATCCACAAAAGAAAGTAACATATGACAGTAAGTACAGCCTCTTGTGAAGATGGATATTTCCCCTTAGAAAGATCTCAATCTATGTATTTATATATACACCCCTGGACTAGGTACCATGGAAGATGTGAGAAAACAATAAAACAAAATTGAAATCCCATAGGAGCTTAGAATTCAGAGTGTGAGAAGTTTCACTATACAGAAGTAATAATTATTGAGTGAGAAACAAAGTAGAATTTATTCACAGAGTTCTGGAATTTTAGAACTAGAAGTATTTTAAAGATTATTCACTGATATGAAGAGGAGAAAACTGGAGCCCAGAAGGGTTAGGAGTTTACCTGAGGTCACACAGTGCATTAGTGGCAGAGCCAGGAAGAGACCACAGATATCAAGAGCTTTGTCTACTTTACCACACTGTAACAACTATTAAGCATCAATTCTATGCAAGGAAATATACAGCTTGAGATTATAAATGCAAAATGCCTAGCACAATGTGTGGAACCATCAGCTGTCATCATTATCGTAATCATCATCACAATTATAATGGTTAAGAGTACAAATTTTGTGGGCAGAAGACCTAAATAGATATTTCTCCACAGAAGACATATAGATGGCCAAGAGGAACATGAAAAGATGCTCAACATGGCTAATTATTACAGAAATGCAAATCAAAACTACAATGAGGTATCATCTCACACCAGTCAGAATGGCTATCATTTAAAAAGTCTACAAATAACAAATGCTGGAGAGGGTGTGGAGAAAAGAGAACCCTCCTGTTGGTGGGAATGTAAATTGGTGCAGCCACTGTGGAAAACAGTATGGAGGTTCCTCAAAAAACTAAACATAGAGTTGCCATATGATCCTGCAATCCCATTCCTGGGCATATATCCAGAGAAAACTATAATTCAAAAAGATACGTGCACCCCAATGTTCATTACAGCACTATTTACAATAGCCAAGACATGGAAGCAACCTAAGTATCCATTGACAGATGAATAGATAAAGAAGATGTGGTACATACATACTGTGGAATACTACTCAGCCATAAAAAAGAATGAAATAATGCCATTTGCAGCAACATGGATGGACCCAGAGATTATCATTCTAAATGAAGTAAGTCAGAAAGAGAAAGACAAATACCATATGATATCACTTACATGTGGAATCTAAAATACGACACAAATGAACTTATCTACGAAACAGAAACAGACTCACAAACATAGAGAAAAGACTTGTGGTTGCCGAGGGGGAGGGGGAGGGGGGAGGGAAGGATTGGGAGTTTAGGATTAGCAGATGCAAACT
>NC_041219.1:772220-778303 GCF_002837175.3 Physeter macrocephalus | reverse complement strand
TATATATATATATGTATAACTTAATCACTTTGCTGTACAGTAGAAATTAACACAACACTGTAAATCAACTATACTTCAATAAAATAAAGTTTTTTAGTACAAATTTTGGTATTGGAACTGGAGGGTTGCAGTTCTACCACTTATTGTGTAACTGTAGATGAGCTACTTATCTTCTCCAAACCCCAGCTTCTTCATCTATAGAATGGGAATAAAAATAATATCTACCTAATAGGATGGTTATGAGGATTATATATACTTCTCACTTGAGTATGTTCAAACATTAGCTGTTCCATTTATTAACCTATATAGGTATACAGAGAGACAGACAAAGATACACACATACAGAATATCGGTGGAAATTCTCTTTGCTCTGCCAAAAGGAAAGTCAGAAATTTAACATTTTTTAAGTTTTTACTATATACAGATATCAGTACACTAAAGTATGGAGCAAAGAAAATAGGAAAAGGAATGCTATTTGGGATATTACAATAAAGAAACTGCTGACTATTCTCAACAAATATACACCAAGTTTCTGTTTGCAAGAAGCTTGTAACCTAGTGGAGGAAGAAACCAGGCTGTTACGATATGGAGTGATATACACATCGCAAAGCTAGAGTTAAGAGCTGTGAAAGCTCACAAAAGGGCATCCTATTCAGTAAGAGTGGAGGCAGAGAAGTGAGTCTCAGAGAAGGTTTCTCAAATAAAGGAACAAGGAGCTGGCCAAAGATGAGAAAAGTTGGAAAGTGCCTAAAGCTACAATCCAGGTGGGTCCTCAGGATCCATGCTAAACCTCTAGTGTGCCTTCTTACACTGCAGGTGTTAAAGAAGGAAAAACCACACCTCCCCCATCTCCCTGCAGTTAGGGTTCTGCTTCTGCCAATTAGAAGGTGATCACAGGCTGAAGTCACCTGCTTTGTTTCTGCTGGCGAACTCAGCTGTGAACACGTTGGGCTTTTCTGCTACATTATTTCAGTGTCTAGGTACTAACTCCACAGGCGTTGAGAGGTAGTCACAGGTGCAGCAGTGGCTTCCTGATCCTTGGATTAACAGCTACAGTGGTATGTCTTTGAACTCAACAGTTCCAATAGAGTCCCCTGATTCCCCGTCTCTCTGATTATTGCAGAGGTAGCAGCTTCCCTGGTAAACCAGCCCAGCAATCTTGTCCTAGTAATCATTCCTGGAGGCCCCACTTTATCCCTTCACCCTTTCCAATAACTTTGTAAGCTCCTGATTCCCCGAATTAAATCCCTTCTTGCTTAAAATGATGTGAATGGTTCCTATTGATTGAATCGAATACACCAAAAGAATACAAAAATGCAAAATGTGCCATGAATAATATTATTTGCAGGGGTCAGCAAATAATGGGCTAAGGTAGTAAATAGGTATTTTAAGCATTGTGGGACACTTTGATATTGATCTCTTCTTCTTTCCCCTGCCCCTCCTAAGTGTTAAGTACATTCCCATTATTGTGCAACGACTTCCAGAACATTTTCATTTTGCAAACCTGAAACTCTATACTCCTTAAACAATAATCCCCCATTCCCCTCTCCTGGTCACTGGCAACCACCATTCTACTTTTTGTCTCGATAAATTTGACTACTCTAGATACCTCACATAAGTAGAATCATACAGTATTCATCTTTTCCTAACTGGCTTATTTTATGTAGCATAATGTCCTCATAATCCATGTTGTAGCATGTGACAGGATTCCCTTCCTCCCTTCCTTTTTAAGGCTGAAAAATATTCCATTTTATGCATATACCACATTTTCTTTATCCATTCATCTGTTTATGGACACTTGGGTTGCTTCCACCTTTTGGCTATTGTGAATAATGCTGTTATGAACATGGGTGTGTAAATATCTCTTTGAGATCCTTTCTTTTGGATATATACCTAGAAGGGGGATTACTAGATCATATGGTATTTCTGTTTTTAGTTTTTTGAGGAACCACCACACTGTTTTCCATAGGGGCTGCACCATTTTATGTTCTTACCAACAGGGGACAAGGGTTCCAATTTCTCCACATCCTCGCCAACACTTGTGATTTTCTGTTTTGTTTTTTTGATGGTAGCCATTCTAATGAGCATGAGTGATATGTCACTATGGTCTTGATTTGCATTTTCCTAATCATTAGTGATGCTGAGCATCTTTTTATATGCTTTTTGGTCATTTGTATATCTTCTTTGCCCATTTTTAAATTGGATTCTATTTGTTGTTGTTGTTGAATTGTAAGAGTTCCTTATATATTCTGAATATTATCCCCTTATCAGACACATGATTTCCTCAGGTTGCTTTTTCACTCTGTTGCTTCTGCCAGTTCAGTTTTAGTCCATGCTCATGAATGGAAGTCTAGTCTGGAGCAACTTGCTGGCAGTCTGGCCAGATCTGGAGCCATCTTCCATCCTAAAGACACCAGTGGGAATAAGGAAGAGCATCCCTATCTTGGACACTTCAGGTCTTAGATACTCTGATTCCCTATGATATCGAAAAGTATCCCCATGCTTTACTTTGAACCAGAACAAGCCAACCTAAGGTTTCTGGGGCTGCCAAATTAGAAACAGCCTCAAGACTGGGTATGGGAGTCATGGAGGTAGACTCACCAGATTCAGGTTTTCCACCGTCAAGTGCCTGCCACTAGAAAGCTGAAATCAAACACAATTTTCACATCCGTTTTGTAATTTAGCGCTGCTCCTTTTACTTCAAACAGTAGTTCAGTTCATCTTCTTTGATTCTGTTTATCCTGAGGGGATAAAATATCCCAACCCTAGAGACCTTAATGATTTCCAGTAAAATACATAGAGAGTTAATGCATGACTTAGTCTAAAATACAACCCAGTTCACACAGTACTTGCTCCAAAAAATCCTTGCTGATTCTGTATTAGTGGGTATGAACTCCAAGGCATGCTGCGTTTGCTAAAATATCCTATTTGAAGAGATACGATTCTGATTTATAAAAGGTCTATTTCCTTTTCTAACTACTACTGCCTTTTGGAAGACTTTAGGAAGCCATAATGTGCATTATTTTTCTGGTCCCCACAAGAAAAGGAAAATGGGATGGTTAAGGAGAGAGCTACATAAGGTCAAGAAGAAACACTGGAAATGAAAGATCCTAATTCTCTTCTTCCCTGACTTTTATGTTAAGTTGTTGCTATTCAAGTGCCTACATTCAAGTGTTTATCACTGCATTACCTTTAATCATGAGTATCAGGGATAGTGACATTTATAAATGATTTCAGCTGTAAGTAACAGAAAACCCAAATATAAGTAGGTTTAGAAAATAGTTTTTTCCTCATCATAACAAGAAATCCAGAGATAGGTAGTTGCTGGCACTGGTTTAAATGTTCAGCAATCTCAAGGCTAAAAGTCATTCATTTTCTTGACTTATCGCTCATGGATGAAAGATGGCTACCACAGCTCCAGACATCCTATTCTTTACAAAGTAGAGAGAACAGAGAAGAGACGATACCAGTTCCGGCTGTGCCATTTTATTTGGAAGGCAAAAGGTTTCCTGGAACTTCCCCCTCAACCTCAGAAATCTTCAGCTTACTTCTCGAAGGCTGAAACACCACTCCAGGTGTAAGCAAGGCTAGGAAAACAAAATACATGGGAATATTTGGTTTTCCCACCCCAGAAGCAGTCAAGTGAGAGGGAAGTTGGCAATGAGTGTTGGTCTGCCAAGTTTTAGGGTTTGCCACAGTGAAAACCAGGAAACACCAAAATATTCAAGAATGCAAGACTGCCTAAGTGTAACGTGCCATATGAATCCCAGGTAGCTGTTAAAAATTGTGGTACAGAAAAATACTTAGTGGCATCATGCAAAATTATTCATAAAATATTATTAACTAAAAAATTAACATATAAAACAATAGATGAGAAAACATCAAATTTGTTGGGGTGACCTAAGTTTAGATAGATTTTTTTAAATAAATTTATTTATTTATTCATTTATTTATTTATGGCTGGGTTGGGTCTTCCTTGCTGCGCGCGGGCTTTCTCTAGTTGCGGCGGGTGGGGGCTACTCTTCATTGCGGTGCGCGGGCTTCTCATTGCGGTGGCTTCTCTTGTTGCGGAGCACGGGCTCTAGGCACTCGGGCTTCAGTAGTTGTGGCATACAGGCTCAGCCCGTGGGTCACGGGCTGTAGAGCACAGGCTAAGCAGTTGTGGTGCACGGGCTTAGTTGCTCCGTGGCAAGTGGGATCTTCCCGGACCAGGGCTTGAACCCGTGTCCTCTGCATCGGCAGGCGGATTCTTAACCACTGCGCCACCAGGGAAGCCCTAGATAAATTTTTAAAAGTTAAACAGATATATGCAAAAAGAAAAAAACTGGAACGTATACTCTGAAAATGTTGACTTAGGTTGGGTTTTCCAGGAAACAGACTCTGAGGCAGAGATTTGCTTGCAGCTGGTTTAGTGGAGAGTGCTCTGAGGAGCAGCACCTGTTGTGGAGGCAGGACTGGGCAGAGTGAGAAGGTGAACTGCAGGGCAGATGCCACAGAGGCTTTAATTGGTTCCATTGGAAGTTCTGAAGCTGAATGTCCCAGACTGTCCCAACTGAGGGACTGTGCCTTGTACCTCCACAAGTGACCAGTCATGGGATTTGGACTGTGCCCAGGGAGGGGATATAAGCTAGCGTGAGGCAGTTTCCTTCACAGAGGCAGTTTTGGAGAAGAATTCAACTGTGAGTCATCAGCAGCCAACATTCTTGGCAGCTGTATCTTGAGATCCGGGCAGCACACCGCAGCGTCCACCAGAAACGTCAACAGTGATTATCTCTGGGCTTGGGGATTAAGGTTGGTTTTCTCTCTTTTTAAAAATATTTTCCAAATTTTCCATAATGAATATAACATTGTTCTAAGCATTAAATGAGTTAATTCATAGAAGGCAGTTAGCACAGTTCCTGGAATTTATTAAACACTCAATAAATTTAGCTATAATTATTTTGTATTTATATATATATGTATATACGTGTTCCTTTAACATTTTAAAGAGAAAACATAAATATGGATATTGTCAAGATGAATGTATGCACATACAGACTGAAAGTGAGGGGATGGAAAAAGATATTCCATGCAAATGGAAATCAGAAGAAAGCTAGAGTAGCAATTCTCATATCAGACAAAATAGACTTTAAAGTAAAAACTATAACAAGAGACAAAGAAGGACACTATATAATGATCAAGGGATCGATCCATGAAGAAGATATAACAATTGTAAATATTTATGCACCCAACATAGGAGCACCTCAATACATAAGGCAAATACTAACAGCCATAAAAGGGGAAATCGACAGTAACACAATCATAGTAGGGGACTTTAACACCCCACTTTCACCAATGGACAGATCATCCAAAATGAAAATAAATAAGGAAACACAAGCTTTAAATGATACATTACACAAGATGGACTTAATTGATATTTATAGGACATTCCATCCAAAAACAACAGAATACACATTTTTCTCAAGTGCTCATGGAACATTCTCCAGGATAGATCATATATTGGGTCACAAATCTAGCCTTGGCAAATTTAAGAAAATTGAAATCATATCAAGTATCTTTTCTGACCACAACGCTATGAGACTAGATATCAATTACAGGAAAAGATCTATAAAAAATACAAACACATGGAGGCTAAACAATACACTACTTAATAACGAAGTGATCACTGAAGAAATCAAAGAGGAAATCAAAAAATACTTAGAAACAAATGACAATGGAGACACGACGACCCAAAACCTATGGGATGCAGCAAAAGCAGTTCTAAGAGGGAAGTTTATAGCAATACAATCCTACCTTAAGAAACAGGAAACATCTCGTATAAACAACCTAACTTTGCACCTAAAGCAACTAGAGAAAGAAGAACAAAAAAACCCCAAATTTAGCAGAAGGAAAGAAATCATAAAGATCAGATCAGAAATAAATGAAAAAGAAATGAAGGAAACAATAGCAAAGATCAATAAAACTAAAAGCTGGTTCTTTGAGAAGATAAATAAAATTGATAAACCATTAGCCAGACTCATCAAGAATAAAAGGGAGAAGACTCAAATCAATAGAATTAGAAATGAAAAAGGAGACGTAACAAC
>NC_041219.1:758285-771227 GCF_002837175.3 Physeter macrocephalus | reverse complement strand
CCCCCAGCCCCGCCCCCCATTCCCTGCATCTGTGCAGCGCTGTCCCCGCCTGAGCATCCCTCCCTCCTCGGAGCCCCTCCCCCTCGGCATCCGGGTGCAGTGGGTGAACCTTCCCCGTGGCCCAGGGCTGCGCTCGTTCCTCGCCACCTGTCCTCTGCCTCCACTCCTGGGGTCCTTGAGGATGGAGATGACACCCCCACGGGAGCGGTTCTGAACTAATCACTTGAGTTCATCAGGATTGGCTGGGACAAGCACGCAGCTCTCTGCTCACCTCCACGCTTTATCCGTCTTGTTCCACATCTTCAACGCCTTCCCTCTCTCTCTGTTCTCTCCAGCTGCTCCAATACTAACCATCCGCTAAGAACAAGCTCAATTCCCACCTCCTCCGTAAAGCCCTCCAGGACTACCCTCTGTTGATTCTTTTCCCTCTGAGATCCTAGAGCACGCTATACCAACCAGTTTTCAGGGGGAAATTCTTTGCCTCTCCTCCTGTGTGTTCATCTTTTCTCTCCAACTCGACTATAGCGTTCTTGAACGGAAATCAGTATTACCGAGTGACTGAATATACTTTTCACGAGTAAGAAAATCAACTTAGGATTTTTTAACTTTACAGTAATGCGAAAGCAATACGCATTCAGTAGAAACTACTTCGACTTTTGAATTTTGAGCTTTCCTCGGGCCCACCGTATGGGGAAAGACACTTCCTCCTGATGCTGGGTGGCAAAGCCCCAGCTCCCCACCAGCCACGCGACCACACCAGGAGACAGCGGATAGATGCAACCACCACGGACCCAGACAAGCACTCTGCTTGTCAGTACAGTAGTCAATAAATTACACGAGATGGTCAGCACTTTATTAAAAAATAGTCCTTGCATTAGATGATTTTGCCCAACTATAGGCTAACCTAGGTGTTCTGAGTGCACTGAATGTAGGTGAAGCTAAGCAGTGATGTTTGACACGTCAGGTGTATTAAATGCATTTTCAATTTATGATATTTTCAACTTACCATGGGTTTACTGGGACGTAACCCCATGGTAAGTTGAGGAAGATCTGTACAACAGAAGCAGCAGCCAAGGAACCAGTAGGAGAAATAATGGTTTTTATTTAAAGACAGTCACGGCATGGAAGCAACCTAAGTGTCCATCAACAGATGAATGGATAAAGAAGATGTGGCACATATATACAATGGAATATTACTCAGCCATAAAAAGAAATGAAACTGAGTTATTTGTAATGAGGTGGATAGACCTGGAGTCTGTCATACAGAGTGAAGTAAGTCAGAAGGAGAAAAACAAATACCGTATGCTAACACATATATATGGTATCTAAGAAAAAAAATGTCATGAAGAGATTAGTGGTAGGACGGGAATAAAACACAGACCTACTAGAGCATGGACTTGAGGACATGGGGAGGGGGAAGGGTAAGCTGTGACGAAGTGAGAGAGTGGCAGAGACATATATGCACTACCGAATGTAAATTAGATAGCTAGTGGGAAGCGGCTGCATAGCACAGGGAGATCACCTCTGTGTTTTGTGACCATGAGAGGGGTGGGATAGGGAGGGTGGGAGGGAGGGAGACACAAGAGGGAAGAGATATGGGAACATATGTATATGTATAACTGATTCACTTTGTTGTAAAGGAGAAACTAACACACTATTGTAAAACAGTTATACTCCAATAAAGATGTTAAAAAAAAAGATGAATGTATGAAATAGGATTAAAATAATAACAGAACTTGCTGTTCCTTTTGGCTTATTATTTTTTTAATATTTATTTATTTATTTCGCTGCGCTGTTTCTTAGCTGCAGCATCCAGGATCTTTGTTGCCGTGTGCAGGATCTTCGTTGCAGTGTGCGGGATCTTTAGCTGCGGCATGCGGGATCCTTAGTTGGGGCATGCAGGATCTAGTTCGCTGACCAGGAATCGAACCCGGGCCCCCTGCATTGGGAGCTTGGAGTTTTAACTGCTGGACCACCAGGGAAGTCCCTGGCTTATTTTTTTTAAAATCTGTGTTTTAATCTGTGAAATTCTTTCTTATGACATTGTTTCTTTCCGGCATGTCCAATAGAACTTTATGTAATAACAGAAATTTCAGGGACTTCCCTGGCAGTCCAGTGGTTAACACCCCTCGCTCCCAATGCAGGGGGCATGGGTTCGATCCCTGGTCAGGGAACTAAAATTCTGTATGTCGCACGGTCAGTGTCTGTGCTGCCCAATATGGTAGCCATTAGGCACAGTTGGCCGCTAGGCACTGGAAATGTAGTAGAGCAAATGAAAAGCCAAATTTTAAATTTTATTTAGTTTCAATTCATTCAATTGTAAATAGCCACATATTGCTAGTGGCTACCGTATTGGACAACGCAGCTCTATACCAATATTAGGCAATGGTTATGTAGAGAATAGATCTAAAATATTCTTTCTCTAAGTTTGGATTCGTTCCTCAACTCACTACCCTGTATAATCTCCTACTTGTGATTTCAAAATCACATTTTATTTACATGTGTAGAAAAACAAAATGGGAAGAGTTAATTAAGTGTACAAAAAGGGTTGTTGGCAGTGGTGGTCAGACTTTTAAAATATACAACAGGGAAAGTAATTTAGTTGAAAGGTGCTAAAGAGCTACATAATGTATTGCTAACTGTATGGTATCTTTTAGTAAATAATCCAAAGAGAAAATGAAAGAGGTTGTTCCATATCATATATCTGGTTCCTCTTCGTAAGCTAAAAGAGACTTCTCACCAAAATCATACTTTTCAACTATACTGTCCATATAAAAAGGGAGATAACTGCAGAAACAATTTGAAAATGCCTGAATAACAATGTGGAAGTCTCTTACCTCTTACATGGAAGGCATATGTATATGATGGGAGACATATGTATATGGGGATAACTCACTAACAGCAGCCAAGTTTGTGGAGAAAAGAGACAGATCTTGGTTTGCATCTCACCCTGCGAGTTACTGGCTGTGCGTAGTTTGAACAAATTACTTAACTTCTCCATAATCAAATGGTGATAGCTACACCTGCCTTGAAGATGAGTTGAAAGATTAGTGATATGTAAAGCACCTGGCATATAGTAAGTGCTAAATCAATGACAGTTTTATTATGATGTTAGTATAATGTGAAGAAAACATATCAGCAAAAAGGAAGTAAGCCCAAATACTTAAAAACTGGGGTAGGAATTAACTGGAATAATCATTAAATTGTAAAATTATTTTTGGTATATTTTGTTTTATGTGTATTTCAACCACACAAAATTTAGTCAACTGTTTATCAAATGAATGAAAAAAATGGATGTTTGAATAAGTGAATGAATAAATGCCTTGCCTGTTTTTAATATCATTTTGCCTCCCAAAACCTCTAAAATGGTTTTGTCACTGGCATTGTCACTAGGGATATTTTCAAAGACACTGTAAAGAGCAGTATCAAATCAACGGTCTTTTCTAGACTTAACAGGAGCGATTAGGGCTGATATTAAGAAACAACTTCTTGAGCAATATTACTAATAGGGCAGTTAAGAGCTTCCATCCTTAGATATTTTTAAGAAGACAGATAATACTCCATGCTGGAAATGTCATCATCATCTGTGGTAGCTAGCTTCCAGGGTAGCCTCCATTGAACCTTACTTCCTAACCTTCATATCTTTCCCTAGTCTGCCCAAAGTCAATCAAGGATGGTCCTGAATATGGCTGAGGTGATGTACGACTTCCAAGGCTATGTCGTAAAAAGTGTTGCAGCTTCTGCTCTGGTTGATCAGATTGATCACGTGCTCCAGGATAAGCCAGTAGCCATGCTGTGAGGAGGACACTCAAGCCATCCCATGGAGAGGCCCATGTGGCCAACAGCCTGTGCCAATCCACTGGACATGTAAGAGAGCCACCTTGAAAGCAGACTCTCCAGCTTCAAACAAGTCTTCAGATGACCACAGCCCTAGCCAACATCTGACTGCAACCTTATGAAACACTGAAACAGAAATGCCCAGTTGAGCCACTCTTGAATTCCTGACTCACAGAAATTGTGAGAGGGAATATATGACTTTTATTGTTTTAAATCACTAAGTTTTGGGGTTATTTGATATGCAGCCAACATATCATCAATGGCAAACATTTATTGCTACTGTCCAAAATGTCCTGCTAATGGGCTGAACCAGATGACCATTTTTTTTTGAACCAGATGACCATTTAAGGTAACTTCTATCTTTGTAACATCAACGTTTTAACAGCTTATCATGTCATTAACTCAGTATCTTTTTCCTATAAAATTCCTATGAGACAAGGAGAATCAGCCAATCAAATATTTAACAAACATCCATTAAGTCTGTGGAATTAAAGAACATCAGCTAAAATTGGAGTCAGGACACACCTGTAGGGAGAGCTCTCACAGCCGTGCATCATCAATTACTCCAAATGGGAAGAAACATACCCCTACATCTCTCCCACAGGAAGGTACTCCCTACTTTACTATCCAGAAGGAAGAACAAAACCACCTTTCTGGCCAACCACAGCCCAGCCAATCAGAGACTGTAGCACCCTGACCAATGAGAAGCCTCTATACTTTGGACTGCCAGCTTCCTCCGGTGAACTCTTTAGTTATGATAGCCCCTACCAAGGCCCCCGTTTTCCCTGTAAAAGCAAGCTCCCCTTCCATGTTCTCTGGATTTGCCTGTGGTCCACCACAGTTCCTATAACCTGAATTGCAATTCCTCTGGCTATTCCCAAATAAACTTGTTTTGCTGGTAAAATAACTGGGTATTATTAAAGATGATAAATTCAAGGTATTACTCTAGGTGCTCTGCTGATTAAAAGGTATGATGATGCTAATGATAAAAATAACAATAATAGTAACAATAATTAGCATCACTAATATTTATTAAGCATCTACTTTAGACACTGTGCATATACTCTCATTTAACCTTAATATACATTGCCAAATGTTTTCCAGGAAGGTCATCTGCAGTGTATAAGAACAGAGTCACTGCATGTTTACCAGCACTCACAAAAAAATATTTTTAATCTGACAGGTGAAAAATAGTTTAATCTGCATTTCTATGATTCCTAGATCTTGACATGTTAAGCACATCAAACCTTTATCTGACGTACATTACAAATATTTTCCCTCCAGGTTGGTATTGCGATTTTTTGAAATTTTTACAGTTAAGCCAATCTCTTCCTTTGTAATTTCTTCCAATTCTTTTGTAATTAGGTTCTTCTCTATTTCTAGATCAATTAAATTTTCACTTGTATTTCTTTCTAGTTTGTTTATGGTTTTTTGTTTTTTTCTTTGAGTTTACACAGTAATTTATTTTGTTAGACTTTTTTTTCCTTTTCTATTCTTTTTTTAAGTGGAGTATAGTTGCTTTACATGGCTGTGTCAGTTTTATGTTTTGTTTTTTACACATGTAATTATTTTTTGGCAGGATACAGGGCAAAAGTCTTTTTTCCCCCATAATCATGTCTCCTTCACTTATAAATTGAGTAAGTTTTCCTTTCCCCACTGATTTATGATGCCACCTTTACTATCTAAGGAATTCTTATATTACTTGAGTATGTCTACAGTCTTTATAACCCTCTTTCACTGTCTGTCGGTTTTGATGCTAGTACTGCACTTTTTTGATTACTTACATCTACTCATTCACTAAGGACCACCACAATCTCTTCCAGGAAGCCTCCCTGATTCTCCCAAAAAGATACCATTGCTGCCTCCTTTTTCACCTTTATAATATATAAAATTTCACCTTATATCACAGTTAACAAAGTTGATCTTACCCAATTATATTCTTGAGAGCAAGCAACTGGTACACTATATATTCATTAAAATCAAATTATGGGATTTGCATTAAAAGGTAACGATGGCAGAACCGATCCTGTTTGACAAAAAAATGAAAATAGGCAACTCTCTCATTTGCCTAACAAAAATCATTGTGCCATCCATGACGAAAAAATTATAAAGGTGAATGAACCCTAGTTTGTGCTTTAGGGAGTTCACTTAGTAGGGGAAAGACATGAAAATATACGTGCTTAAATACACTATGACTAACGTGTATAAAATAAAAAAACAAAGAAAGAGAAAGGGAAAAACTAAGCGAGCAGTGGGGTAGTGTTTCAAGCAGTGGACATACCTATGAGCTGGGTTTATCATGTTTCTTAAATGTTCGAGGATTTGTAATTAATCTGAATGACAAAGTGCATCAATTCAGATTCTTTAGCAGAAGTTACATTAACGTAGCCTTCATTCTGAGAACTTTTTAAGGAAGCCTAATACAGTGTGGGTAGTTCGGCCAAGCCTAGGAGCAGCTCTGCTCCGAAGCCCTTTCATTAGCACGAACCCGAGATGACTAGAACCTGACAGAGGCGTGAATTAACCCACGACAGGTGAAAATCAGACATGGGGTTGCGAGATAAACCTTTACCCACCTGAGGCTTCTACTCTATAAACCACTTACTGGGGTTGGTTTAAAAGCAATGAAGACTACAGACTCCTTGTTGTGAGAGCCAGCACAGTTCCAGGCCCAAGGCTCACCTCGCTGCGCGCCTCAGGCCCCAGCCAAGCCCTGGCCAGATGTTAGGACAAGAACTACTGACGTCACGGAAACGTGACGTCACCAGCACTGACGCAGTCTAACAGGGAGGGGCCTTTCAGCTCACCTCAGAACGCCGTCAGCTCCACGGAGCAGCGAGCTGGCCGCCTCGCACTCTGCCCTGAGGGTCCGAATAGTCAGAGCTGCGGGAACCGAAGCGCCGGAGTCGCTCAGGAGTTAAGGAGCGGCCATCCCTCTCCCGCCTTGACCCTTAACCGCGTCCTCTCTAAGGCCCAGGCGCGGTCCAGGCGGCCGCGCGCTCACGAGCCCGCCGCTTGCGGCGGTCACGCGCACGCACGCTCGTGCGCCCGTTCCCTGAGAACCCGGAAGTGCGAGGGAGAGGCGAGCCACGTGGGTGGAGCTGGAGCGCAGCTCGCATGGGGGAGTCTATCCCGCTGGCAGCCCCGGTCCCGGTGGAACAGGCGGTGCTGGAGACGTTCTTCTCTCACCTGGGTATCTTCTCTTACGACAAGGCCAAGGACAATGTGGAGAAGGAACGAGAGGCCAACAAGAGCGCGGGGGGCAGCTGGCTGTCGCTGCTGGCGGCCTTGGCCCACCTGGCCGCGGCAGAGAAGGTCTATCACAGCCTCACCTACCTGGGGCAGAAACTAGGTACCTCCGCCCCGCCCCCCGTGCCCCTTGAGGAAGGAAAGGGAGTATATTCCGCCTTCGGCAGTGGCTTGGGTTCCCTGTCTCTGTCACTCTTAGCCGCAGGCTCAACTCCGCACTCCCAGGTCTCCTCCCACCGATCCCGTCCTTCCCTAGGCTTCCACAAACCCCGCCCACCGGCCTCCGCGGCAGATAGATTGGCGGTCCGGGTGGATGTTGTTTGCAGGGCTGTGCTTCAAACCGATGGCTGTATCCATTTTGCTCATGCATGGATTGGTGCCGTAAAAGAGAAGTTAAACTCTATGTCCTCGCTCTCTAACCAGTGACACTGCGGCGAGAGGAGCAAAACTTGGCAATACAACCTAGTTAGAATTCATGAACACTATTGTCTGGCTTCTTAAGGCCCCAGAGAGTTACAGATGGAGTCCTACCCCCTGTTCGTAGACCCACAATAAATATCTAATGAATGAAGAGAAAAATGAATGCTGGACAGGAAAGGCAAGAAATATGCCTAACACTAACAAGAGGGGCCTTACAGGGAAAATGGTAAACACTCTTATCCCATGATAAATCTTGCCCCTGAAAATAAGATGCAGGAGCTGATTTTCACTAGTAGAAACAATTAGTATGAGTAAATCAGAAGGAAATAATATATGTGAAAGCCAAGGGCTATACATACGAAGTATTACTACTTATAATTACCAATATTATGAATCCCAGAGCTTTTAGTTGTTTTAGTACTTTGGCGTATTTTAGACCCTTTAATATCAGAGGCACAGGGTCTGGTATGAATGAAGGACATATAACAGTATAAAATAGAAGTGTACAACTGAGTGCAGATTCCAGTTTGAGTTTCTCCCCCCAGTTTCCTTATATTGCCTGAAGGTGACCATGTACATCTTGCTTTCAGTAAACACTTAAGGGTCAGGGCTTTCTGAGATCTTAACTGTACTTTAGCCTTTCAAACAGTAACTTGTTATTTAGTGTGTTGACTTATTGGCAACAACTAGTCAGATAGTTTCACCTTGTGTATTTTTTCCTCCCTTGCTTACAGTGGCACTTCTCAGAAATTTACAATTGCTCTTGCAGTGTTATAATTCCCCTTTCTACAGATTGGCAAATTGTGTGCATGCAGTTGTGCGGGTAGGTGACAGAGCCTATACCAGAATACCTACCTTTGAACTGTCAGATTGTGTTTGTATCCAAATGATTTATAAAAATTGTAGATGTAGTATAATTTACAGTTATATATTAAATAATTTACATATTATTATGTATATGTGAAAATGAGGAGGATTCTGGCTGTAAAATTGAAGGTGGGTAATTTTCTTGCAGTTTTAGTGTTTTTAGATTCCCCCGCCTCATGAAGAATGGTGATTGATCCCAGCGCCATGTTTCTTAGGTTTTTTTCTTTTAGCTCACCTATGAGGATTTGATAACCTGTGGCCTCACTCCCCAGAAAAATATATATGTAATACAATTTTGCATGTAATCTGAAAGGGTTCAGTTGGATTTCCTAAAGCCTATGTATAGACTTCAGTCAAGAAATCTACTCTAGTTTAAGTTGCATGTGCCTGGTTTTAGGTGCCTGGCTGTGCCTAACAACATGCACAAGGCCATCACTGTCTCTGACTTGGGTTCTCTGAAGTGGCTCTTATTATGTAAAGTGATGAGCCTGAGGGCTGTGCTTTGAAATTGATCCACGGAGCAGTTTACACTGTGAAACATGCTCAGGCGCTCTTCAGGCTCCCAGCTGATCTGTCACTTCGGTGTAAATGTTCTGAAAATGGCATGTTTAATGCCACATAACTTACTGGGGTGTACAGTAAATGTAGGTTCCAGATGTAAATTTTTAGCTTTGCAATTACCTTACCGTTTTTTGATACTGGAATGTTTGTGATATCAACGTGCTTAAAATATGACTTCATGATTATTGAGTTGACTCTCCATTTTCTTAAAAACTTGGGAAAATTTTTATGTTGCTACTTAAAACAGTTCCATGTTCTTCAACTACTTTGCTATTTAGAACATTTATATGGTTTTCTTTAAAAAGCAAAACAAGGGCTTCACTGGTGGCGCAGTGGTTGGGAGTCCGCCTGCCGATGCAGGGGACACGGGTTTGTGCCCCGGTCCTCCCACATGCCGCGGAGCCTGTGCGTCTGGAGCCTGTGCTCCGCAGCGGGAGAGGCCACAGCAGTGAGAGGCCCGCGTACCACAAAAAAAAAAAAAAAAAAAAAAAAAAAGCAAAACAAAAAGTTTACGTGTATTTTTTAAACATGTAGAAAGCACGGTTTTAAAAAGTGAGTCTTTTTGACCTCACTTTTGTGACTGGTGTTTATTGGAGACCTTGGCAGTGAATCCTGATTATAGATGCAAGTGTGGGACTTTAGACAAAGAACAAACCTGACAGGGAGCCTTCTGTTCCTGTCTTGGCTCAGCTGAAAAACTTTGGGGCAAACCCTTATCTTGGAGCCCTCTCTTTACTTTGAGGTGAGAATATATCTATTTGGGGAAAGATCAGTAATTAAAGTATGCTGACTCAATACCTGCAGAGGACTTTAGAAGGTCATACTTTTCTCCCCTTTGTTTCATTGCTGGAGAGTTTCCTCAACATCTGGTGGCTGGAAGATACCATGGTAGAAAATGACTTAACTTGAGAACTGATGTTTAAAGATTATCATTAGCAAGAAGTTGTGGAATAAAATATTCAATTAGAAGTGCAAAACTTTAATATACTCATTCCTTGAAATTTCATGATGTGAGATAGACTGTTGAAATCTTGAAAAATAATGAGCATTCATAAAACGAGACTTCCATGGAAACAATTCAAAATAATCATATTTTATAAATTCAAAAAACTGAGACAAGAAGTCTGGTGTCTCTGATTCCTTATTTCCCAGCATGAAGGAAGGCCACTCTCCATTAGATGCTCCTAACCAGGGTAGTCACCAAGTAGGCTTGTGTTCCTGAGAGATTTGAGAAGAGAGACGTGTTTAAAACAAATGCGTTGGTGGTCTCTCCCTTCCTTAAAGTGTCAGGTAACTTGGTTTCACATAGTAGTAATGGATGTTTATTGATAAGAGGTATTCTTTATATTTATATGGTGTTTCCACACCCCCAGGTAAGGGTAATTTAATGAAGAAGGTATCCCTTTTTCACCCAGAGTTAAAATTTTCACCAAGTTCACCTTGTTTAACAGCGGAAGTGAGTACACAGTTAAGGTCACCTAGCTATCTATCAAATAGCTAGCTATTCTTTTTACAGTACTTGAAGCTCCCAATTTACCACAGAGTTGCAGAAGCCCAACTCTGTAGTATTGAGAGCTTCTTATATCAGTTATAAATGGAAGGGGAAGGGATTAGCAGTATTGATTACATGCTTTGCTCCAGGTGTGTTACATACCAGATGTTATTTCATTGTGTCTTTTTAGTTTCATGTTAAAACAACAACTAAGGCTCAAAGTGGCTAAGGTTAAGTCCTGTGCACATCACACAGCTTGTAAATTTGGAAGCTGGGATTTGGAACCAAGTCTTTCAGACTTCCCGAGCTTTTAAATTTTACTTGGTACTCTTGCTGCCTTCGTAACCTAAGAGATTTTGTCTTAGACCTGGGCACAGAGGTCCATTTATTTCATACTATCACTTTACAAAATCTGCAAAGCTAGACTTAATATGGGTGGAGAGGAAAGGCAAACCTTCCAGGATACAGTCCTGTATGGGATGTTGGTGTCAGGGTCAATCCACCTGTACCATATAGTTTTTGCTGCTATTAGTAGGAGAAATGATGTGAATGCTAGTCAGTCTGGGCAGTATATTGGAGAAAACACTTTTTCAGTATCAGCAGTTTGCCTGTGAAATCAGTAGTAGTAGGGTGACCAACCCTATAGGTTTGCCCGGAGTTGAGGGGGTTTTCAGGACATGGGACTAAGGGTTTCCTGAGAAGCTAGCCTTTCAGTACTAAAACCTGGAAAGTCATGGGTAAACTGGGACAAGGTGGCTGCCGTAGTGGTAAGGGATATAAGATTCATTTCTTGAAATACAAACTGGGCAATGAATTGTGAAATGTTTCATTCATTAAGAGGACATTTTACAAATGCCTTGATAAGTAATTGATACTCCTAATTGGTATGTTTAGAATAGTAACTCATTCATTAAAGCATTCTATGAATATCAACAGAAAATTTAAAATGTCATTCATCTCTGAGATTTTTATATATTCCTAAGAATTACTGTTTTAAACCTGCCCTGTTTCTTTTTGTTCTCCTAATGTTTTACCTCTGACCTTTGGTGGGTTACAGAATTGCTTAAGAAAACATCTGTGAAACTGGCCCCATAATTTTTAGAAACATAGTTGATCATGTATTAATACAGAAGTAAAGAAATCAGGTCTGTGCCATTTGAACCTTTTTGGTTGTTGAAAAGAATATATGTGGCCTTACTTTTTGCTGATTTCCTTTGGAACCCCCGAGTTACAATATGAGTTACAGCAGCAGTTATTTATAATTGCTTCCTACTGTTTTTTTGTTTTTGTTTTTTCTATTTTATTTTCTTTCTTTATTTATTTTTGGCTGCTTTGGGTCTTCATTGCTGCGCGTGGGCTTTCTCTAGTTGTGGCGAGCCGGGACTATTCTTCGATGCGGTGTGCCGGCTTCTCGTTGCAGTGGCTTCTCTTGTTGCAGAGCACGGGCTCTAGGCGCGTGGGCTTCAGTAGTTGTGGCCCGTGGGCTCTAGAGCGCAGGCTCAGTAGCTGTGGCACACAGGCTTAGTTGGTCCGCGGCGTGTGGGATCTTCCCGGACCAGGATCAAACCCATGTTCCCTGCGTTAGCAGGCGGATTCTTAACCACTGCGCAACCAGAGAAGTCCTACTTCCTACTCTTAATAATTCACAATAGGGTGCTTATTATGATACAACCTGTACCGTCGACCTTCTTAAGAGCACTAACAGTCCCTTTGTTCCCCTGGGATCCCAGTAGTCCGTGTTTTCCATTTTCTCATACAGCTTGAAAGGAAAATGCAACTCCAAAGCAGAAATAAAATTTTCTGATTTACCAGGAATAACAACAGTGTTGCATAATTGGGTGTTCTCTTTTGTTTTAAATATCTTTATGTGGAAGGAGCGTTTTTTAGATCCAGGTTGATGTCACTTGCTAGGTTAATCATCCTCTGAATTAGATCTGAATCCTCATTGAAGTGGGCTGGGGGAATATTGGCGCATGGGTAAGGAAATTTTTTTAAAAATTTTATTTGTTTTTTTATATAGCAGGTTCTTATTAGTTATCCATTTTATACATCTTGTGTATATATGTCAATCCCAATCTCCCAATTCATCACACCACCCCCCGCCACTTTCCCCCCTTGCTGTCCATACGTTTGTTCTCTACATCTGTGACTCAATTTCTGCCCTGAAAATAGCTTTAGCTGTACCATTTTTCTAGGTTCCACATATGTGTGTTAATATACGATATTTGTTTTTCTCTTTCTGACTTACTTCACTCTGTATGACAGTCTCTAGATCCATCCACATATCTACAAATGACCCAATTTTGTTCCTTTTCATGGCTGAGTAATACTCCATCGTATATACGTACCACATCTTCTTTATCCATTCATCTGTTGATGGGCATTTAGGTTGCTTCTATGTCCTGGCTATTGTAAGTAGTGCTGCAATGAACATTGGGGTGCATGTATCTTTTTGAATTATGGTGTTCTCTGGGTATATGCTCAGTAGTGGGATTGCTGGGTCATATGGTAATTCT
>NC_041219.1:756872-758093 GCF_002837175.3 Physeter macrocephalus | reverse complement strand
TAGGAGGTGGATCAAAAAAGATCTTGCTGTGATTTATGTCAAAGAGTGTTCTTCCTATGTTTTCCTCTAAGAGTTTTATAGTGTCTGGTCTTATATTTAGGTCTTGAATCCATTTTGAGTTTATTTTCGTGTATGTGTTAGGGAGTGTTCTAATTTCATTCTTACACATAGCTGTCCAGTTATCCCGGCCCCACTTATTGAAGAGACTGTCTTTTCTCCATTGTATATCTTTGCCTTCTTTGTATAGATTAGTTGACCTTTGGTGCATGGGTTTATCTCTGTGCTTTCAGTACTGTTCCATTGATCTATATTTCTGTTTTTGTGCCAGGACCTTATTGGCTTGATTACTGTAGCTTTGTAGTGTAGTCTGAAGTCGGGGAGTCTGATTCCTCCAGCTCCATTTTTTTCCCTCAAGACTGCTTTGGCTATTTGGGGTCTTTTGTGTCTCCATACAAATTTTAAGAAGTTTTGTTGTAGTGCTATAAAAAATGCCATTGGTAATTTGATAGGGATTGCATTGATCTGTAGATTGCTTTGGGTAGTATAGTCATTTTCACAATATTGATTCTTCCAATCCAAGAACATGGTATATCTCTCCATCTGTTGGTATCATCTTTAATTTCTTTCATCAGTGTCTTATAGTTTTCTGCATACAGGTCTTTTGTCTCCTTAGGTAGGTTTATTCCTAGGTATTTTATTCTTTTTGTTGCAGTGGTAAATGGGAGTGTTTCCTTAATTTCTCTTTCAGATTTTTCATCATTAGTGTATAGGAATGCAAGAGATTTCTGTGCATTAATTTTGTATCCTGCAACTTTACAAAATTCATTGATTACTTCTAGTAGTTTTCTGGTGGCATCTTTTGAATTCTCTATGTATAGTGTCATGTCATCTGCAAACAGTGACACTTTTACTTCTTCTTTTCTGATTTGTATTCCTTTTATTTCTTTTTATTTTCTGATTGCCATGGCTAGGACTTTCAAAACTATGTTTCAAAAGCTTTTTCTGCATCTATTGAAATGATCATATGGTTTTTATTCTTCACTTTGTTAATATGGTGTATTACATTGATGGATTTGCATATATTGAAGAATCCTTGCATCCCTGGGATAAATCCCACTTGATCTTGGTGTATGATCCTTTTAATGTGTTGTTGGATTCTGTTTGCTAGTATTTTGTTGAGGATTTTTGCATCTATATTCATCAGTGATATTGGTCTTTAAT
>NC_041219.1:755070-756030 GCF_002837175.3 Physeter macrocephalus | reverse complement strand
GGCTTGTATTGCTATAAACTTCCCTCTTAGATCTGCTTTTGCTGCATCCCATAGGTTTTGGATTGTCATGTTTTCATTGTCATTTGTCTCTAGGTATCTTTTCATTTCATCTTTGATTTCTTCAGTGATATCTTTGTTATTCAGTAACATATTGTTTAGCTTCCATGTGTTTGTGTTTTTTACATTTTTTCCCTGTAATTGATTTCTAATCTCATAGCGTTGTGCTCAGAAAAGATGCTTGATATGATTTCAATTTTCTTAAATTTACTGAGGCTTGATTTGTGACCCAAGATGTGATCTATCCTGGAGCATGTTCCATGCGCACTTGAGAAGAATGTGTAATCTGCTATATTTGGATGGAATGTCCTATAAATATCAATTAAGTCTTTTTGGTCTGTTGTGTCATTTACAGCTTGTGTTTCCTTATCATTATGTAGTGTCCTTCCTTGTCTCTTGTAACATTCTTTATTTTATTTACTTTATTTATTTATTTATTTTTTGTTTTTGCGGTACGCGGGCCTTCGTTGCTGCCCACGGGCTTTCTCTAGTTGCAGAGAGCGGGGGCTTCTCTTCACTGCGGCGCGTGGGCTTCTCACTGCGGTGGCTTCTCTTGCTGCGGAGCACGGTCTGAAGTGGGTCTCTTGTAGACAGCATATATATGGGTCTTGTTTTTGTATCCATTCAGTGAGCCTGTGTCTTTTGGTTGGAGCATTTAATCCATTCACGTTTAAGGTAATTATCAATATATATGTTCCTATGACCATTGTCTTAATTGTTTTGGGTTTGTTTTTGTAGCTCCTTTTCTTCTCTTGTGTTTCCTGCTTAGAGAAGTTCTTTTAGCATTTGTTGTAGAGCTGGTTTGGTGGTGCTGAATTCTCTTAGCTCTTGCTTGTCTCTAAAGCTTTTGATTTCTTTGCTGAATCTGAATGAGATCCTTGCTGGGTAGAGTAATCTTGGTTG
>NC_041219.1:754594-754837 GCF_002837175.3 Physeter macrocephalus | reverse complement strand
TTTTTCCCTTGCTGCTTTCAATAATTTTTCTTTGTCTTTAATTTTTGCCAGTTTGAGTACTATGTGTCTTGGCATGTTTCTTCTTCGGTTTATCCTGTATGGGACTCTCTGCGCTTCCTGGACTTGGGTGGCTATTTCCTTTCCCATGTTAGGGAAGTTTTCGACTATAATCTCATCAAATATTTTCTCGGGTCCTTTCTCTCTCTCTCCTCCTCTGGGACCCCTATAACGCAAACGCTGTTA
>NC_041219.1:750624-754495 GCF_002837175.3 Physeter macrocephalus | reverse complement strand
TATTCTGCTATTGATTCCTTCTAGTGTATTTGTCATTTCAGTTATTGTATTGTGTTTGTATTGTATTGTTATTGTGTTTATGTGTTTGTTTGTTCTTTAATTTTTCTAGGTCTTTGTTAAACATTTCTTGCATCTTCTCGATCTTTGCCTTCATTCTTTTTCCAAGGTCGTGGATCATCTTCACTATTATTATTCTGAATTCTTTTTCTGGAAGGTTGCCTATCTCCACTTCATTTAGTTGTTTTTCTGGGGTTTTATCTTGTTCCTTCATCTGGTACATAGCCCTCTGTCTTTTCATCTTGTCTATCTTTCTGTGAATGTGGTTTTTGTTCCACAGGCTGCAGGATTGTAGTTCTTGTAGTAGTTCTTCTTCTGTCTGCCCTCTGGTGCATGAGGCTATCTGAGAGGCTTGTGCAAGTTTCCTGATGGGAGGGAGTGGTGGTGAGTAGAGCTGGCTGTTGTTCTGGTGGGCAGAACTTAGTAAAACTTTAATCTGCTTGTCTGCTGATGGGTGGGGCTGGGTTCCCTCCATGTTGGTTGTTTGGCCTGAGGTGACCGAACACTGGAGCCTACCTGGGCTCGTTGGTGGGACTAATGGCGGACTCTGGGAGCCCTCACACCAAGGAGTACTTCCCAGAGCTTCTGCTGCCAGTGTCCTTGTCCTCATGGGGAGACACAGCCACCCCCCACTTCTGCAGGGGACCCTGCAACACTGGCAGGTAGGTCTGTTCAGTCTCCTATGGGGTCACTCCTGCTTCCCCTGGGTCCCGATGCGCACACTACTTTGTGTGTGCCCTCCAAGAGTGGAGTCTCTGTTTCCCCAGTCCTGTCGAAGTCCTGCAATCAAATCCCACCAGCTTTCAAAGTCTGATTCTCTAGGAATTCCTCCTCCCGTTGCCAGACCCCCAGGTTGGGAAGGCTGACGTGGGGCTCAGAACCTTCACTCCAGTGGGTGGACTTCTGTGGTATAAGTGTTCTCCAGTTTGTGAGTCAGCCACGCAGCAGTTATGGGGTTTGATTTTATTGTGATTGCGCCCCTCCTACCATCTCACTGTGGCTTCACCTTTGTCTTTGGATGTGGGGTATCTTTTTTGGTGAGTTCCAGTGTCTTTCTGTCGATGATTGTTCAGCAGTTAATTGTGATTCCGGTGCTCTTGCAAGAGGGAGTGAGAGCATATCCTTCTAGTCCGCCATCTTGAACCAATCTCCTGGGTAAGGATATTATACACAGGTCCACCACTACACTGAGTTGTACTGCTGTTAATTTACTCTACAGTTAAATTATGAATCACAAAATATTTAAATCCAAATCATCGAAGTCAGAGAACATGGTAGATGAAAACTCATTGAGCTCAGCAGTTTAGGTTCTTTCCTTTTGGATGCTGAGAGGTGTTTTGTACTTCCAGTTTCTCTACCTTACCTGTCATGTGCTTATGTCATTTGTCTACCAGGGGGCCAGTCTTTCTTCAGCAGGAAGGACTCCATCCGCACCATCTATACTTCCCTGCATAATGAGCTGAAGAAGGTGGTGACTGGCCGTGGTGCCCTTGGGGGGACCGCACCTCACGTGGAAGAGCTCCTTTCCCACCTGTCAGAACAGCTCTGCTTCTTTGTTCAGGCTCGGATGGAGATCGCAGACTTCTATGAGAAGATGTACACCCTCAGCACACAGAAGTTCATCAATACCGAAGAGCTCGTTGGCCTTTTAGACACCATCCTCAAGAAGTACAGCTCCAGGTCAGTGTAGGGGAGGAGGGAGGGAGGGATAGAATATGGCAGCCTCACAATCCCACACAGAGTCTCAGTCTTCCCCACACCCCTGCGAAAATCTGTGATGGAATAACTGTGAAGGAGAAATAGCTGTATTACATTTTATACACATTAATTAATCAACAGGTATACATTAGGCATCTTCTTTGGGCTTAGTTAACACCATACTGGATGGATGCTTCTCTGAGCAGTAGCAAAAGGTTGAGAATGAAGTAATCCTTAAAAGTTGTATTGTAACTGGCTTTCCTGCTTATGAAAGAATTCACACAACAACAAGAGAATTGTATATCAAATAGTGTGACTTTTTAACAAACCACTATTCAAATAAATGTCTCTTTCAAAGTCATCACCTTGGTGAGTTATCCAGTTGATTCCTCTGATGGAGCCATTACTTAACATGTGTAGGGAACTCCTTTATGATTGCTTTCAGCACCTGTCTCATAGTTTTGATTTTGTCTTAAACTTCCTTGGTGGAGGCAGGCATCGGTGCTTTGGAGGAGGGCATGTTCTTTTGATAGTCAAAAAGATATTTGTAGCCAGTTTAATTTTTTTTAAAAAGATGTTGATCAACTGGAAAATATTTTGAAGGAAATTGCTGCTTATAAAGTGAGACTGGTTATAATGTATTGCTCACTGCCTGGCCCAAGAAGCAGTTCCAAAAGAATTTGAGTAGTGTTGTGAACATCATTGACTGATGATGTTGAATGACTGAATGACTGTCAATGACTAAAACTGAATGACTCAGTTTTATTTTGGGGTCCTTGGAGCCTGGCTTAGAGCCTTGCACATAGTAGGTGCTCAGTAATTTTATGACGAATTAAATGGAAAGTGATGCTAATCATTAGAGAAATGCAAATCAAAACTACAATGAGGTATCACCTCACACCGGTCAGAATGGCCATCATCAAAAATTCTACAAACAATAAATGCTGGAGAGGGTGTGGAGAAAAGGGAGCTCTCTTGCACTGTTGGTGGGAATGTAGATTGATACAGCCACTATGGAGGTTCCTTAAAAAACTAAAAGTAGAACTACCATACGACCCAGCAATCCCACTACTGGGCATATACCCTGAGAAAACCATAATTCAAAAAGAGTCATGTACCACAGTGTTCATTGCAGCTCTGTTTACAATAGCCAGGACATGGAAGCAACCTAAGTGTCCATAGACAGATGAATGGATAAAGAAGATGTGACACATATATACAATGGAATGTTACTCAACCATAAAAAGAAATGAAATTGAGTTATTTGTAGTGAGGTAGATGGACCTAGAATCTGTCATACAGAGTGAAGTAAGTCAGAAAGAGAAAAACAAATACCATATGCTAACACATGTATATGGTATCTAAAAAAAAAAAAGGTCATGAAGAACCTAAGGGCAGGACGGGAATAAAGATGCAGACCTACTAGAGGATGGACTTGAGGACACGGGGAGGGGGAAGGGTAAGCTGGGATGAAGTGAGAGAGTGGCATGGACATATGTACACTACCAAATGTAAAATAGATAGATAGCTAGTGGGAAGCAGCCGCATAGCACAGGGAGATCAGCTAGGTGCTTTGTGACCACCTAGAGGGGTGGGATAGGGAGGGAGGGAGGGAGATGCAAGAGGGAAGAGATATGGGGATGTGTGTATATGTATAGCTGATTCACTTTGTTATAAAGCAGAAACTAACACACCATTGTAAAGCAATTATACTGCAATAAAGGTGTTAAAAAGAAAAAAAAAAACAAAAAGAGTCATGTACCACAATGTTCATTGTAACACTGTTTACAATAACCAGGACATGGAAACAACCTAAGTGTCCATTGACAGATGAATGGATAAAGAAGATGTGGCACATATATACAATGGAGTATTGCTCAGCCATAAAACGAAACGAAATTGAGTTATTTGTAGTGAGGTGGATGGACCTAGAGTCTGTCGTACAGAGTGAAGTCAGAAAGAGAAAAGCAAATACCGTATGCTAATACATATATATGGAATCTAAAAAAACAAATGGTTCTGATGAACCTAGGGGCAGGACAGGAATAATGACACAGATGTAGAGAATGGACTTGCTTTGTGACCACCTAGAGGGGTGGGATAGTGAGGGTAGGAG
>NC_041219.1:744851-750597 GCF_002837175.3 Physeter macrocephalus | reverse complement strand
TATATGTATAGCTGATTCACTTTGTTATACAGCAGAAACTAACACAACATTGTAAAGCAATTATACTCCAATAAAGATGTGTAAAAAAATAAAATAAATAAATTGAAAGTGATGACTTTGAAGGATACCACTCCTTTGGATGTATGAGTTCAGATATGTTTGCTTAAAAAAGAAAGGCAGAGGGCTTCCCTGGTGGCGCAGTGGTTGCACGTCCGCCTGCAGATGCAGGGGAACCGGGTTCGCGCCCCGGTCTGGGAGGATCCCGCGTGCCGCGGAGCGGCTGGGCCCGTGGGCCATGGCTGCTGAGCCTGTGCGTCCGGAGCCTGTGCTCCGCAATGGGAGAGGCCACAACAGAGGAAGGCCCGCATACCACCAAAAAAAAAAAAAAAAAAAAAGAAAGGCAGATATATTCATTTATATTCCCAAATTAAGCCTAATACTCATCTGATTAATGGACTGGGGGAAGTAGGCTAAGTGGAGAGGTTAAAAGAGACTTCACAGAGGAGGTAGAATCTGAGAAGACTCTTAAGGGCAGGTAGGATTTTGAAAGAAAAGACAGGTAGAAAGAATAGGTTCCTCCATATCTGTGACTCCACATCCAGAGATTCAAAGTATTGAATATATTACCTACTAAAATACGTTATCTCCTAAAATATATTACATACATGGGTTTGTAATATATTTTATATGTGTATATAAGTGGACCTGTGCAGTTCAAACCCATGTATGTCATTCAAGGGTCAGCTGTATTCTAAATTTTTATTTATTTTTAGTAGGTAACATATTAACATGGCTCAAAATTTATGAAGTACAAAAAAATGCAGTAGTGAAAAGTCTACCTTCTGCCCCTGTTCCTCAGCTACTTAATTTCTTTCCTAAGAGTCAATGAATGTTAACAAGTTCTGTCATTCTCAAGAGATAGTCTATGCATATAAATACACACATTTCCTTTTTTTAAACAAATTTTACATGTTTACAAATTTTTTTTATCTTTGGAAATTTTCTTTTATTTCTCCCTCAAATCTGATTAGTATATGTTTTCTTTTAATAAAATAATTTTTTTTGAACCAAAAGCTACAGTACAATTGGAGCTGTGATTCTCAAGAGGAAGAGATCTTATGTGGTGATTCCCAAATGCTAATGTGAAAGTGTTTTGCTGAACCATTTTGGGAGCTTAAGAAAAATACCATTACCTGAGCCCTTCTTTCCCAAAAGAGTAAGATTCAGTGATTTGGGGTTGGGTGCCTAGAAACCTGTCTGTTTTAAAAGTTCCCTGTGATACTGATACATAAGTCTGCAAGAAAAATTGGATAAATAAGGAAAAGATGCCAACATTAGGATATACTGGTTATTGAACCTCACCAATGTGTGTGCAAGTGCCTGTGTGTATGTTGTGTCATAGTAATGAATGGTTATTACTATATAATTGTTTTTATTTTTATTTTATTAGATTTGTGACCTATCATCTTTGAACTTCTTTGAAACATCCCACTTCTCAGAGGCCTGGGAATTTCTTCCATTGCAGTAGCAAAAGCCCAGGTTTCATTCTTGAAGATCTTAGGGCAGTACTTGGCAGTACCCCTTATCCAGCTGAGTGGATACTGATGGAGCTGGCTGTAAATCACATATGGTCAATAGGTGTTTTCAGCTATTGTCTCCATCCTCCACCAATGCTACCTTTGTCTACTTAATAGGGAATTAATGATCACAGACACATCCTAGCCTAAAAATTATCTACAGTAGAGGCTTTGGGTTAATTTGAACAACATAAATTCTGTAGTTTAGAATTTCTGAAAAGTTGAAATTCTGTATTCTATATTCATTTTCTTTGGGAAGTGAAATTATTTTAGATATAAATTAACATGATTTGCCCTTTGCTTTCAGAGATGAAGGGGAGTCATGTTTTGTTTTTCTCCTCTGGAAGCCAGGTGTGCTCAGAGTAGAATGGTGTTAAAGGTTTCCTCTTTTGGCAAACTTATTACATTATTAAGCAAATGTAAATTCTTGTTTAAGAATCACAGTCATTTGTGATGCTGCATTTCAAATTGAATAATTAACATTAATCATTTGAGTTTTCATTGTGTGCCCTTTAGAAGAAAAAACATGATTTAACTAACTCATGCAGGGTCAGGGTGTCTACTATTCCTTGAATACTTTTGAGGAGAAGTAGAACTTGGGTTTTTATTTCCAAGGAAGTATCAGTGGAACATTTTTTGATTCAGTAGAATTTGTTTTGAATTTATTTACCTGTTTTGTACAGTGGACATAAAAGAAAATTCTGGCTAATCTTTCTATTTCATGGTTAAAACAAAACTGGAAGATAGATTATTAATGCAATTTAATATATACTCTCCTAAATCAAGAACTTTTAATTGAAGTATAGTTGATACACAGTATTATATAAGTTTCAGGTGTACCGTGTAGTGATTCACAATTTTTAAATGTTATACTCCATTTATAGTTATTATGAAATATTGGCTGTATTCCCTGTGTTGTATCATATATCCCTTTTTTTTTTTTTGGCCATGCCGTGCAGCACGCACGATCCTAGTTCCCTGACCAGGGATCAAACCCGTGCCCCCTGCAGTAGAAGCACAGAGTCTTAACCACTGGACCGCCAGGGAAGTCCCATATATCCTTGTAGCTTATTTTAAATATAATAGTTTGTACCTCTTAATCCTCTCCCCCTATATTGCCCCTCCCCCTTCCCTCTCCCCACTGAAAACCACTAGTTTTACAACATGATTTTTAAGAAATAATTTTTTTAAAGAAGTCAGCAAATATTCATTCTAGACAGCTTTTAAAAATCCATCTGGTATGGCAATAATATTCTATTAAATGATTTTTATTTAATCATAATTTTATAGCTAGGATTTAAAGAGCATTTTTTTAAAAACTGAGTTACATAAATTTCTGTTTGCATTTTAGGAAGCACATTTTTTTTTGATCTGAATGCTTCAAATGACGGAATTCTCACCAAGGGCGGAACAGTGATTTATTTAGTCTTTATGCCCTTTTTCCTTCAAAAAACAGATTCATGATGATAAGACTGTTAATGAAACAGTTGCATGTGTGTAGTTCAACAAGGTTAACTGTTGCCCACTGAAAATTTCATAAGCAAAACCAGCAATAGTACAATTTCTGTAGGATGCGTTCTACTCTAGGTATTTGACTCGCCTAGGTCTTTTTTTTTTTTGCGGTACGCGGGCTTCTCCGGTTGTGGAGCACAGGCTCGGGACGCGCAGGCTCAGCGGCCATGGCTCACGGGCCTAGCCGCTCCACAGCATGTGGGATCTTCCCGGACTGGGGCACGAACCTGTGTCCCCTGTATCGGCAGGTGGACTCTCAACCACTGCGCCACCAGGGAAGCCCTTGCCTAGATCTTAACAGTGGAGACTCAAGGCTTTCTGTGATCTTGCCCCAGCCCAACTTTTCAAATTATCTAAGGCCCATCAAATGCCTTAAATTGCACTCAAACTCCTAGTAAAAAGGAAGCAGCTTCAAAGAGAAAACTTTGAGGATTTTAAGCAGAAGCCAAAAAAACAGTCCATAATCTAATGTATTCCCCATAAGTATTTGCCATTTCCTACCTTGGTTCCTGTTACTTAGTTTGCTTAGAATGTCCTCCAATTTGTAGGGGAGGAAAAAATATCTTTTTCCTTTACTCTTCTAAGTATCTCAGCTGGGGGCCCTTTAACAAAAGACAGATTAACAAGAGAAAAGCATACAAATGTATTTTAATATAGGTTTTATGTGGCATGGAGCCTTCTAAGGAAATGAAGACCCAAAGAAGTTGTTAAACCTGTGTTTTTATGCTAGATTTGATGAAGAGTGAGAGTTGTGGAAAAATGTGCTAGGATGAAAAAAGGTATGAGCTAAGTGTACTAAACTGGGGGAAACAGCAAGGCCCGTTAGTTCAGATTTCTCTCTGTGACCTTATGTCTTTGGAGATAAGGATGCTCCTTTCCTCAGGGTACAGGGAGGGAACCTCTTACTTGAGGGTTTTATGATCTGCTTCAAGAGAAGGTCAGAAAGTCCTTCCTGCATATGTCATTTCTCAAATTCATTCAGCTTAAAATAGTCAGTATACCAAGATGCCATATTTTGGGGTAGTGTGTTCTGAACCTCATCAAGTTCTATCATGTGTCAATTAGCTGTTCCCACAATTATTTTGTATAACAGAGTACCCCCAAAATCACACTTTCGGGCTTGCAGGTCTATTGGGAGTTGTCTGATGTAGGCTGGGCTTAACTGGGTAGCTCTGCTGAACACCGTTGGTCTCATTCGGCTTGGCTTATTGCTGTGAGTTTTGGGCTTGGTCAGCTACACATGTGTTCGTTCTGAGCCCAAGGTTAGAGGGGAAGCGCTACCCAGTGATGACGCCCAAGTGCCGAAGAACAAGCCCAATCAAGCTCATTTTAAGCCTTTGCTTGCATCAGATCTGTTAACATCCCTTTGGCAAGTCACATAGCCCGATCCATGGTCCAAGGGGTGGGAAAGTACACTCTACCTCTGGTGGGAGAGGCCGCAGAATCACACAGCAAAGGATGTGGAATCAGGGGTGGTTAAGAATTGGGGCCAGAAATTTAAGCTCTCATCTTCACGTGGCTAAATCCTACCTGTTCTTTAAGCTTTATGACTCAATTGAAATCCTGTCTCCTCTATGACCTGCACAATCTTTCAACCAAAAGGAATTGCTCCTTTTTCTAAACTGTTAGTTGATTTGTACCCCTCATAAGAGATGTATTACTTCCTGCTTATATCCATTATAAATACCTCCTTCTACCAGGGGAGGTCCTGTAGGGCAAACCTTTGGCTAATTCATCTTTATATCTTCAATGTAATTATATCTAAAAACTAGTATAGTGATTGCTTTAAATGAGATTATGGATTTTTTTAATGTGGTGAAATATACACAACATAAAATTTACTTTAACCATTTCTAAGTGTACAGTTTTTGTGTTTTTTGTTTTTTTAATTTTTTTAAATTTTATTGTTTTGTTTGTAATAAAACATACAGAATATAAAATGTATCACCTTAACTATTTTAAGTGTGCAGTTGAGTGGCATTAAGTACATTCACAATGTTGTGCAACCATCACCACCATCCATTTCCAGAATTTTTTTTAAATCATCCAAACAGAAACTGTACCCATTCAGCAATAACGTCCTATTCTCCCCTCTACTCAGCCTCTGGTAACCTCCATTCTAATTTCTGTCCCTGTGAACTTGCCTCTTTGGTGTCTCTCATACAAGTGGTATCATGTGACATCAGTCCTCTTGTGTCAGGCTGATTTCACTTATCATAATGTTTCCAAAGGTTCATCCATGTTGTAGCATGCATCAGTACTTTGTGTTTTTTTTAATGGCTGCATAACATTTTGTTGCTTAAGTGTACAGTTTTGTGACATTCATATATTCACATTGTACTACAGTTTTATTTTTAATTGGGCTTCTGACTTCTCACATGCATGGGACCTGCATACTTCTTTTGGAAGGAACTCCTCGATGGGGATTTGTGAAGGAGGGAGTGTGTGCTGGAGCTCCCTTCCTCTCTCTTTTTCTGTCTTCCTTTTTGGCTTTTTTTGGAGCAGATGTTCTCTGCAAATAGTTGTCAATTTATTCTGTATTCAGGCTCTTTCAAGCTTGCTGCCATAGCTGAGGTGTATGTTTTTGGATTACAACAATTTTTTTTTTTTTTTTTTTTTTTTTTTTTTTTTTGCGATACGCGGGCCTCTCACTGTTG
>NC_041219.1:738618-744736 GCF_002837175.3 Physeter macrocephalus | reverse complement strand
TGCGCAGGCTCAGCGGCCATGGCTCACGGGCCCAGCCGCTCCGCGGCATGTGGGATCCTCCCGGGCCAGGGCACGAACCCGTGTCCCCTGCATCAGCAGGCGGACTCTCAACCACTGCGCCACCAGGGAAGCCCTGGATTACAACAATTTAACAGACCCCACTATGGTGTGAGATGTGAATAGGTATGAGGCACAGAGTGGGAATGGGAAAATGATACAACATAATGCTAATCTCAGAGTCTTGGCAGAATAACATTAGCATGAATTTTCAGCTCTTCTTACAGATGAAAAGTAGCTTCGGCATTCACATTGATCCTAATAAATGTTGAACATTTAAACACTTTTCCGTATATGTATACGGAAGAGCTTGTGCAGAATTCTTTCTAAAGGTTTGTACAGAGAAGAGAGTTCATATTCTTTCAAGGAGAACATTGGATATAAATGATGATTTCCAGCTGGAAGCAGAAAAATCACTTCGAGGTTTGTGGTAGATTGAAACCATTTTCCTCTTATTAACAGTCTTACTGTGTTCATAGCTCCTTGGCAGATTTTCGTGATATCCATGATTGTAGAATCTCGTGATACTTAAGGCTCATTAAGTGTCAAGTTGCCTAAAGGCTAAGGTGGTAGGAGCATTTCTCAGAATGCAAAGATTCTGAGACATGCTATAGTGTGTGTGTGAGTGAGGCTTTTTTTTTTTCTTTTTTTACAAATTTATTTATTTTTGGCTGTGCTGGGTCCTTGCCACTGCGCGGGCCCTCTCCAGCTGTGGCGAGCGGGGCGCCACTCCTCGCTGCAGTGCACGGGCCTCCCATTGCGGCGCCTCCCCCCACCGCGGAACAGGGGCTCCAGGCGCAGGGGCCTCAGTAGTTGTGGCTCCCGGGCTCCAGGGCGCAGGCTCATTAGCTGTGGTGCACGGGCTCAGCCGCTCCGCAGCACGTGGGATCCTCCCAGACCAGGGCTTGAACCCATGTCCCCCGCATTGGCAGGCGGACCCCCAACCACTGTGCCACCAGGGAGGTCCCGTGTTAGGCTTTCTTAACGTTTACTTCAAAGCATGTAATGTTTGAAGAGTCCAAATTAGTTAATTAATTGAGTACATGAGCTAGAGGATTTGAGATCTGGTTTATGTTTCTGATTCTTTGAGTGTATTATTAGACTACACCTCCCACCCATGTTTTAGCTTCCATATCTTGAAGGATGTTGATTGTAAAATACCAGTAACAGAAAAAAAACAATGTTTATTGTTATGTGAATAGCTACATCCTATTTATCACATGATAATCATTCTATCATATAATATCCAACCTAGTTTGGGCTCTCTTAATCATAATCCCATTTGTTTAATAGATTTTTTAAAACTCTAGATATACTTGTGATGATTTTTTTTTCCTAATTGTTTAATTGATAACCAGGATTTTCCTCTTCAACCAGGGCCAAAACAGATGTGTAAGAATCTTCTGTCTCATTGACAGTGAAGCAATTAAATTACATGGGCTCAGGCCTGTAAATCATCTCCCATGGTGCCTGGGGCATACAATATGCTTGGGGTATGCTAGATCTTGCCCACACCTTCAAAATGGGGTCACTTGCTAAGATAATTCCTGAAACCTCTGCAGATGCTTCGGAACTTGAGGAAGAGTATAAGGGCTTCATGTAGGCTCTTTGAGAAGGAGGTGCCTCAGGCCAGGCAGACACTGAAACTCCCTGGGCATTTCTCAGAAGAAAAAGATGAGCAAGAAAGTTCTAAGTGGTCCATACATACAGAAAGGACTCGCCTCATCCAGTCCTTTGCCACACTTGATATTAGCCAAAAGGCTGAGAAGTGATAACCATTCCATCTCATTGTTACAGAACTTCATTTAGGTTATAAACAACAGAGTCAATGAGGCAGAAACTAGGATTCAAATCTTAACATAGTTACCACATTTACCGAGTTTCTACTACGTGCTGCGTGTTTGAGAGATGAAGGAGTGAAGAAAGAACGCAGCTTTTACTTCCCCTCAGAAGGAGCTCAAAGCAAGGGTGACCCTATGTCCCAGTTTGTCTGATAAGTTATACGATTAAGCTACAAAGGGAAAGACAGGTATTAAGAAACTAGAGGATATAATTTGAGGGCCTGACCTAGTCTGGGGGTGGACAAAGAAGACATTTTGAAGGAAGTGACTCTGAAGAGGAGACCTGAAGTAGCAGAAAGAAGTGTTGATGGAAAAGGCTCAGGCTCTCACTGGCCTCAGGGTCTTTGCACGTGCCCGTTTTCCCCTCTGCCTGGGAGAGAGGACCTTCCCACAGCCTGTCCCCTTTCCCCTCAATTTACTAGACAAGTGAAGTAAAAAATGTTTTACAAACAGCAGGTAGCAGTCCATGAGTCATAACATTAAGTTAGTGAGTAGTAATCTAATTAAAATATATATATTATTAAATATCAAGAGTACATTGTACATAGTAAGGGTAAATGTGAAATTTTAAAACCTTTTATTTATCGGTGTATGCACTTCATCACAATACAAAGTGTATTTCTTACTGTAGATCATGGTCAAAATTTTTAAAAAACATTTTGTCTAGAACAAATAGAAATGAAATCGTGCTATTACCTTAACCTTCTCTGGGATACCATCGCATTTCTAGTTACTTAATGTATGGAGAAAGGGAGAAGAATGGGAATGTGGCTCAAGCTGAGGAGGGACCAGGTTATTCGAGGCCTCGTAAGCCTTTTTAAGGATTTTACATTTTATCCTGAGATAAATGGAAAGTGGTTGAAGTATAAGATTTTTAAAATTTAGCTACGATTTTGTTTTTAACTGTGATTAAATATGAAGGGAATTTGAGAACTAGGAGTGAGTAAGGGCTTTCTGATAAATGTTCTATTCCTTTTTTTAAAAAATTTTTTTATTTTTTTTATTTTTTGGCTGTTTTGTTGCTGCGTGCGGGCTTTCTTTAGTTGTGGCGAGCTGGGGCTACTCTTTGTTGCAGGGTGTGGGCTTCTCTCTGTGGTGGCTTCTCTTGTTGTGGAGCATGGGCTATAAGCACATGGGCTTCGGTAGTTGTGGCACACAGGCTCAGTAGTTCTGGCTCTTGGGCTTTAGAGCGCAGGCTCAGTAGTTGTGGTGCACGGGCTTAGTTGCTCCGCGGCATGTGGAATCTTCCTGGAACAGGGCTCGAACCTGTGTCCCCTGCATTGGCAGGTGGATTCTTAACTACTGTACCACCAGGGAAGCCCTATTCCTTTAATAAACAATTATGGATTGTATACTGTTTCAGTTGGTTTATAGTCTCTACTCTCATCTGCAAAATAGGTTTCATAATACCTTTTGGAGTTACTGTGAACATTAAATAAGTTGATATGTGTTATGTACACATTTAAGCGATGTTTTAGTGACCTTTTCTTTGCCTCTTTAGGACCACACCCTGAAAATAGGTTGCCTTGTTTTGTCATACAATTCCCAGAATAAATAAAATAAGTTAAGAAAGACTTATAGTGGGGATTCTCTGGTGGTCCAGTGGCTAAGACTCAGTGCTTTCACTGCCGTGGGCCCGGGTTTGAACACTGGTCAGGGAACTAAGATCCCACGAGCTGTGAGGTGTGGCCAAAAACAAACAAACAAAACAAAACAAAAACCCCCAAGAAAGACTTACAGCTAATTCAGTTTCTCTGTATTTGAACAGAAGGTAGTGGCTATTCTCATTTTTTTTTTTTTTTAACATCAGGCTATTTCCACAGGAGACTATGGTGCTGACATAATTCTGAGATGGCGAAGTTATATCAGAATGACCTTTTAAATAAATCAACATGGAATCTTTCCATCTTTCCTTCCCCCGCCCCCAAACATAGTATTAGTCTGACCACACTGTTTGTGTTTTTTTGAGGATAGAAAGTGTCACTGTGGGGTCGCATTTCCACTCATTTCTTTTAATTCCCCTTCCCCCTTTAGATTTCACCACCCCATCCTCAGTCCTCTGGAAAGCAGTTTCCAGCTGGAGGTCGACGTACTGAGTCATCTCCTGAAGGCCCAGGCTCAGGTCTCCGAGTGGAAGTTCCTCCCGTCTCTGGTTAACTTACACAGCGCTCACACCAAGCTGCAGACTTGGGGCCAGATCTTTGAAAAGCAACGGGAGACCAAGAAACATCTGTTTGGAGGGCAGTCCCAGAAGGCCATTCAGCCCCCACACCTTTTCCTTTGGCTGCTGAAACTCAAAAACATGCTTCTTGCCAAATTTAGCTTCTACTTTCACGAGGCACTGAGCCGACAAACGACTGCTTCAGAAATGAAAACGCTGACTGCAAAAGCCAACCCAGACCTCTATGGAAAGATTTCCAGCTTCATCAGGAAATACGACGCTGCCAACGTGTCCTTAATCTTTGACAACCAGGGTTCCGAGAGCTTTCAGGGTCATGGCTACCACCACCCCCATTCCTACAGAGAGGCCCCAAAGGGCGTGGATCAGTATCCAGCCGTGGTATCTCTGCCCAGTGACAGGCCTGTCCTGCACTGGCCCAATGTCATCATGATCATGACAGACCGCACGTCCGACCTGAACAGCTTGGAGAAAGTGGTCCACTTCTATGATGACAAAGTTCAGAGCACCTACTTCCTTACCCGCCCAGAACCCCACTTTACCATTGTTGTCATTTTCGAGTCAAAGAAATCTGAAAGAGACTCCCACTTTATTTCCTTCCTTAGTGAGATCTCACTTGCCCTTAAGAACCCCAAGGTTTTTGCAAGTCTGAAACCTGGATCCAAAGGTTAGCAGGTGATTTGTGTGAAAGGTTTTCAAGACTGGAAATTGTGTTCTTAATTGCTCTAACGATCTACAGTGGTCTGTGATTAGAGTTTCCATCCACCTGTGCTTCTTTCAGATCTAAATTAAAGACATATCCTCCCTAATTGTGTTGCACCCTTTATAAGCAATTAAGGCCTGCTTAGTTACATATCCAAAGAGTAAGCTAGGTGATCATGGCTGCTGGTCTCTGTGGTACAGCAAGGTACTTTTCGGCATTTTCTCCTTTTTTCCTGTATTTCATGTAGATTAATATTTATTGGCCTTTGATTTTTCTTTCCAGATGTTTTATACTATTCTAAACGTTGTGTTCCAGTGCAATTTCAAATGCCCTCTCCTTTCCGCCTCTTTCTGGATGAGTAATTGGGATACGATATTAAACAGCTTTTTTAGAATCAAGGACTGTTTTCTAGCTCATAAATTAGCAAATTAACATGAAACTTTAAGTTTTGTGATCAACAAATTAATATTTTTGATGCCAGAATTAGGGTCTTGGTGAGAAATTTCTATACAGTTTGTGAAATTGAAGGTGAATCAGAGTGGTAGCCTAGCATTTGTTTTTTAACAATTCCGAAGATACTCATGGCAACTTTAATAGCAGTGGTTTCTTTGGAGGTGATCTACACACCTAGCTGCGTTTACTTTTCCCCTTATAAAGTTTCAATTTTTCACTCTGTTTTAAAGTTAGTGTAATCCATTAAGTGGGGTTTCTTCCTTCTTCAGAGTATAATCTGCTTGGCTCTCTATCACCTTTCTGCTGAAATGTATGTTCATGCTTGGCTCTATTCCCTGGTTATTTTTAGGCTGAAAAAACAGGCAGTCTTGGTTTTTCAGCCACTTTTACACAACTTAGCCTACTTTTATAAAATCAAAATGGAGGTCTTGATACCTTTTACTTGCTAAAAATCAATTGTGCATTAAAAGACCTCTTCGTAGTTGAGTCATCAACCCCGCAGTTAAGCACATCTGAACTTGGGTTTCATGCCTGTCTCCTCCACATTATTTTTAGAAGCAGTGATACATCTTAACACATGCCTCCTTAACACTTTCCTTCAGTAGGTGTTCATGGGGAAGGAGATGGGTCAGTAAAGCCATAATGGGCTGTGGAGACATTCACTTCTAGGTTATTGATTCAGAATAAAAATAAGCCACAGGGGCTTCCCTGGTGGCGCAGTGGTTGAGAGTCCGCCTGCGGATGCAGGGGACGCGGGTTCGTGCCCCGGTCCGGGAGGATCCCATGTGCCGTGGAGCGGCTAGGCCCGTGAGCCATGGCCGCTGAGCCTGTGCGTCCGGAGCCTGTGCTCCGCAACGGGAGAGGCCACAACAGTGAGAGGCCCGC
>NC_041219.1:727623-738537 GCF_002837175.3 Physeter macrocephalus | reverse complement strand
AAAAAAAAAAAAAAAAAAAAAAAGCCACAAAGAGTGATTGAGTTGCAACTATTTGATAGTTCCTTCAAAGCTTGTGTGCAGGGTAATGATCAGAGCAGTCTTGTTTTTCATGATTGCACGGAGCCACTGTTTTTACTGGGCGGCCACAGCAGGCAAGCTGGCAGCATTGACAGAGACCCGAGAGCCCCTTTGAGGGGGCCCCATCTAGGAGGCCTGCCCACCTCAGCCTGGACTTTCTGGTGGAAGAACCCACTGGCCTATTTTCTGGGGGAGAACATATGTTTTTCTTTTCTTTCTTTTTCCTTTTTTTTTTTTTAAAGTCATATGATTTGTAAAAAGCCAGTTTGCTTTAAATAGAAAGTAGTGATTTACCTCTGCATTTTATTCACTCAGGTTCTGTGAAAATCTGGACCGATTTTACAACATTGAACTTACATAAAAAACTGAAAACAACTGGGACTAAAAAGTCAAGTCATTTTTCCTCCCTTTCGTGTTTTGCTGAGAAGCTGAAAAATATTCCTTGGTGTTCATGTATTTTTTTTTTTCCCTAGGTAAAACCACCATTAGCCTTAATGATATGGTCTCCCGTGTACCTAAAAGAAATATGCTTCAGTGGAACGTGGAGGCGAGTGTAAATAAAACATATATACGATATTTAAATAATTAGTCCTCGTCTAGAACATATTTGAATTGTATATTTATTTTTAAACATATTTTGGTTCAAGCCAAGAAACAAAGTCATTTTACTCTGAGATTTGTCCTTTAAAATCAGTAATGAAATGATCTATAAAGTCTGTGCTTTGCTAATTGGAAGAGTACATCCTCATGTTTTCTGCAGACTGCTTTGAAATATGTTTCTAAACCACAACTTGATCGATGTTTATGGGTAACCAGGAGTGTAGTGAACACTTACTTGTTACTTGTTTGCCAACAAGGCCATCAAGGTGTGTTCATTTCAGGATGCTGTTTGGACACCAGGTCTTTTGGGTCCAACCTGGTGTCTGACTATGTCATTCTAGGGAGTGTGTGACAATAAAGCTGAATTCTTAACTGAGGAGCCAATACCCTTTATATAATCGCTTTGTATGTTTGGACATACTGGAGAAAATTTACTTTCAAGAAAGAAAATAGTTGGTATTTTCAACCTCACTCCCAATAGTCAGGTGATCATCAAAATAAGTTCACCCTTTGATCTAACAGCAAACTTGCAATTTTCTTTGGCAAGTCAGCGTCTGAGCTTGCCTTCCTTATCTGTAAAATGGGGATAAGGAAACGTGGGCTGTCTTTTTCAAAGGATGTGTAAGAATGGAGTGACATCACGCATGTAAAAAAAAAAAAAAAAGGCTTTGCAAACTTACTTGAGTTTGAATGCTGTTTAAATAAAAGATGGACCATTCTTTCTTTAAACTCAGCACCTCTCCTGTTCTTGTCTTTCTCTTCAGATTGGTGACAAACCTGTACTTAGTCGTTAAGTTTGAACGGTACTTAAAGAGCTAGTTTAGGGCTTCCCTGGTGGCGCAGTGGTTGAGAGTCTGCCTGCCAATGCAGGGGACACGGGTTCGAGCCCTGGTCTGGGAGGATCCCACATGCCGCGGAGCAACTGGGCCCGTGGGCCACAGCTACTGAGCCTGCGCGTCTGGAGCCTGTGCTCCGCAACAAGAGAGGTCGCGACACTGAGAGGCTCGCGCACCGCAATGAAGAGTGGCCCCCACTCGCCGCAACTAGAGAAAGCCCTCGCACAGAAATGAAGACCCAACACAGCCAATAAATAAATTTATAAAAAAAAAAAAGATAAAGTTACTTGGGTTTGTGGAAAAAAAAAAAAACTAGTTTAGCAGAGGAGGCAGATAAATGTCTAACCAACCCACCCACTCTACTTATTTTAGAATCTTTGTGGGTCTTCGTTCCCAAATTTTTATGATTGATGGTAGCATCATTTCACTTCTGTTTTCTTCTCTTTTTTCTTCTGTTTTCCTACTGATATTTTTTTTGTCTGATTGCTCTATCAATTACTGAGAGGGGTGTATTAAAATCTCCAGTTGTGACTGTGGATTTCTTTATTTCTGTCAGTTTTTTGCATTTTGTATGTTGAAGCCCTTTTATTAGGCCCATATACATTCATAGTTTTTCTGTCTTTCTCATGTATTAACCATTTTATCATTATGAAGTGTCCCACTTTATTTCCATTACTACTCCTTGCTTTGAAGTCCTTTTTGCCTCAGATTTTTATGACCATTCCAGCTTGCATATGTTTCCTGTTTGCATGGTATGTCTTTTTCCATCCTCTCACTTTTCATTTATTTGTTTCTTTGTTTTTAAAGTGTCTGTAGTGAGAACTAAAGAGAGAAGACTGATTAAAAAGAGCAGTAACCAACTCTGTGCTCGCCAATCTGACAATCTCTTGCCTTTTGATTGAAATGTTTAGTTCATTTCTCCTATGAAGTGTTCACAGTCAGGGTTTTGCTAATGGTATCCTCAAACCATCATTTAACATGTTTTCTATTCTCTTTTTTCCCCTTTATATTGGGAGTTAGATCAAGATGTTTGGTCAGATTCAATATTTTCTTCCCTCCCTCCCTCCTTTCCTTCCTTCCTTCCTTTTTGGTAGCAAGTGTTGTGTGTTTTATTAGGCAGCTAATACCTGGCATTACTAAATCGGTTTTATCACTAGAGGTTACAAAACGGTGATATTCTAATTATATCATTCCATTTTCATTTATTAGACAGAAACGTTCTACAATGAGGAACTTCACCTCCAACTGTTTGGTTACCTTGAAGAACAGTTCATATAGGACTGGCTGGATAATTGCTTTATTCTTTTGCCAGTTTTTAAAATAATGAGTTAGTTGTATAGTATCTTCCAGAGACCCTGGAGAGTTTTTAAAGAAATATGTAAGAATTTATCAGGATTTCTGCCTTCTCCGAACTCTTAGGTTTAACCCCGAATTTGAAACAAAGCAGCCATTTTTTTCCCCTTATCATAGGCACTTTTATATAAATATTATGACCTTCCCTTATTTCTTCCTCATGGTTGATATTCTCTCTCGATTACTGTTAACTCTTTTCCTCTGCTTTTTTCCTCCCTCACTCCCTCCCTTCTTTAATTTCCAGTACCTTCCAGCAATTCCACTTTAGCCACTGAAATTTTTCCCATGCCTTAGGGAGCCAGGACATACCCCAGTGGTCTCTGACCCAATTTTGGAAAGCAGCATCTGAAAGTATTTATTTTGATTGTTTTTACAACTAGTAAGTTTTTTTTCAGGCAGTTGCAAAGGAATCCATAGAGGGGAAAAGTTCAGTATTGACACTAATGGGGTGACCACAAAAAGCCCAACCACTTCATGAGCACACAAGACATTTAGCCAACTACAGCCAAGCAGTGCTGTATGTATCTAGTAGATTATTCTACAGGAAAAGCTACTCAACTAAAATCTTTCCGAGTGTGTTTTTACTATAATTTTTTTACTATTAAGTAGATCATTCTTAGTCTATTTTCAATAATTCATCTGTATAAAAACATTACATTAACTTCTGATTCTGTTTTTCCTTTAAGTAAGTTTAAGAAAATAGATTCTTTTTTTCCCCATCTAAGTGAGAAAGAAAAAGCATACCATGTGACTTCCCAAGAAAGCCCTGTAGGTAGAGTTTAGCAATTCCGCCTCTACTTTTTCTACCAATGCAATAATTTGATGGCCTTTTGCCTGAATAATTCTAAGCTGCTTCTCTAGAGGAAATGAGTCAGAAGAAATAGGCTTGACATGCACTTCTGCCTCTGGAGACTTCTCTTGATATCTTGTAGATCCATGAGGCTTCATTAAATGCAAGTATTTTGACTTGTCTGCATATTTTTTCAATCTACTTTTGATAATAAAATCTGTTTCTGGGATACTTTAAATTTAAAACCCTATGGTATGTGTAAAATATCAATGCTAGAAATTGAAGAGATGCAAGTGGGTTCCGCTTTCTGTAGCCCCTACCTAATGTCAGCACCTGAGGGCAGGATTCTGGGTGGCGGTAGAACTCAGGGAGGGGCATGAGAGGCAACTGTGTTGAGGTACATTCTGGAAGAGGACTGCTTAGCTGTGCAGTGGCACTTGACATTGATCTAGCAGAGGAACACAGTCATTGGGACTTCGGCTAACTTTGTCCCTAGGAGGCTTTTGCAGGTCTTAAAAACTGTAGAGTAATTCCAAAATTCAGTTAAATTTGAAAATCTGATGTCTTATTTGATCTGAGATTTATAAGAACTCAGCTGATCAAACTTCTAGATTAGGTCTAGACTCATTTCATTTTTGGTGTGTCAAGATCTGGCAGCTGTAGGACACCCCTTGACTCCAGAGCCATCCTGGTTTCAGTCACTCCAGGCTAGGCCAATAGAGCAATCGATCCCCAAAGCAGAAGCAGGTAAAGGATATGAATGACTCCTTTCTAGTATTCAACATGTATTCATTTAATAACTAGTAAACATCAGCTATGCCAAGGATGGTGATACAACAGTCAACCGTGGCACACATGGGGCCTGCTCGGTTAGTGCTGGTAGTGAGCTGAGCCCACTCCGACCACCCAGGCAGGCCAAGAGCTGAGGGGGTCTTAAGCAGGAAGGCAATGATAGTCTTCAAACTTGTTTTACTCATATACCTCCCTACCAATTTTAGAAAAACCATGATACCTTGATGGATTTTTTTTTTTAATCCGAAATCCTCATCATTACATTTAAATGTCTCAAATGATGCACTTTATCATGCATTGTAGATACTGACATTTAAAATAAAATGTTAATTGTTCTTTTAAATGTATCCAGTGAAATCTTGGTATAATAGAGACTTGATAGCTACCATTTTCCATGTTTAAAAATATCTTGGGGCTTCCCTGGTGGCGCAGTGGTTGAGAGTCCGCCTGCCGATGCAGGGTACACGGGTTCGTGCCCCTGTCCGGGAAGGTCCCACGTGCCGCGGAGCGGCTGGGCCCGTGAGCCATGGCCACTGAGCCTGCGCGTCTGGATCCTGTGCTCCGCAACGGGAGAGGCCACAACAGTGAGAGGCCCGCGTACCGCAAAAAATAATAATAATAATAATTAAAAAAAATAAAAATATCTTAATAAGCTTTGTAACAGTTGGAAATATTATATTGCTCCCTGAACTCCGTTCTACTTCACCCATAGAATCTTATTCTAATATGATTTTTTCCTTAAAAGTCTTATTGATCACCCTATTAAATATTTCTCAGCGGGCTTCCCTGGTGGCGCAGTGGTTGAGAGCCCGCCTGCCGACGCAGGGGACATGGGTTCGTGCCCCGGTCCGGGAAGATCCCTCATGCCGCGGAGCGGCTGGGCCCGTAAGCCATGGCCGCTGAGCCTGCGCATCCGGAGCCTGTGCTCCGCAACGGGAGAGGCCACAACAGTGAGAGGCCCGCGTGCCACGCAAAAAAAACAAAAACAAATAAAAAAATAAATACTTCTCAGCATATTATATATATAAATGTTCTTTCTGTTACCATAAGGCTCTGAGTCTAATGACCAACTGACTTGCATATGAGAAATTTTATTTCAACATTTTATTTGAAATATCTCTCTCAATGAAATGAGTAGGTACCGTGTTTATGGTGACTTGGTTAATGAAATAGATTGTCTAAATGTTCCTTTGATGGGCAGAGATCTTTACACACTTCAGTAATACCTCATGTTAAGAACTGTGAAGGGTCTGATATTTTATAAGTTACCCTGCCATAGTTTCATGGATGCTGGCAGAACACAGGAGAAATTACAGCAGTAGCAGTAGCCGGAATATCACCATTTTTGCACTGGTTTTCTGAGCCCCAGTTCCCACAGGGCCAATATGGATGGGCCCAGATGGATGCCTGCTCATGCAATAGGTTGCATTTCAAGAGAGAATTCTGACCTTAGGAAACCCAAGTCTTTTTTTTTTTTTTTTTTTTTTTTTTGTGGTATGCGGGCCTCCCTCTGCTGCGGCCTCTCCCGTTGCAGAGCACAGGCTCCGGACGCGCAGGCCCAGCGGCCATGGCTCACGGGCCCAGCCGCTCCGCGGCACGTGGGATCCTCCCAGACCGGGGCGCGAACCCGGATCCCCTGCATCGGCAGGCGGACGCGCAACCACCGCGCCACCAGGGAAGCGCCCCAAGTCTTTTTAATTGTCAATAAGCATGACTTCCGCTTGCCCAAGTGAGACATTGTTATTCTGGACAGTAAATGTATTAGTTTCCTAGGGCTGCCTTTACATAGTACCGCAAATCAGGTGGTTTAAAACAACAGAAATCTATTGTCTCTCAGTTCTGAAGGCTACATGTCTGAAATCAAGGTGGTGGCAGGCTGTCTTCCCTCTGAAACCTGTAGGGGAATCCTTCCTTGCCTTCCTAGCTTCTGGTGGTTTGCTAGCAATCTCTAGTATTCCTTGGCTTATAGCTGCACAACTCCAGTTTTTTCCTTCGTCATCACATGGCATTCTCTCTGTGTGTCTCTGTCTTCACATGGCTGTCTTCTTATAAGGACACCAGTCATATAGGACTAGGGGCCCGCCCTACTCCAGTATGACTTCTTCTTAACTAATTACATCTGCAACGACCCTGTTTCCAAATAAAGTCACATCCCGAGGTACTGGGGATAAGGACTTCAAAATCTTTTTGTGGGGAGGGACATAATTCAACCCATAACAGTAAACATGTCTGCTTTGTAGATAAAGGGAGCATCCTTTGTTCCAAGGATACTCACCAGGACACAAACATCCTTGAAAGATAGTCCAGAATTAAGGACAGTTAGTGCCTCTCTCTCAAGAGCTACAGAAACATGAAAAACTCCTGGAAAATCTTCTAATATACCATGTAAATTTATGGGTGAGAAGTGAGTTTGCTTTTACATAGGAGAAGAGCAGTTATTAAAGGAGAAACTAGGACGAAGCAGCTTAATCTCTGTGAAGGTGCCTTATGATAGGTTATTTGGGGAAAAGAGTTTATACAGAAGCTGAGGACCTGAAATTGATTTCCTGGAAATGACCCCTATCTTCATATCTCTCGGGAAATATTCACATACCCTAAGTGATAGAGTCCCAGTCTGAAGATCACTATTATAAGAGATGTGGAGGTGTATCCGGGCTGTGAGTAGCCACAACCAGTACAACTTTAAAGTGTTCTTGGTGTTGTAATGCCTCCTTCCATTTTCCTGAACTTTGAGAGATGTCTTTCCTAAAGGTTGCAGCTGGGCTGAGCAGTGTCATCAGAGAACTAAAGGAAGAGTCTCTGCATTTGCTTAGGGAGAAGAAGATCAGGAGTGGGCAGCAGTAGCTGGAGGGAGATTGACTCCAGAAATTGTAAGAGGTGGTTTGCAGCAGAGCAGTGGATAACCTGTGCAGATACAGCATGGATTGATGAGGAGCAGACCTGTGGCTGAGGCCACAGACACCTGGGGTGGGGTCCTGATTCCCAGAAACAGCAAGGAAAGGAATTTATCAAGACCCTGGAATTCCTGCAGTTAAGCAGGATGGATAGTTGAAGTTTTCTTAAAATGGGTATTAATAAATCCATGTGACCTCATTTAACACTTCTGTTGACATAGTCTGGGCGTGCCAGTTAAACTTTCTGACCCAATTGTATATGGCTAAATTGATGTGGAATCATACAATTCCTCAGTAAATCATTAATGCAGACACAATGACTTATTTGCATAATTTTTTCAACTTTGCTTTTCAATAACAAGACCAGTTTCTGAGACCTGTGTTTGTAACCATCTGGCTTAGCAAGTACAGTTGTCCTTGGAAAGCTTGAGAAGGCGATTCTTTACATATTTTTTAGACACTAGTTTTAAAACCAGCACAAATCTCCAGGAGCAATAATGTTTCATTTTATCAAAGTTGAGTCTCTGCGGTCTTGCTTCTTTTTAAAGGAATGGATGATATTGAGGAAAAAAAAAGTTTCATGTCTGTGTCCTCAAGGAATTAACTTCCAAGGAAGTAGGACCTACAGCAGCTAAAGATACCCAGATTCAAAAAAAATTGTACTGATTGTCAAACTGCAACTACCTGCAAGTGAGACTTGTAACAATATAGAAAAATTGTCAACCAATTAGCTGCCAATAATAAAATTCTTCTTGGGGAAAGTATTAAATGCTTGGAAGAAATAATACTACTTTGAGAAGATTGGAGTAGAATTGGTCTGGTTACCTGCAGGGTTTTCCTTTTGCTTCCATGCAAGAAGAACTGGGATGGACCAGGGAGGGGAGAAAAAGGATTGCCCTGCCTCAAAGAATCAAATACACCCTTAGATGCACCACTGCAGAGCAGCAAAAAAATGCCTAAAGGGAGGGTTTTCAGGGTGTTCGTTGAGAGGTTGCACTGTGATCCTCTCTTTCTTACCCTTATGAAACCTTCAGTAACTTGAGTAGATTTTTTGAGGGCTTAGGAAGGAGAAGGACTTCCAAGGAAGGAAAAAGAACATCTGACATCTGAGTTACATGTTAGTCTGGGCAATATTTTCTTTTTTCCTCCTTCTGTTCCTTAAGTTGTAGGAAGAAAGGAACACCAAGTTGTCCTTTCCTTAACAACAAAGGTCTTTTACTTGTATATCTGATCAGGGCTTGCTGACTTATCAGATGGTGATGGTGAGTTACATCTGTCATCCATATATATTGATTACATAGAAAGGAGATAATGGCAAAAAAAAAACCCCTGCAAAATGTAATCAGTCTGTTATTTTCCAGCTTTATTGAGGTATATTTGACAAAAAGTATGTTTATTAAGCTTCCTGTGAACACTGTGTTCCACACATGACCTCACAAAGGTAGTTCGTTTTAATGAAGGAAAAAACCCCAACTATTTTCAAGGCTTTTATTTCCCTATTTCATTCTGCATGCCTAACTCTTAAATTTCCTAATATCTTGGATTCTTCTGCTTATTTGTTATCACTTCATATACAGTACATTGAAAGCACCTTTTGTCTTCATTACCTGGAGTTAAATGTTTAGTGAGTATCAAAAAATGTGTGATAGTAGTCAATTCTGTAGGTTCCTAATAACGTTGGTATTATGGGTTTTGAGGATTTTTTGGAGCTGGTAGGTTTCTGTTAAATTTTGGGGGAATCTCTTTGGTGTCTGAACTCTCTAGAAAGGCTCTATCAAACGCAGCATAATTGCAAAATCTTTCATTTGGCAGCAAGAAGACGGGGAATGAAAGTAACTTGGAACTAGCCAGTAGAGGGCAACAGCTCCTGAGCCGAGGCTTTTGTTTCTGTCCTGGCACAGTCGGTGCAGTGTGGCGGCTTTGGACAGTGGAAAGCTGAGCAGTGCAGGCGTTATTACAAAAATGACCATTTTTAGTGTAAAAGTTGGGGCTTTAATGACTGCTCTTGTAGAGACAGGTATTCAGGCAAGATTTGGTTTAAGAGATGAATCAGAAACTCTAGTGTCATCTTCATTGAATTTTGACCAAGAAATTCCAGACTCTTTTCTCATCTGGTGACTGAGCGGTGAGCATCTACTGACTCAGAACCATTCACCAATGACTGGAATCTTGCTGCTGCATCGTTACTGAGACTTTTTTGGTTTGTTCCGAGACTTGTGCCTCCTCCCAAAATCATCGGATGAGAGGGCTTCCCTTGCTTGGAGTGCTTAGAAGGATGACTAGGGAGTAGTTCTTAGCACTTTTGGAGGGGGAAAGAGGGTCACATACCCTTTGAGTTTGTATTGAAAGTACATACTTCTTCCCAGAAAAATGTCCATGACCACAAACAAAATTCGCTTTTGTAATTTCAAGGGTTCACAGAAACTCCTATGGGTCCATGTACCCTCAGGATAAAAATCTCTGTTGGGGAAAAGCTCTTGAAAGACTTTGCAGTTATGCTGATTTTGATAGAGGCTTTCTAGAGAGTTCAGACACGAAAGAGATAAAAAAAAAAATTTATCCGAAACATACCAGCTCCAAATAAGTTATTCAGGAGGTGCAATATGTCTTGAAGGTTAGTACCTTTGTACTAGTACCTTAGTATCTTAAATAAATACTGAATGTTTTCACCTGGATATCCTGTAGGCAACTTAGCACTTTCCTTCCCCAAACTTGCTCTGCTTGGCTTCCCTGATTTTCTTGGTATGACTTCTGTTCCAGTGACCCTCACTTTAAACGATGGGGTCATCTTTGATTCCTCTCGGTCATACTCAATGTTAAATCTTCAGAGCACTTTCGCATTCAATTCCTTTTTCCATTTTCATTCACACCCTCTTCACTTTGGGCTTTTACTAGTCAAGCCTGGATTAGAAATTTAGTCTCTCACCTCTGTTTCTTTGTATTCCAGTCCATCCTTCTTACCTTTACCAGGCAATTATTTTAAAACTCTGCTTTGATTGGGTTTCTCCTGCTCTGATCCTTGCCCTACTTTAAAAAAAACCTGATTAAGTAGTTCCCCAGAGTCTGCTGAAAAGAAGTTCTGATGATCAAGTTCAGCCTTTTTTCTCTTCATTGTTTTCTTTCTCACACTTCAGTCAAAATGGAATACCAGCTCTGCCCTGTATTTTCTCACCTCTTAGCCTTTGCTCAGTTTTCTTTGTCTAGACTCCTTCTAGTCTAGTTCTTAACATTTTTTTGTACAATGGAATAGATATCTTTGGCAGTCTGTGAAGCTGATGGGCACTTTCTCAGAATGTTTTTAATGCCTAAAATTATATACACAGAATTACAAAGGAAACCAGTTATATTAAAATACAGTTATAAAAATATCTTAAAATCTGTGATATGTATTCTTTATGCATGCATTTATAAATAATGACCTTGCATTGGTCCTAATTATTATCATAGTAGTTGCTTGCCTACATCTGCATTGGAAGACGATGCTAAATATCAGCTGGAGGTTAGTGAAAATGAAGATGTATTTCTTTCCCCAATCAAGTTCATAGTCTCCAGGTTCAAAGTTTTTTTTTTT
>NC_041219.1:688327-726945 GCF_002837175.3 Physeter macrocephalus | reverse complement strand
CCCCTGCATCGGCAGGCGGACTCTCAACCACTGCGCCACCAGGGAAGCCCCAAAGTTTTAAATCTAGATCATTGATTGTCAAACTAGAGTATGTACCAGAATCACCTGGATACGAAACAGAATGCTAAGACTCATTTCTGATTCAATAGGGCAAGGGTAGACTCTAGAATTTGCATTTCTAGCAAGTTCCCAGGTGGAGATGGTGTTACAGGCCCAGGACCTACACTTTTAAAACCTCCAATCAAAAGTAGATCATTACCTCATGCTATCTTTACCTACCAAAATCCTATGCCTCCCCAAACCCAGGAGAAGTCCACCTTCTGTATTAGTTTTTCCCTTATCACCCCATCAGAAGCGATCTCTTGCCCTCAAGGACTCTTGTCCCAATTTATTCTCTCTCATGGCATTTAGCTTCCCACTTTGTTTTATGATCAGCAGGGAGCAACGTGCCTGGCCCCCATCTGGAGTTCCAGTCTCCTAAACTATTCATGCTACTGGCAATGCTATGATATTTCAAACCTCCATGAAGGAATAAGTGTCTTCTTTCATTCATTAGACTATGAGCTCCTCTACAGTATGAAACATGTCTTATAATTTGTGGGAGGGAGGAGTGAAAAAGGGAGGGAAGGAGGGAAGCTCCAGTGGAGAACTGCTCATTAGGGAAATTTAGCAGCATAGAAATTAGTAATGGAAGAGAACACCCATTTTATTTACTTAATACCCTTACTGAGTGCCACATGTTGAACTATCCTTCATCCTGATTTAAAAAGTTATAACAGGGCTTCCCTGGTGGTGCAGTGGTTAGGAATCTGCCTGCCAATTCAGGGGGCACGGGTTTGATCCCTGGTCCAGGAAGATCCCACATGCCACAGAACAACTAAGCCCGTGCACCACAACTACTGAGCCTGTGCTCTAGAGCCTGTGCTCCGCAACGGGAGAGGCGTTTGATCCCTGGTCCAGGAAGATCCCACATGCCACAGAACAACTAAGCCCATGCACCACAACTACTGAGCCTGTGCTCTAGAGCCCGTGAGCCACAACTACTGAGCCCGCATGCCACAGCTACTGAAACCCACGCACCTAGAGCCCATGCTCTGCAACAAGAGAAGCTGCCGCAACGAGAACCCTGCACACCACAACAAAGAGTAGACTCTGCTCTCCGCAACTAGAGAAAGCCCGTGTGCAGCAACGAAGACCCAACGCAGCCAAAAAAAACAAAAGTTATAACAAAGTAGGTTACATTCTGGGCCCTCCAACAAAAGTTCAGAAACATGTCCATTGGCCCATGGTAATTGCATAGTATATGGCCCCATCTAGGTCACTGGTAATAATGCTGTGTAGGTCAGAGCCCTGGGTGTGGGTCTGGATTATCTACAAAGGTTCCAGTGTAGTACTCTGGAGTTATTGTTGAAGATAGGATGAACCCATTGGGGCCTTTACTACACTATGGCTTATCTATACCTGGCCAAACCTCCTATCCAATGACTATTAGTGGTTTGAAGTCAGCCTGGGAGGAGACACAGAATTAGGTAAGTGATGAGTTGCAGGATTCTGACTTCATCCCTGAACTGTTTAATTCTTGGCATTCTCTCTCTCTCTTTTCTCCTCTCTTCCTCCCTCTATCCCTTTTCCCTTCCTTTCCCCTTTTTAATCTAGTGACCAGGAGAGTGATCATGTAGATTAGAGGTTGAGCTACTGGGTCTTGTAAGGTTCCTTCCAAACTGAAAATTTTGAGACTCTATAAAACAGATCCACAAAGGGTGTACTCTCTTGCAATGAAGAAATTGAGTTTGTGGTATTGCTTGTTCCTATGCTTTGACTCTTACGCATTTAGCAGAGACTATGCCTTTGTGAAGAAGAAGCATGTTGTGAGAATTCAGCTCAAGTCTGTCTCTACCTTGCTGTGTTTGTATGAATTGTGGAATTTTAGTTATTCTGTCACATTTAAGTAATGACTATAAAGGCAAAATAGTATTTATTAACAGTGATGAGGGTAAACATTTGCATGTAGTGCTCTTCAGTTCTAAGTGGCTTTGAGGAGACTGAATGTAGTCTTAATATTAGTCATTTTGCTTGTGTTATTCCTTATCTTGGGTCAGAGGGTTTCTCTTGGGTGGTAAACTCTGTTCCAACTGTTTAGAAGGGCTCATTTTAGTAGTTATTGAATTTTTTCCCTATAGGGCATAATCCTAAACTTTTTACTCATTCTTTGTGGGTATAGTTCTCTTAAGATGTTAAGAAAGATCTGTTCTCTGTTGCTAGCTGTACATCAGTTTCTATTCTCACATATGCATTTAAAACGAATTTCTCCTCCTGTTGTGGCTACATAGAAAACTACTGTTATGAAATTCTTTCCCATAAGGGAAAAACTGAAATTTTCTGAAGGCTTAGAACAGATCTGAGAATAAAATCATGATCTTCATAGTGACATCCTGCCAGGCAATTCAGCAGATACTTTGAACCCCTACTTCCCTAAGGCAGTGAACTAACAGTGATAGCTAACGTTTCTTGAGTGCTTACTATGAATTAGGCACTATGTAAAGCACTTTATGTGCTTTATCTTAATCTTCCAACCATCATATCTGGTAGGAAACTAATAAATCCCATTTTTCAGATAGAGAAACTGAGGCACAGAGTACTTAAGTAACTTGCCCAAAGTTATACTGCTAGTTAGGAAACAAAGCTGAGCCTGGAAACTGCCTTTATCTGACTCCACAACCTGAATTTCTAAGCACTACTTTATACTGTGAAGGACTCTGGGTTACAGGGATGAGTAAGGCAGGCCTTGCCTTGAAGTTTACAATTTGAGGTTCTCAGCTCGGCTAGATGCAAATGTTCACTGAATGTTGCCCCATGCATGCACCTCTCTCTTTGGTTATTTTCTGAATATCCTAGATGGATTTGTATAGTTCTTTGTGTATGAATAGGCCCTGAGGACCATGTGGCTGGTCTTATATCCCTTTTCACCTAGTGCCAGGCATGTAGACGGTGTTCGAGAACTATTTATTGAATTTAAATCCTCTTTATTTTAATCCCAAACCAAATCAAATTCCCTTTATTATAATCTCTGACCAAAAGCAAAGAATTTTCTATGCATAGATGTAAAGTAGAATTGTATTAAATAAGGAGCGCAGTCTGACTTAGTACATGGTTTAAAGATCTAAGGATTTATTTTTTTAGTAAATACTGCAGTTTGGGTGTTGTCAGGGGTGTGTATCCCTGCCAGCTTCCTCAGCTGCATCTCACTCATTCTTCCTGGGCTCTCTTTGGGCCCTGGGATAGCCCACGCTGTTCTCTGCGTCTTGAATGCTCTTCCTTACCCTCCACCCTATGTCACGCCCTTATCTCTTCGTCCTCCAGCCCTCATCTCAATTATCACTTCCTCCAGAAGCCTCACTTGATCTCCTTTGGCTGAGGGGTCTCTGGTTCCTTTCCTTCAGTGCCCTGATCTCTGTTATAAATGGATGGCTATTCATTCCTGAGCAACTCTTCTTCTCTGCTCTGTAAACTTCCTGAGGCCAGGGACTGAGCCTGTTTTTGCTAATCTTTGTGTTTCCAGTACGGCGGCTGGGATGTAATATGCACCAGTGGCAGTGCCTAGGAAGGCTTGAGGTTGCAGCTCTCCCATAATTTCCATCATCCGCCACAAAATAGTTCTATTCTTGGTTGGAGACACTTGGCATTTTCTCGATCTTATGTAAAACGTGAATGTAACTCCACATGTGCCGGGCTCCATGTCTGTTCACTTATGTATCTCAAGCATCTGGAAGAGTTCTGCCAGGTGGCAGGTGCTCTGAACTATTTGCTGAATTAATCAAGGCATCATGAGAAAACGATTTTCATTGATCTGTGATATTCAGTTGTACGTGTGCTGCAAAACCCAGTTTGGAGACAAGTCGCCTTCCTCCCTTCCCCAACTCCCCACCTTCTAACTGCATTGCACTTTCAAGTTCCTCCCTTTAGAAACTTTAGTGTTGCCCACTGGTAGGTAGGAAAATATCAAGGAAGTTTCCCAACAGTACACACCTAGCAGAAGCATCACCCAGCTAGAGAGAGGGTAGGCTGGGGGTGGAATCCATCTCCCAAAGTATCTCTGCTTCCAAGAGCATGCTAGGAAGGCTCAGGAACACATAAGCAGTTTGCTTTGAGCAAGCACCAAGCAAGAATATCAGCTGGAAAATGTTTTTCTTTTAAAAACTCAATAGCTTTTCAACAGGACAGCATTTTTTAAAAACCATTTTTGCGTTGTAAATCGTAATTTATGTGCATATGTAAATGAGCGTCCGGCCACATGCATGAATCTTCCCCCAGATCTGTTACTTTACAGGAGTGTTACTCCCTATCCTCCAAGTTTCCTCGCACTTCAGCTTGTCAGTGGCCTCATCATACAAAGAAGGCAGCTTGTTGTCACCAGCGACCAACATCTGGTTTAGATGTGGTTGGCGTGCCTGTTGCTTCAACAGAGGGGATGTCGTATTTAAACTGTGAGGCATGGTGAAGGGAGTGGCTGTCAGATATTACCACACTTCTGGAAAATGAGAAAACACATGGTCTCAAATGTAGCAGTGACATAGGGGAATATAAGTATTATACACTTCTTGAAATGGTCTCATTCCAAAAAAAACCATTTGGTTTAGAGAAACACATTGGAGAAGTGAAATACACTGGAAGGCTAGAAATAGGTCAACGTGATGGCAGAACAGCCTGTTCAGCATTGTTGTGCGGCTCCTAATGGCTTCCGTTGGTCACCCAATCAGAGAGCTTGTCTTTAGACTAATGCTATTCAGCTGGTTACTATGGCAGTGATGGAATACTAGTTGTCATGACGATGAAATGGAAATTTAAGGGACTAATTTCTTTAGCGGAGGTGGATTCATTAAGCCCTGTCTTTTCTTCTTTCCTTCAAACTTGACCATATTGTATAGTACTTGTAAGAGGGGCCATTTTCAAACTCTGCACTTACATTTCAGGATTTATATTATCTTTTATTATTGTTAGATCACATGGCTTAAGTCTTTTCAACTCTGTGATGAGAATAGACACGTTTCCCCCACCCCCGCAGTATTTTATAGCTCATATTAAAGAATGACACTGCAGACGTTAGGTTTCTTTTTATCTTCCTCAAAGTGTTTCTGCCAAACTCCACTGAATTCCTCCAAAGTTAATCTGGTATGAAATAGAATAGGGTCAAAATCAATACAATGGACTGTATATTATAAAGGATATTTTTCCCAGCTTTATTGGGGTATAATTGACATAAAAATGTACATAGTTAAGGTGTACAATGCCGTGTTTCATATACATATCCATTGTGAAATGATTACCACAATCAAGCTAATTAACCCATACATCATCTAGTTTGCTTTTTTGTGTGTGATGAGAACTCTTAAGATCTACTATCTTAGCAAATTTCAAGTACATAATGCATTATTAATAACTATAGTCACCACACTGTACATTATATCCTTAGAACTTATATTCATCTTATCACTGAAAATTTGTACCCTCTGACCAGCATCTCCACTTTTCCCTGACCCCCAGCCCATGGCAATGACCATTCTACTCTCTACTTCTGTGAGTTCAACTTTTTTGATTCCACATAATATAAAGGAGACTATTCATCACTGATGTGTTTATTAGAATCCTACATGGAAGCGAATCCTTTTGAGAAGCAGCGGAAGCCTGGCTCTTTTTACCTCCTGGTGCTAATGGAGGTTTCATTCCTCTTTGCTTAGAGTCTGCTGTATGGGATCATCAATGGGAAACGTGTGTTGTTCACATGTTACAAAGATGTGATTGACCTCTTTCTTGGTTGCTTCCAAGGAACTAATTTAGACACTCATTTAGGGATTCTGGAGAAAGTGATAATATTAACAGTTTGGATCAATTTTGCCTTCATTAGAGAATTTAGAGAAAATACATTGGAACAAATCTGAATTCATGGACTTTTCCATTTTTCTGCAATTACTTTTGGGGTATGAACACAAACTTTCTGGAAAAAGCTTTTTGGTGTATTTTTATATTGAGAGTTTGCTACTATAAATTTTTTTCATGTTATTTATGACGGTGATTCTCAAACTAATGCAAAAAAACCCCTGGAGGGGCTTCCCTGGTGGCGCAGTGGTTGCGCGTCCGCCTGCCGATGCAGGGGAACCGGGTTCGCGCCCCGGTCTGGGAGGATCCCACGTGCCGCGGAGCGGCTGGGCCGGTGAGCCGTGGCCGCTGGGCCTGCGCGTCCGGAGCCTGTGCTCCGCAACGGGAGAGGCCACAACAGTGAGAGGCCCGCGTACCGCAAACAAACAAACAAACAAACAAACAAACAAAAAAAAACCCCTGGAGAGTGTGTGAAATGCAGGCCCTTTTAAAAAAAAATCCAGATTTAAAAAAATTGAGATATAATTAACAATAACATTATATTATTATTTTCAGGTGTACAACATAATGATTCGATACTTATATATATTGTGAAATGATCACCACAGTAAGCATTCGAGACCTATTGATTCAGATTTTTGGGGTGGAGCCTAGGAATTTGTATTTCCACAAATATCCCAGATGATTTTGAGGCAGGCTGTAGTCCCCATAACCATTAACTAATTGAAGTGGGAGGGAAAATGTCTCTCAGTGAAGGGTGTAGGTTGCTGGATGTGGAGGGAATCATCTTCCCTCTGTTGCTGCCTTCCTCAGCACACCAAGGAAGGTGAGAGGATTGGTCAGTCTGGCCTGAGGACAGCACCTGAGCTTTCACCAATACCCACAAGGGCTCCTTCCTCTAAATAATGAATCGAAGTGGTATCTTTACGTTCTTTCTTCCCTGCAGCAGATATTGCTCGTGATACTTTTTTTTTTCTGATAGATTTGTTTCTTATAGATTGATTGGGAGCCCTGAACACACCAAGTTTGCCCAGCCAAGATGAACAGTTCTCCCCTGGTTAGTACTTCTCTGCTGGGACCTTCCAGCATGGTGTCATATAGCCACTAATGGCTTCACCTCTTTACGCTGAAGCCCATCTGCCATACCTTCTTTTAAGGCAAAGGAAGCTATTTCGATAAAGCCCAAGGAGATTAGTTGGGATACAGATTCATCTCCTATAGCAGAGGCCAGAATAACAGTACTTCAGTCAGATAGGAATGGCTCCTCCTACTTTGCTGCTCTGCTCTGCTCAACACATGGCTTCCATATTATGGTCTAAGATTCACATTCCTTCCTTCCTTCCTTCCCTCCCTCCCTCTCTTCCTCCCTCTCCTCCCTCCCTTCCCTTCCCCTGACTTGGGGGAGTCAGCCCCAAGATTAATCCCCATCACTCTTCTTGGTAATAGCATCACTTCCTTGAATGAGGAGCTAGAGTTTTTCCTTAAGGTGAATAACTCCCTCCAGCAGCAAGTGAAACCTATTCCCCTTTGCTCTTACAAGCGGAACATGCTCACTATGGAGTTTCCAGCCATCAGCATCCAAAGTCTTATCGATAGCATCTTCTTCTTTTTCTGTAAGTAAGTATAAGAGTATTTACAAAAAAGAAAAGAATTTCTCATGTTCCATGCTTTTCTCTTGCAAAGAAAAATACAGCACCAACAATAGCTTTAACTGGAGTACAGTTATGACCCATGCAGGAAAAGGAGTCATTCTGAAAATCACAGACTTGCAGAGACTTTCAGAAATCATCAGTGCCATTCCCCTATCCCTGAATTTAAAAAGTAGATTATGAAAGTAATATGAGTGAGGGGTGGACACACAAAAGAAACCTAGAATTGGAGTAGGGATTGGAGATTGCCAAGAAGGGTCCAAAGCCCTTTCTTTGATTGGGCATCTGTTGGTTCTCCAACCTCGATGACATTCTAGCTCTTCCCTCCATGCATTAAATAATACTTTAATTTTTCTTTTATTGAAAAATTAGTAAATTTGTTAATACTAAAAAACAAACAAAACCCATATAAACAGAAAAGGAAAATAAACAATCACCTGTAATCTCACCACTGAAGATAATTATTGTTAATAATTTGGTATCTGTACTAATCTGAACTCTTGCTAGTGACAGAAACCCAACTCTAACTACATTGAGTTTTTATTTATTTATTTATGGCTGTGTTGGGTCTTCATTGCTGCGCATGGGCTTTCTCTAGTTGTGGTGAGCAGGGGCTACTCTTTGTTGTGGTGCACAGGCTTCTCATTGCTGTGCCTTCTCTTGTTGCAGAGCACGGGCTCTAGGCACGCGGGCTCAGTAGTTGTGGCTCATGGGCGTAGCTGCTCCATAGCAGGTGGGATCTTCCCCGACCAGGGCTCAAACCCATGTCACCTGAGTTGGCAGGCAGATTCTTAACCGCTGTGCCACCAGGGAAGCCCCACACATTGAGTTTTTAAAAAAGGAAAGGTATTGGCTTCTAAAGCTGGTACATCTAGGGTTATGTTTTATTTTAGGCTCATCTGCATTCAAGGGCTCACACAATGTCATTAAAATTTGGTTCCTCTGTCACTTTTTCTTTCCCTTCTGGTGTCTGTTCTCCTCTGTGTTGGCATCACTCTCAAGGAGGCCTCCCTGAGGATGGCAGCCCCCACAGTTCCAGGCTTACATCCTATTGGCTTAGCAACCTCAGGGGAAAGAGGGAAACTATTTTCCAAAAGTGAAACACAAGTCCCAGAATTGATCCTAATTTGGCCCAGGTTGGGCAATGCACCCACCCTCAAATCATTTAATCTGGTAAGAGGGATAGACTATGGTGATTGGGCAGGATTAGGTCCTGTACCATGCACACATTCAACTCATCTTAGGTCAATTCTCCATGCCCTCTATAATAATCTTCCATCCCTCTTAGAAGAAAATCCAGACTCCTCGCTGTGATCTGCAGGGCCCCCCACGGTCTGGCCCTTGGCTTGCTTTCCTGCTCCATCATCTCCCCTCTTGCCTTCTCATTCTGTCTAGTCAAGTTGGGTTCTTGGTGTTTCTCAAACCTTTCAAGCATGCTCGCTGTTCAGGCAACTCTGTACTTGTTCCCTCTGCTTCGGAAAATCTTGGAAATCGCTTAGATGTCAGTGTGGTTTGTCTTCTCACCTCACTAAAGTCATTTATTCAAAGGAGTTTCCCCTAATCCCCCACCTAAAACAGTGCCCCTTGCCACCTGCTTTTTTCTCTGTCATGGCAATTATTCTGGCTATTATAAGGCAATACAAATCCTACAATCACTTTCACAGTCATGATCACAGTCATGATTCAGTCATTTCTAGTGTTTAGTCCCTGGTAAATAATATCACCTTCAAATTTAATTTGAATTAACATTCTCCTTTCCAACTCCACCTGGGATCAGCTACAGAGGGGAAGCTAGATCTGGGAGAGGAGTCAGGGAGGAGGAGAAAGGGATCAGGAAAGTTCTTACTTGATGGGTACTGTCTGCTTAAACTGGCTTTGTGCTTAAGCCAGAGTGAAAAATAAACTCCTTCCTTAGAGAAGTGCTTTGGTGAGTTTACAGAGACTCTGAACCATCAGTCTCTGCAGGATCTCTCCCAGCAGTCCCCTTAATACATCTCTTTTTTAGCTGTTTGCTTACTACTTCCTTAGCACTTAGGAATCCAGCTCCATTCAGCTACATTCTATCCTTCTCTCCAGGAAATCTTTTGACCAAACATAAGATACCACTAACACAGCCTCCTTCTGCATAGAGTTTGGCCCACGTCCTGTATCCCTTGGCCTGACACACTCTGGAAGTGCAGGCAGCCCAAGCTGCCACCTCTCCTTCATCTCCTCCATCAGCACGTGGCTAGCCTGCTATGTCTCACCGTGAAGATCTCATAGGAGAAGCCAGACCCCAGTCCACTCTGTCCCTCAACTTCAGGAGATACACATCAGACTTTCTTGGGAGTTCCTGTTGATGCCTTTCTCATTAGAGTTGAGGTGAAGACCAGGCAACCCCCGCTCTTCTCCTTTGAGGGGAGCTCACAGCACACGCATGCTTCTCTCTCAAAATCTTCGTAAATCATTCTCCTAGTATCCATAGTCTCTAAATCACTAGAGGAGAGTGAGGCATTCACGAGCTTTTAGTGAAATCCTTTGAAAATTTGCATGTTGATTTGGTCTCGTGCAATAGAATATGATATTTTGGTCCCTCGATGGAACTTCCATTTTTATATCCTGTTACATAGTAGTAAGTGCTATGAAGAAAAGAAAGGATAATTTGTGACAACATGAATGGATCTTGAGGGCATTCTGCTAAGTGAAATAAGTCAGACAGAAAAAGATAAATACCATATGATCTCACTTATACATAGAATCTAAAAACAAACAAAACCAGAAAACCGAGCACATGGATATAGAGAACAGATTGGTGGTTGCCTGAGGTGGGGATGGCGGGTAGGGGGTGGGCAGAATGGGTGAAAGGGGTCAAAATGTACAAAGTTCCAGTTGTGAAATAAGTCATGGGGATGTAATGTACAGCATGGCAACTATAGCTAATAATACTGTATTGCATATTTGAGAGTAGCTAGGAAAGTAGACCTTGAAAGTTCTCATTACAAGAAAAAAAAATTTTGTAACTACGTATGGGAGTGGATGTTTACTTATTGTGATCATTTTGCGATACATACAAATATCAAATCATTATATTCCACACCTGAAACTAATATAATGTTATGTCGATTATACCTCAATTTTTTTAAAAAAGGAAGTAAAGGATAATAGAATAAAGGGGATTGGGAAGTGCTGTTTTATTGCAGGGTAAAAACCATTTAAAATTAATTTGGAAAGGTCACAGGAATCAGAATACAGTCACATAAATCAGACATAAAAATGTATAAAAAAATTCAGTGAAAGTCTTCTTCACATCTCTGTCCACCATCTGCCTATTTTTCCCCGCTCATTCCACCTAGGTAACCTCTGTAAATACTTTGTGTGTGTTCTTACAGAGTTCCTTTATATAAACAAGCAAATACAAGCATATATTGTTATTTTAGCTGCTCTTAACACAAATGGTAGCATATACCACATACACCACATACACTGTTTTGCACTTTGCTTTTTTTTTTTTTTTACAAAATCATATGTTTTGGAGAACTTCCCATATCAGTACTTGGAGATCTTCCTCTTTTTCCTTTATAGCGACAAAGTGAGTAAGTAGTCCATTGTATAAATGTTCTATAATTTATTTAACCTGTGCCCTATTTTTTAAAAATTAATTTATTTACTTTTTGGCTCTGTTGGGTCTTTGTTGATGCACACGGACTTTCTCTAGTTGCGGAGATCGGGGTCTACTCTTCGTTGCAGTGGGCGGGCTTCTCATTGCAGTGGCTTCTCTTGCTGCGGAGCATGGGGTCTAGGCCTGCGGACTTCAGTAGTTGTGGCACGCAGGCTCAGGAGTTGTGGCTCACGGGCTTAGTTACTCCGCGGCATCTTCCTGGACCAGGGCTCGAACCCGTGTCCCCTGCATTGGCAGGCGGATTCTTAACCTCTGCGCCACCAGGGAAGCCCCTAACCTGTGCCCTATTGATGAACATTCAGGTTGTTTGCAATCTGTTGTTGTTCCAGATAATGTTGCAGTGAATAACCTTATACATATGTCATTTACCATGTGTGTGAATTTGTCTGTAGGATAACTTTCTAGAGCTGGAATTACTGGGGCAAAGGGAATATGTGTTTGTGATTTTGATCATTGTTGCCAAATTGCCCTGCAAAGGGGCAGAAGAAATTAACATCCATCAGCCTGTACCTAGGCTGTTAATTTAGCAGGTTTGTTGCAGTGGCTTCTATGTAGAGTTAACATTTGAACAATAGTCTGATTATCAAGAAGGAGCCATCTGTGTGAAAATCTTAAAGGGAAGATCATTCTAGGTAGGGGGAGGTAGGGTAAAGGTCTGAGGCAGAAACAAGCTGAGCATGTTGGAGGAACAGCAAAACTGCCAGTGTGGCAGGTGTGTCACGAATGTGGGGCACCGTGCACAACACAGGGTGAAAGGATGTGGCAGAAGCTGGATCATGTAGACCCAGGTTGGGAGTTTGGATTTTATTCCAAGTGGCATGGGAAGTCATCATAAGGCGCTTAAGTGGGGAATGAGGTGATGTGCTTTCCATTTTAGAAAACTATTGACTGCTTTTTTTTTTTTAAATGTCTTTAACTGTTCATCTTGCTTGTTGGAGGAGACCAAATTCTTAAGTGCAACATACATGTCCATCCTAAAAGCCTCTTCTCAGCAAAGATCTAAGAAAACTGTAGATGCACAGATGATTAAAAACAAGCAGACTTTGGTGAGGTGCTAAGAGCGAAGTCACGCTATAGATTCATACTATGTAACTTAAAAAAAAAAAAAGAAAAAGGATGCAATTATAAATAGTGAAGGCCTAGAACCATTATGAACCAGTCTTGCCTCCAGCTGCATGTAGAAATGTAACATGAATGTTTTTATGTTACCCAGGTAATCATTTATTCCCTGGGTACTCAATTCCTTAACTGAAGGCAGAGATTCTCTAGTTCAGGGGAGGGCTTGACTTGAGCATACCTGATTCTTTCTTTTGTTTTCCACATCTATAATGCAATGACAAAAGGACAAACAGAAAACTTCCATACTAACAAGTTAACTTTATATGTCTTGCATCGTTTAAAACAACATTAAGGGGGCGTCCCTGGTGGCGCAGTGGTTAAGAATCAGCCCGCCAATGCTGGGGACACAGGTTTGAGCCCTGGTCTGGGAAGATTCCACATGCCGCAGAGCAACTAAGCCCGTGCACCACAACTACTGAGCCTGCGCTCTAGAGCCCGCGAGCCACAACTACTGAAGCTCGCGTGCCTAGAGCCTCTGCTCCACAACAAGAGAAGCCACCGCAGTGAGAAGGCCTTGCACCGCAACGAAGAGTAGCCCCCACTTGCCGCAACTAGAGAAAGCTGGTGCGCAGCTATGAAGACCAAAAAAAAAAAATTTTTTTTAGTCTAGGACTTTTCCCTAGAATGGCTGGAAATAAGAAAATGATTTCTTCTGTCCTGATGTTTGGACAAATTAGCAAATAATCACCACCAAATAACTGCCGAGGAGAAAGGTACTTCCTTCACCCACTAGGCCCAGTTATGGGATGTGTATTAATGTACATTGCCTTTAGCATCACTTTTTATTGAAGTGCTTATTTACTCCTTCAGTGAAATTGTTTGGACATTTCAGTCATGTGCCAACATGTGCCTCTGTTTGTGTCGGTGTTGCCCATTTTAGATTTGCTACTTTGGAGGATACTGCTGCCCTAGCACCTGTGCCTGCTCTGAGATAAGGGACTTTGTCCAGTGCTGTGCTTTGGGCATAACTCTCAAAGACCAGCAACTGCTCAGCTGTTGGGGCCTCTCTGCTATACATCCAGTGTACTGATACCGGACGGAGCCAGACAACTTCTGCAACCCCTGAGATACTAGGAAACAAACAAGGACATCTAGAGGGAGGAATGAGAGCCTGGAAGGGAATAGATGGACTTAGGGAAATTTTTACTTTCTCTGGCAGTTGGGGGTTGAGGCTCAGGCAGTTTAACTCTAAAAGCATAAGGATGAATTGCATCATCAAATTGGGAGACTTACAGTTGCCTTCTCTCCTCACTGTGACCACTATTTTCAGGTGTAGAACTTCCTGGTAATTATAGTTTCCCCTCATCTGGCATGGTCAAAACTCAATTATATCTTCATTCTAAATATATTTCTCAATTCCAGTAGATGTTTAAAACTCGTGACCTGCATTTGACCTACATAGGAATTCCTATTTTGAAATTTCCTCTATTCAATGTAAATTATTTCCAGAGCCCATAGGTGATTTTTTTAGTACACAATCAGATATATTTGAATCTCTTTTCCCCACATAGATCACTGGGGACACTTGGTTGTCTGGCCATGAAGCTTACTATTTTTTTTGTCATTAACACACTCCCATTCTAATATAACTTTTCTTTTTCCACGTGGAAATTTCTGAGTTCTAATGGATCGTCAACTTACTTACTCATTTTGGTAAGCTATTTTATTTATTCAATAAGCACTTGTGTATTTTGCTTCACACCACACTAAACAAGTGTTCCTCATTTCTGATCATCTTTATTACTTTTCTTCATTTTTTGTTTAAAAAAGAAAAACTAAAATACTTCCAAGATAAAATGAAACACTTCTCCCACTGTTTTGTTCCTAAATGCTAAAGCATTAAATCAAGTAAAGCAAAAGTAAGTTCTGGCTGTGTCTTTGCCAAGCCATCTTCTCTGGAGGTAGCAAATGGGATGCTCACATCCCCCTGATGGAAAAAGGTACCATTTTGCAAGTGTTGTGGTCTGCAGAATTTGGAAAATTCTCCCTGGTTAAACAGTAGCTTGGTCTGGACTAGCACTTACGTCTTTAATATTCAGTCTTCTGTTTACTCTACCCTCAAGAATAACTATTTTACCTTTATTAGGAAGAAAATTCTTTCTGAATATGTGTGTTAGTCAGGGCTAAGCACGCAGCAGAAACCAATTCTGGCTGAGTTAAGCAAAAAGGATTTAAAGAGGCCAGAGAAGGAGCTTCTGTTTAAAGGTTGTGATTTGAAGACAGACATTTACCTCTGCTGCTTCCTAGCACCTCTCTAAATGACAATGAAGAACTTTAAAAAATGACATAAACCCATGATTAAAGAGACTAAGAGAGGTAACAACAGTAACACAATTTTGGAAGATAGAAAGGAGACAAAGTAACATATTTAGCATCTGGAAAAAGTTGAATCCTAAGCTGGAAAACTGACTTGCACTAAAGAAACTTCTTGATTCCACTTGGTATTTCTCTGAGGTAAGGCTGAAACAGGGAGATTTGTAGATATAAGAAGCAGTTAGGTCCTAATATTTTCCCCAGCTCCACATGGCCAGGGAAATATGCCCCTTCCTGCTTCAGCAGAAGATTGGAGATTACTGTCATGAGGGAGCAAAGCAGAGTGCATTTGTCAGAACAAAGTAAGGCTGCTGTGACAGAGCTGAGAATGATTCAGTGGCTTAAAGGAGCTACCGGTTTATTTCTTCTTATGAAACAGAGTTTTCAGTTGGCTTTTTTGGGGGTAACAGTTAAATTGAGATATAATTCACATGTCATACAAGTCACCACTTTAATGGGTACCATTCAGTGGTTTTTAGTATATTCAATGAGTGGTGCAACCATCGCCAAAATCAATTTTAGAACATTTAATCACCTCCCCAAAACATTCCACATCCCTTAGTAGTCATTCTTCTCCCCCAGTTCCTTTCCTCTAGCCCTAAGCAACTGAGAATCCACTTTCTGTCTCTATAAATTTGCCTGTGCTGGATTTCATATAAATAGAATTATGTTTTAAAAGTTCATCCATGTTGTAATAAGTATCAGTACTTCAGTTCTTTTTATGGCTGAATACTACTCCATCGTATGGCTATAGCACATTTTTTTAAACTAAAAAAAATTTTTTTAATTTTATTGAAGTATAGTTGATTTACAATGTGTTAATTTCTGCTTTACAGCAAAGTGACTCAATTATACATATATATTTCTTTTTCATATTCTTTTCCATTATGGTTTATCACAGGATATTGAATATGGTTCCCTGTGCTATACAGTAGGACCTTGTTGTTTATCCATCCTATATATGATAGTTTGCATCTGCTAATCACAAACTCAAATCCTTCCCTCTCCCCCTCCAGCCCTTGGCAACCACAAGTTTGTTCTCTGTTTCTGTGAGTCTGTTTCTGTTTTGTAGATAAGTTCATTTGTGTTGTCTTTTAGATTCCACATGTAAGTGATATCATATGGTATTTGTCTTTCTCTTTCTGACTTACTTCACTTAGTGTGATAAACTCTAGGTCCATCCATGTTGCTGCAAATGGCATAATTTCATTCTTTTTAATGGCTGAGAAATATTCCATTGTATATATATGCCACATCTTTATCCATTTATCTGTCGATGGACATTTTTGTTTCCATGTCTTGGCTATTGTAAATAGTGCTGCTGTGAACATTGGGGTGCACGTATCTTTTCACATTATAGATTTGTCTGGGTATATGCCCAGGAGTGGGATTGTTGGCTCATATGGCAACTCTATTTTCAGTTTTTTGAGGAACTTCCATACTGTTTTCCATAATGGCTGCACCAATTTATGTTCCCACCAACAGTGTAGGAGGGTACCCTTTTCTCCACACCCTTTCCAGCATTTATTATTTGTAGACTTTTTAATGATGACCACTCTGACTGGTGTGAGGTGGAACCTCGTAGTTTTGATTTGCATTTCTCTAATAATTAGCGATGACGAGCATCTTTTCATGTGCTTATTGGCCATCTGTATGTCTTCTTTGGAGAAGTATCTATTTAGGTCTTCTGCCCATTTTTCGATTGGGTTGTTTTTTTTTTTGTTATTGAATTCTATGAGCTGTTTGTATATTTTGGAAATTAAGCCCTTATCAGTTACATTGTTTGCAAATATTTTCTCCCAGTCTGTAGGTTGTCTTTTCATTTTGTTAATGGTTTCCTTTGCTGTGCAAAAGCTTATAAGCTTAAGTCCCATTTGTTTATTTTTGCTTTTATTTCTATTGCTTTGGGAGACTGACCTAAGAAAATATTGGTATGATTTATGTCAGAGAATGTTTTGCCTATATTCTCTTCTAGCAGTTTTATGGTGTCTTGTCTTATATTTACATCTTTAAGCCATTCTGAGTTTATTTTTGTGTACAGTGTGATGGTGTGTTCTAACTTCATTGATTTACGTGCAGCTGTCCAAGTTTCTCAACCACTTGCTGAAGAGACTGTCTTTTCCCCATTGTATATACTTGCCTCCTTTGTCGAAGATTAATTATCCATAGGTATATGGGTTTATTTCTGGGCTCTCTATTCTGTTCCATTGATCTATGTCTGCTTTTGTGCCAGTACCATGATGTTATGATTAGTGTAGCTTTGTAGTATTGTCTGAAGTCTGGGAGGGTTATGCCTCCCGCATTGTTCTTTTTCCTCAGGATTGCTTTGGCAATTCTGGATCTTTTACATTTCCATATAAATTTTAAGATTATCTGTTCTAGTTCTATAAAAAATGTCATGGGTAATTTGATAGGGATTGTATTAAACCTGTAAATTTCTTTGGGTAGTATGGCCATTTTAACAATATTCTTCCAATCCGAGAGCATGGGATATCTTTCCATTTCTTTGAATCATCTTCAGTTTCCTTTATTAATGTTTTGTAGTTCTCAGCATATAAGTCTTTCACCTCCTTGGTGAGGTTTATTCCTAAGTTTTTTTAAATTTAATTTTTATTTTATATTAGATTATAGTTGATTTACAGTGTTGTGTTAGTTTCAGATGTATACAGCAAAGTGATTCAATTATACATATATCCATTTTTTTTCAGATTCTTTCCCATATAGTTTGTTACATATTATTGAGTAGAGTTCCCTGTGCTATACAGTAGGTCCTTGTTGATTATCTATTTTATATATAGTAGTGTGTATATGTTAATCCCAAACTCCTAATTTATCCTTTCCCCCACCTTTCACCTTTGATAACCACAAGTTTGTTTTCGAAGTCTGTGAGTCTGTTTTGTAAATAAGTTCATTTGTATCATCTTTTTAGATTCCTCATGTAATACAAATGATAAAAATGTATCATATGACATTTTTCTTTCTCTGTCTGACTTACTTCACTTAGTTTTATAATCTCTAGGTCCATCCATGTAGCTGCAAATGGCATTATTTCATTCTTTTCTTATGGCTGAGTATGATTCCATTGTATATATGTACCACATCTTCTTTATCCATTCCTCTGTTGATGGACATTTAGGTTGCTTCCATGTCCTGGCTATTGTAAATAGTGCTGCATTGAACATTGGGGTGCATGTATCTTTTCGACTTATGGTTTTCTCTGGATATATGCACAGGAGTAGGATTGCTGGATCATATGGTAGTTCTATGTTTAGTTTTTTAAGGAATCTACATCCTGTTTTCCATAATAGTTGTACCAATTTACATTCCCACCAACAGTGTAGGAGGATTCCCATTTCTCTACACCCTCTCCGGCATTTATTATTTGTAGACTTTTTAATGATGGCCATTCTGACTGGTGTGAAGTGATACCTCATTGTGTTTTTTTAAAAATTTTATTTATTTATTTTTGGCCACATTGGGTCTTCATTGCTGCATGCAAGCTTTCTCTAGTTGTGGCTAGTGGGGGCTACTCTTCATTGCATTGCACATGCTTCTCATTGCAGTGGCTTCTCTTGTTGCGGAGCACAGGCTCTAGGTGCGTGGGCTTAAGTAGTTGTGGTGTGTGGGCTCAGTAGTTGTGGCTCGTGGGCTCTGCAGCGCAGGCTCAGTAGTTGTGGTGTATGGGCTTAGTTGCTCCACGGCACGTGGGATCTTCCTGGACCAGGGATCAAACCCATGTCCCCTTCATTGGCAGGAGGATTCTTAACCACTGAACTACCTGGGAAATCCCCCTCATTGTAGTTTTGATTTGCATGTCTCTAATAATTAAAGATATTGAGCATCTTTTCATGTGCTTTACAGCCATCTGTATGTCTTCTTTGGAGAAATATCTATTTAGACCTTCGGCCCATTTTTTGATTGGCTTGTTTTTTTTTGACATAGAGCTGCATGAATTGTCTGTATATTTTGGAGATTAATCCCTTGTCAGTCGTATCATTTGCAAATATTTTCTCCTATTCTGTGGGTTGTCTTTTCGTCTTGTTTATGGTTTCCTTTGCTGTGAAAAAGTTTAAGTATAATTAGATCCCATTTGTTTATTTTTGTTTTTATTTTCATTACTCTAGGAGGTGGAACCAAAAAGATATTGCTGCGATTTATGTCAAAGAGTGTTTTCTTATGTTTTCCTCTAAGAGTTTTATGGTATCTGGTCTTACGTTTAGTTCTTTAATCCATTTTGAGTTTATTTTTGTGTATGGTATTAGAGAATGTTCTACTTTCATTCTTTTACATGTAGCTGTCCAGTTTTCCCAGCCCCATTTATTGAAGAGACTATCTTTTCTCCATTTTATATTCTTGCCTCCTTTTTATAAATTAATTGGCCATAGAAGCATGGCTTTATTTCTGGGCTTTCTATCCTGTTCCATTGATCTATATGTCTGTTTTTATGCCAGTACCATACTGTTTTGATGATTGTAGCTTTGTAGTATAGTCTGAAGTCAGGGAGCCTGATTCCTCCAGCTCCATTTTTCTTTCTCCAGATTTCTTTGGCTATTCAGGGTCTTTTGTGTTTCCATACATATTTAAAAATTTTTTGTTCTAGTTCTGTGAAAAATCCCATTGGTAATTTAAAACAGATTGCATTCAATCTGTAGATTGCCTTGGGTAGCATAGTCATTTTGACAATATTGATATGGTATATCTTTCCATCTGTTTGTGTCATCTTCAGTTTCTTTCATCGTCATCTTATAGTTTTCCGAATATAAGTCTTTTACCTCTTTAGGTAGATTTATTCCTAGGTATTTTATTTTTTTGATGCAGTGGTAAATGGAATCATTTCCTTAATTTCTCTTTCTGATCTTTCATTGTTAGTGTATAGAAATGCAAGAGATTTCTGTGTGTTAATTTTGTATAGTGCAACTTGATGCAATTTTAAAGGGATTGTTTACATTCCCTTTTGGATATTTCATTGTTAGTGTAAAGAAACTCAACCGATTTCTGTATGTTAATAGTCATTGTTGTATCCTGCTACCTTGCTGAATTTGTTGATCAGTTCTAGCAGTTTTTGTGTGGAATCTTTAGGGTTTTCTTTATATAGTATCATGTCATCTGCATATAATGACAATTTTACCTCTTCCCTACCAATTTGAATACCTTTTATTTCTTTTTCTTGTCTGATTGGTGTGACTAGGACTTCCAATACTGTGTTGAAGAGAAGTAGTAAGAGTGGGCATCCTTGTATTGTTCCAGATTCAGCAGGAAGGCTTTCAGCTTTTCACTGTGTATTATATTGGCTGTGGGTTTGTCATAGATAGCTTTTGTTATGTTGAGATATGCTCCCTCTATACCCATTTTCATAAGGGTTTTTATCATGAATGGATGTTGAATTTTATCAAATGCTTTTTCTGCATCTGAGATGATCATGTGGTTTTTGTCCTTTCTTTGGTTGTTGTGGTGTATTACATTGATTGATTTGAGTATGATGAACCATCCTTATGACCCTGGGATGATTCCAACATGGTCATGGTGTATGATCTTTTTTATGTGTTGTTGGATTCAGTTTGCTAATATTCTGTTGAGAGTTTTTGCATCTATATTCAGCAAAGATATTGAACTGTAATTTTCTTTTTTGGTAGTGTCTTTGGATTTTTTTAAAAATTTTTTAAATATTTATTTATTTTTGGCTGTGTTGAGTATTTGTTGTTGTGCGCAGGCCTTCTCTAGTTGCGGCAAGCAGGGGCTACTCTTTGTTGTGGTGCGCAGCCTTCTCATTGCTGTGGCTTCTCTTGTTGCAGAGCACAGGCTCTAGGCACGTGGGCTTCAGTAGCTGTGGTGCGCGGGCTCAGTAGTTGTGGCTCGCAGGCTCTAGAGTGCAGGCTCAGTAATTGGGGCACATGGACTTAGTTGCTCCGTGGTATGTGGGCTCTTCCCGGACCAGGGATCGAACCTGTGTCCCCTGCATTGGCAAGCAGATTCTTAACCACTGCACCACCAGGGAAGTCCCTCTTTGTCTGATTTTGGTATCAGGGTGATGTTAGCTTCATAGAATGTCTTTGAGAGTGTTCCTTCCTCTTCAATCTTTTGGAAGAGTCTGAGAAAAATGGGTGTAAGTGCTTCTTGGTATGTTTGGTAGAATTTACCTGTGAAGCTATCTGGTCCTGGAATTTTGTTTGTAGGGATTTTTTTTAAATTGCATCTTCTGTTTCACTTCTAGTGATCGGTCTATTCAAGTTATCTCTTCTTGATTCTGTTTTGGTGGGCTGTATGTTTCTAGAAAGTTGTCAGTTTCTTCTAGCTTGTCAAATTTGTTGGCATATAATTGCTCAGAATATTCTCTTATGGTTTTTTTAAAATTTCTTCAGTATCAGTTGTAATTTCTCCTCTTTCATTTCTTACTTTGTTTATTTAGGTCTTCTCTCTTTTCTTTTTGGTGAGCTTGGCCAGAGGTTTGTCAATTTTGCTTACCCTTTCAAAGAACCAACTCTTGATTTTATTGATTTTTTTCTATTTTTAAAAAAATCTCTATTTTATTTATTTCCTCCCTGTTCTTTATTATCTCCTTCCTTCTGCCGACTTTAGGTTTTTCTCATTATTTTAGGTAGTGGGTTAAGGTTGTTTATTTGAGGTTTTTCTTGTTTCTTAAAGAAGGCCTGTATTGCTATGCACTTCCCTCTAAGAACTGCTTTTGCTGCATCCCATAGAATTTGTATTGTTGTGTTTTCATTGTCATTTCCCTCAATGTATTTTAAAATTTCTTCTTTGATTTCATCTTTGACCCCTTGGTTTTTTAGTATTGTGTTGTTTAGTTTCCATGTAATTATTTTTTTTCTTGCTTTTTCTGTGGTTGATTTCTACTTTCATGCCATTGTAGTCAGAAAAGATGCCTGAAATAATTTCTATTCTCTTACGTTTGTTGAGGCTTGTTTTGTGCCCTAGTACATGGTCAGTCCTAGAGAATATTCCATGTGCACTTGAAAAGAGTGTACATTCTCCTTTTGGGGGGATGTAATGTCCTGAAAATATCAATTAGGTCTAACTGTTCTATTCTATCATTTATGACCTCTGTTGCATTAGGATCTTGTCTCGAAGATCTGTCCATTGATATGAGTGGAGTGTTAAAGTCTCCTACTGTTATTGTATTTCTGTCAATTTCTCCTTTTATGCCTGTTAGTATTTGTTTTATGTATTTGGGTGCTCCTATATTGGGTGCATATGTGTTGACAAGTGTAATATCTTCTTGTATTGATCCTTTTATCATTATATAATGTCCTTCTTTATCTTTCTTTATAGCCTTTGTTTTAAAGTCTGTTTTGTCTGATGAATATTGCCACCTCTGCTTTCTTATGATTTCCATTTGCATGAAATATCTTTTTCCATCCCCTCACTTTCAATCTATGTGTGTCCTTTGCCCTAAAGTGGGTCTCTTGTAGGCAGCATGTTGTAGGCTCTTGCATTTTTTTAATCCAATCTGCTGCTCTGTGTCTTTGATTGGAGCATTTAGTCCATTGACATTTAAGGTAATTATTGACAGATATATATTTATTGCCATTTTAAACTTTGTTTTCCCATTGATTTTATATTTCTTCTTTGTCCCTTTCTTTTTCTGTTTTTCCTTTTGTGGTTTGATGATTTTCTTTTGTATTATGCTTATGTTCTTTTTGGTTTTTGTGTATCTATTGTATGTTTTTTATTTGTGGTTGCCCTCTTTTTCAAGTATGTTAACCCCTTCCTATATCTACTTGCTTTAGACTGGTAGTCATATTTCTGTAAGCTCAAACATATAAAAAAAAAATCTACATTTTTTTTTACTCTCCTTCTCCACATGTTATTATTTTGATGTCTTCTTTTACATCTTCATGTTCATCCTTTTGCTGTTCATTGTAGTTACCATTGCTTCCACAGATTTTTTTTTATTTTTTGAAAAATCTGTGCACTGGATTATTTAAGTGATTTAGTTTCCAATTGTTATTTTCTCTTTCTTATAGATTCATACTTCTTTTCTATTTAGAGAAGACCTTTCAATATTTCCTTTAGTAGAGATTTAGTATTGCTGTATTCTTTTAGTTTGTGCTTGTCTGAGAAATTTTTTATGGCTCCTTCTATTCTAAATGATAATCTTTCTGGGTAGAGTATCCTAGGTTGCAGATTTTTCCATTTCAGGAGTTTGAATATATCTTGCCACTCCCTTCTGGCCTGCAACCTTTCTGTAGAGGAATCAGCTGATAGCCTTATGGGGGTTCCCTTGTAATGAACTCTTTGTTTTTCTCTTGCTACCTTTAGAATTTTCTCTTTATCTTTAAATTTTGCCATTGTAATTAAAATATGTCTTGGTTTAGTTTTGTTTGGATTTATCTTATTTGGAACCCTCTGTGCTTCCTATACCTGGATATCTGTTTCCCTCTTTAGGTTTGTGAAGTTTTCAGCCATAATTTCTTCAAATACATTTTCAATCCCCTTTTCTCTTTCTTCTCCTTCTGGGATCCCTAATATGTGCACATTGTCATGCTTTATATTATCCCATAGGTCTCTTATATTGCTTTCATTTTTTTTTTCCATCTGGGTTTCTGTGTGCTCTTCTAATTTGGTGATTTCCATTATTCTATCTTCCAGATCACTAATTTGTTCTTCTGCATTATTCATTCTGCTATTCATTGCCTTTAATTCAGCTTTTGTCTCTGCAAATGAGTTTTCTAATTTTTCTTGGCTTTTCCTTATAGTTTTTAGTTCCTTTTTACAGTTATCTACATTTCTGTTGATAGCCTTTCTTAATTCCTTGAGTATTTTCATTATCTCCTTTTCAACTCAGTCTATTAGACTGAAAAGGTCTGTTTCATTGTTTGTTCTTTCAGGGAAAATCTCTTGGTCTTTTAATTGGGAGTGGTTCCTCTGCTTCTTCATTTTACTTATATTTCTCTTGCTCTGGGAGTTTAGGAGAAACAATTATCTATTTTGGTCTTGGAGGGCTATTTGTATGTGGGAGTGTCCCTGTATAGCCTGCGTGGGTTTAATATTTTGGTGTGAAGGCTGTTTTTAGTATGGATGTCTGCCACCTCTTTCCTCTGTGTATGCTGGCCATTATCCCCTTGCTAGGAGGTGTGACTGGTTTTGTGGTGACCAGAGACTGCACTGGATATTGAGTGGGGCTTCCTCTTTGCTCTGTGGTTGTCACTGCCCTGTCAGGGGCAGGGCCTGCTCCCTAGTTGTTGGAGTAGAGGCCCCCCAATCCATTTCTCAGCTGCATTTCTGAGCTGTGGTGTGACGTAGGTGGGATTGGAGTGCTCCCACTGGGAGAGGAGCCACTGAGTATTCTTCTGCTGGAAGAATTCCCACCTCAACCATGGGAATGTTCCTCTGTGTATGCTGGCCATTATCCCCTTGCTAGGAGGTGTGACTGGTTTTGTGGTGACCAGAGACTGCACTGGATATTGAGTGGGGCTTCCTCTTTGCTCTGTGGTTGTCACTGCCCTGTCAGGGGCAGGGTCTGCTCCCTAGTTGTTGGAGTAGAGGCCCCCTAATCCATTTCTCAGCTGCATTTCTGAGCTGTGGTGTGACGTAGGTGGGATTGGAGTGCTCCCACTGGGAGAGGAGCCACTGAGTATTCTTCTGCTGGAGCTGTTCACTGGTGAGTGTGCTCTGTGTGTCACCTGTCACCTGCTGTGTGGGCTCATAAAGTACACTGTTGTTGGCACTGCCCTCAGCCCCACCTCAACCATGGGAATGCTGGCATTTGGCCCTGGTGTCCCTCAGACATTGTTTTCACAAGGCCACCAGTGCAGATCCAATGAAGTCAGGTCCCAGGACTGCAGTAGTCATGTACCTGGACCCACTGTGGGAGCTATGGAGGCAGCTCAGACCCTGGCCTGGCCCACCCCCAATGTGTATTTGCCCACAGATCCCACAGCTGCTAAGGCCAGACCCCTCCCAGCTGTGGGAGAACCTGTTGTCCATTTGGATGTCCTGCAGGCACTGAACTTACAAAGCCAGTGGCGGAGAAGTAAATCTGTGGCTCACACAGCCAAGGGGAGAGATTTCAGCCCTGCTTCCTAAGTTGTGTGGCTCCTGGGACTCAGCTTTGGTTTCAGCTTGGCCTCTGTGCATGGGCAACCTGCTGGCATCTGCTCCTGGGGCCCACTGAGGTGGTGGCTGGGGCATAGGAGCCTGCTGAGGTGGGAGCTCCCTGAGGTGGTGACTGGAAGGTTTCTCTCCTGGAGCCCTCAGAGGCTGCGGCGGCACGTGGAGAAAGAGGCTACAATGGCAGCCCCACCCCTCCCTTTGCATGCCACTTAACAGTGGTGCTTCACATCCATGGCAGGCCTGGGCTTATTCCACGAACGCTCCTGGTTGCAGCCCTACCAAACTCCAGCCCCTTCAGGCTGTTTCCGTGAAGCCAGCAGGAGTCCTCTCCCCAGGGCTGTCCTCTAAACCCCTAGTTTTAGCACCCACCCCCCACCCATACCAGCAGACAGGTGCTTGTGTGTCTCAGGCTGGGGTGAGCAGGGCAGTGGCATGAACCATCTGTGTAGATCTCTCTCTGTTCTGCCTGCATAAACTGGTTGTTGCGCTCTCCTCTGAGCCTCTGAAGCTCTCTTTCTGTCCTGGCTGATCTCCCTGCCGGTGAGGGGGCTTCCAAGGGAACCTTTCCTTTTCTTCAGCTTCCTTCCAAGGGTGCAGGTACCATCCGCTTCCTCCTTTTTTTCTTCCCTTTTGTCCTACCCAGTTACATGGAGATCTTTCTTGTCCTTTCAGGTGTTTGAGGTCTTCTGCTAGTGTTCAGTAGGTGTTCTGTGAGAACTGTATCATTTGTAAGTGTATTTTTAATGTATTTGTGGGAAGGGGTGTGTTCCACCCCCTCCGTCTACTCTGCCATCTTGATTGGAGCCTCTGTATACCACATTTTATTTATCCATTTATCCATCAGTTGATGGACATTTGGGTTGTTTCAACCATTTGGCTATTAAGAATAATGTTTCTATGACAATCAGTTTTTTAGTGCTGCTCTTTAGTGCTTATTTTTATTTACTGATTATTTTTTATTGAGGTATAGTTGATGTATATAAGTTACAGGTGTATAACATACCGATTCACAATTTTTAAAAGTTATACTTTATTTATAGTTATTATAAAATATTGACTACATTCCCCAATACATCCTTGTAGCTTATTTATTTTATACATAATACCTCTTAATACCCTATGCCTATCTTCCCCCTCCCCCCTTCACTCTCCTTACTGGTAACCACTATTTTGTTCTCTATATCTGTGAGTCTTTTTTGTTATATTCACTAGTTTGTTTTATTTTTTAGATCCCACATATAAGTGATATCATGTAGTATTTGTCTTTCTCTGTCTTATTTCACTTAGCATAATAGACAGCCAAGGATTACTAGGCATTTTAAGTCAGAGAATTTCATGCCTTATGACCTTGACACTTCTTCAGAGGAGATATTCTTTTCTAGAGAACTGCCTTCTTTCTCCATTGATCCCTGAGATTTGGTAACACCTTCTCCAGCTTTTCTCCTGTTAAATTGCAGTGATGCTGCATTCCAAAGGTATGGAGGCAAAGGACAAGTGTCAGATTTTCCATGTGTAGTAATACTTGTGGCTTGAGCCTATTTCCTTCAAGCCCCAACCACTCATGTTAATGATGATGGCTTATTCTCTGGTTAACATGATTGCATTTGGTGTAATAAGGCCAGGTGAACAGATTGATCCTCTATAAAAATATGTTTGTTTCATCATTTCCTTTTAGCTTTGCTTCTAATCCTGGCACCCAGGAATCTGACAACATTAATAAAGTTCTGAAACTGCTCATACCCTTTGACCTCGCAGATAGTTCTACCCTTGGGTACCCACCGCAAGTAATAGGGTGATAGAAAATAAGTAATATATGCAGAGATCCAGAGTATTGCTACTAAAAGAACAAAAACATTGGAGACTCAATGGAATATTACATAGTTGTGAATCCAGAGTATTGCTACTAAAAGAACAAAAACACTGGAGACTCAATGGAATATTACATAGTTGTGAAAATTACAAATAAGATATTAAAATCTACAAATTAATTGAAACTACTTATTAAGTGCTTCCTCTTTGCCTGAAATTTTTCTTCCTGCAAATGAGTCTACTAAATAAACATTCAGCATTCAGTTAAATTCTGGAGAATACAAAAATGAATAAGAAATCTCTTTTAAAAATTTATATGTTAGTCATGGAAAAAAAGGGGGAAGATGACAGTTAAATATGGGGTTCTGTAGGCAATAGATCTAGGTCCAGATGCTGGCTCAACATGCATTAACTGTGTGATTTCAAAAGAGATCATTTCTTTAAGCCTTAGAATTTTTTTTTTTAATGTGAAAAATGAGGTTAATGATGACTCCCACCTTATACGATTAAATCAGATCATGTGAAAGTAGTAAACACAGTGCTTGGCACATAGAAAGTATTTAACAATGTTAGTATTCTTATTATTTCATCATATTTCTGTTAATGAAGACATTCTACAAATGCCACTGATTTCTTCTCTTGGCACTGATAATGTTACACTTTCCTGGTTTTCTTTCTCCTCCTTGCTGGCTGTTGCTTCTGAGTCTCCTCTGCTAAGTCCTCATTCCACCAAAGCTCTACAAGCTAGAGCTCTCCTGGGCATGGTTCTTGGCTCTCTTCCTTTCTATTTCTAGATCTCCTTCAGTCCCATAGCTTTAAATTCCAAATGTCCATCTTCTGGCCAGAAATAATACCCCCCTGATCTTCAAATCCAAATGCCTTCTAGATTTCTCCACTTGGAAGTCTAACAGCCATCTTAAGTAAGTTCAAACCTGAATTCTTGGTTGCACCTTTGTTTGCCAACCTCTTCGTCTCCCCAGTCTTTCCTTCCTAAGTAAATGTCAATATCGTCCACACTGTTGCTCATAAAAAAGAAAAACAACCTAGAAGCTATTCTCGATACCTTACTCCTTTTTTTAAAATCCCCATATATAATTCATCTGCAAATCCTGTTGACTTTAACTCTAAAATATATGCCCAATCCATCCTTTCCTCTCCAACTACAAGGCCATCTAGTCCAAGCCACCCTCATCTCTTGCTGTTGCTTCTTTTTGTGGTCTCTCACTTCACTACTGCCATTGCCTCCCAACTTCTCCACCCCCCCACATAACTCTTACAGCACCTAGAGTGATTCTTTTTCCTTATTTTGTTAAAAAACACATAACATAAAATTTACCATCATATTACCATTTTTAAATGTACAGTAGTGTTATCTATGTGCACATTGTCATGCAACAGATCTCTACAGCTTTTCCATCTTGCAAAAGTGAAACCCTGTATCAATGAGTAACAACTCCCGTTTTCCCTTCCCCCCAGCCTTTGGTAACTACCATTCTACTTTCTGTTTCTAAGAGTCTGACTACTTTAAATACCTCATATAAGTGGCATCATATGGTATTTGTCTTTTTGTGACTGACTTGTATCACTTACAAAAATGTCCTCAAGGTTCATCCATGTAATAGCTTATGTCAAGCACTTCTTTCTTTTTTAAGGCTGAATAATATTGTATGTATATAACACATTTTCTTTTTCATGTTTTTTCAAATTGAATTATAGTTGATATAAAATATTATATGTTATAGGTGTATAATATAGTGATTCACAATTTTTAAAGGTTATACTCCATTTACAGTTTTTATAAAATATTTGCTATATTCCCCCTGTTGTACAATATATCCTGTTGTACAATATATGTAGCTTATTTTATACCTAATATTTGTACCTCTTAATCCCCTCCCTCCATATTGTCCCTCGCCCCTTCCCTGTCCCTACTGGGAATCACGAGTTTGTTTCTGTGTCTATGAGTCTGCTTCTTTTTTGTTTCATTCACTACTTTGTTGTATTTTTTAGATTCCACATATAAGTGATATCATGCAATATTTATCTTTCTGTGCCTGACTTATTTCACTTGTCATAATGCCCTCCAAGTCCATCCATGTTGCTGCAAATGGCAAAATTTCATTTTTATGATGTAGTAGTATTCCATTGTATATATATAACCACATCTTTTTATCCATTCATCTGTTGCTGGACACTTAGTTTGCTTCCATAGCTTGGTGATTGTAAATAATGCTGCTATGACCATTAGCGTGAGTGTATCTTTTCAAATTAGTGTTCTTGTTTTTTTCAGATATATACTCAGGAGTAGAATTGCTGCATCATATGGTAGGTATATTTTTAGTTTTTTGAGGAACCTCCATACTGTTTTCCACAGTGGTTGCACCAATTCACATTCCCCCCAACAGTGTATGATGGTTCCCTTTTCTCCACATCCTTGACAACATTTGTTATTTGTGGTCTTTTTGATGATAGTCATTCTGACAAGTGTGAGATGCTATCTCATGGAAGTTTTGATTTGCATTTCCCTGATGATTAGCAATGTTGAGCATCTTTTCATGTGCCTGCTGGCCGTTTACATGTCCTCTTTGGAAAAATGTTTATTCAGTTCTTCCCTTTTTTTTTTTTTTTTTTTTTTTTTTTTTTGCGGTACGCGGACCTCTCACTGCTGTGGCCTCTCCCGTTGCGGAGCACAGGCTCCAGACGCGCAGGCTCAGCGGCCATGGCTCACGGGCCCAGCCACTCCACGGCATGTGGGATCTTCCCGGACCGGGGCACGAACCCGTGTCCCCTGCATTGGCAAGTGGACTCTCAACCACTGCACCACCAGGGAAGCCCCTGTTCTTCCCATTTTTTAATCTCGGTTTTTTTTTGTTTTTTTTTTTTTGCGGTACGCGGGCCTCTCACTGTTGTGTCCTCTTCCATTGCAGAGCACAGGCTCCGGACGCGCAAGCTCAGCGGCCATGGCTCACAGGCCCAGCCGCTGCGTGGCATGTGGGATCTTCCCGGACTGGGGCACGAACCCGGCTCCCCTGCACCGGTAGGTGGACTCTCAACCACTGCGCCACCAGGGAAGCCCTAGTTTTTTTTTTTTTTTGATGTTGCGTTGTATGAGCTTTTATATATGTTGGAAATTAACCCCTTTCTCAACCACTGCGCCACCAGGGAAGCCCTAGTTTTTTTTTTTTTTGATGTTGCGTTGTATGAGCTTTTATATATGTTGGAAATTAACCCCTTATCGATCATATCATTTACAAATATTTTCTCCCATTCAGTAGGTTGTCTTTTCATTTTGTCAATGGTTTCTTTTGCTGTGCAAAAGCTTTTAAGTTTAATTAGATCCCATTTGTTTATTTTTGCTTTTATTGCCCTTGCTTTAGGAGATGGCTCCAAAACAACATTGCTACAATTTATATCAAAGAGTGTTCTGCATATATTTTCCTCTAGGAGTTTTATGGTATCTGGTCTTACATTTAGGTCTTTCATCCATTTTGAGTTTATTTTTGTATATGGTGTTAGAGAATGTTCCAATTCATTATTTTACATGTAGCTGTTTAGTTTTCCCAGAACCACTTATTGAAGACATTGTCTTTTCTCCATTGTTTATTCTTGCCACCATTGTCATAGATCAATTGACCATAAATACATGGGTTTATTTCTGGGCTCTCTATTCTGTTCCACTGATCTATGTGTCTGTTCTTGTGTTAATATCATACTGTTTTGACTACTGTAGATTTATAGTATAGTCTGAAGTCAGGGAGCATGATACCTGAGTTCTGTTCTTCTTTCTAAAGATTGCTTTGGCTATTCAAGGTCTTTTTTGTTTTCATACAAATTTCAGAATTATTTGTTCTAGTTCTGTGATAAATGCCATCGGTATTTTGATAAGGATTGCACTGAATCTGCAGGTTGCCTTGGATAGTATGGTCATTTTAACAATATTAATTCTTCCATTTTAAGCACATGGTATATCTTTCCAGCTATTTGTGTTGTCTTCAATTTCTGTCATCAGTGTCTTATAGTTTTCTGAGTATAGATCTTTTACCTCCTTAGGTAGGTTTATGCCTAACTATTTTATTCTTTTTGATGAGATGGTAAATGGGATTGTTTTCTTAATTTCTCTTTCTGATAGTTTATTGTTAGTATATAGAAATACAACAGATTTCTATACATTAATTTAGTATCTTGTAACTTTACCAAATTCAGTGATGAGCTCTAGTTTTCTGGTGGTGTCTTTAGGATTTTCTATGTATAGTATCATGTCATCTGCAAACAGTGGCAGTTTTACTTCTTCCTTTGCAGTTTGGATTCCTTTTATTTCTTTTTTTCTTTTCTCTGATTGCTGTGGCTAGGACTTCCAAAACTATTGAATAAAAATGTTGAATAGGGCTTCCCTGGTGGCACAGTGGTTAAGAATCTGCCTGCCAACACAGGGAATGTGGGTTTGAGCCCTGATCCGGGAAGGTCCCACATGCCGTGGAGCAACTAAGCCTGTGTGCTACAGCTACTGAGTCTGCGCTCTAGAGCCTGTGAGCCACAACTACTGAAGTCCACGTGCTTAGAGCCCATGCTTTACAACAAAAGAAGCCACCGCAGTGAGAAGCCCTGCATACCACAACAAAGAGTAGCCCCTGCTCACTGCAACTAGAGAAAGCCCGTGCGCAGCAACAAAGACCCAATGAAGCCAAAAATAAATAAATTTATGAAAAAAAGTGGTGAATAAAAGGTGGGCATCCTTGTCTTGTTCCTGCTCTTAGAGGAAATGCTTTCAGCTTTTCACCGTTGAGTATGATGTTAGCTGTGGTTTTGTCATATATGGCCTTTATTATGTTGAGGTATATTCCTTCTATGCCCACTTTCTGGAGAGTTTTTTTTTTATCATAAATGGATGTTGAACTTTATCAAAAGATTTTCCTGCATCTATTGAGATGAATATATAGTTTTTATCCCTCAACTTATTAATGTGGTGTGTCACATTGATTGATTTGCAAATATTAAAATATCTTTGCACTGGGATAAATCCCACTTGATCATGGTGTATGATCCTTTTATTGTATTGTTGGATTCAGTTTGCTGGTATTGAAGATTTTTACATCTATGTTCATCAGTGATATTGGCCTGTAATTCTCTCTTTTGTGATATCTTTGTCTGGTTTTGGTATCAGGGTGATAGTCTTCAGATAAGGAACCTACGTGTAAGTTTTGGTTGCTTTTCTTGTTTCCTGGGGAAAGCTTGTATTGCTCTAAACTTTCCTCTTAGAACTGTTTTTGCTGCCATCCCTTAGGTTTTGGATCACTGTGTTTTTGTTTTCATTTATCTCTAGGTATTTTTTGATGTCCTCTTTGATTTCTTCAGTTATTCATTTGTTGTTTAGTAGCATATTGTTTAGCCTTCACTGTGTTTTTTTGCAGTTTTTTTTCTTGCAGATGATTTCTAGTCTCATATGGTTGTGGTTGGAAAAGATGCTTGATATGAATTCAATTTTAAAAAACTTACTTAGGCTTGTTTTGTGGCCCAGCATGTGATCTATCCTGGGGAGTGTTCCATGTACACTTGAAAAGAATGTGTATTCTGCTGCCTTTGGACGGGATGCTCTCTATATGTTAAGTCCATTTGGTATAATGTGTCATTTAAGGCCAGTGTTTCCTTATTGATTTTCTGTCTAGATGATCTGTCCATTGGTGTAAGTGGGGTGTTAAAATCCTCTACTATTATTGTGTTACTGTTGATTTCTCCTTTTATGTCTGTTAATATTTGCTTTATATATTTAGGTGTTCCCATGTTGGGTGCATACATGTTTATAATTGTTATATGTTCTTCTTGGATTGATCCCTTGATCACTATGTAGTGTCCTTTTTTGTCTCTTGTAATAGTCTTTATTTTAAAGTCTATTTAGTCTGATAGAAGTATTACTACTCTGGCTTTCTTTTGATTTCCATTTGCAAGGAATACATTTTTTGATCCCTTCACTTTCAGTCTGTGTGTGTGTCTCTAGATCTGAAGTGAATCTATTATAGACATCATGTATATGGGTCTTGTTTTTATATCAATTCAGCCACTCTGTGTCTTTTGGTTGGAGCATTTAGTCCATTTACAGTTAAGGTAATTATTGATATGTATGGTCTTATTGCCATTTTGTTAATTGTTTTGAGTTTATTTTTATAGATTTTTTTCCTTTCTTCTTTTGTTCTCATGTAATTTAATAACTATCTTTATTTTTTATTTAAATTTTGAAAATTTTATTGAAGTATAGTTGATTTACAATGCTGTGTTAAGTTCTGCTGTACAGCAAAGTGACTCAGTTATATACTCTTTTTCATATTCTTTTCCATTATGGTTTATCACAGGATATTGTACATGGTTCCCTGTGATATAAAGTAGGACCTTGTTGTTTATCCATCCTATATATGATAGTTTGCATCTGCTAATCGCAAACTCGAATCCTTCCCTCCCCCACCCCCTGCCTTGGCAACCACAAGTCTGTTCTCTGTTTCTGTGAGTCTGTTTCTGTTTTGTAGATAAGTTCATTTGTGTTGTCTTTTAGATTCCACATGTAAGTGATATCATATGGTATTTGTCTTTCTCTTTCTAACTTACATCACTTAGTATGATAAACTCTAGGTCCATCCATGTTGCTGCAAATGGCATATTTTCATTCTTTTTTATGGTTGAGTAATATTCCATTGTATATATGTACCACATCTTCTTTATCCATTCATCTGTTGATGGACAATTAGGTTTCTGTGTCTTGGCTATTGTAAATAGTGCTGCTATGAACATAGGGTGCATGCATCTTTTTGAATTATAGTTTTATCTGGGTATATGCCCAGGAGTGGGACTGCTGGATCATATGGTAATTCTATTTTTCATGTTTTGAGGACCTTCTATACTGTTTTCCATAATGGCTGCACCAGTTTACATTCCTACCAACAGTGTAAGAGGGTTCCCTTTTCTCCACACCCTCTCCAGCATTTATTATTTGTAGACTTTTTAATGATGGCCATTTTGACTGGTTTGAGGTGGTACTTCATTATAGTTTTATTTGCATTTCTCTAATAATTAGCGATGGTGAGCATATTTTCATGTGCCTATTGGCCATATGTATGTCTTCTTTGGAGAAGTGTCTATTTAGGTCTTCTGCCCATTTTTCAATTGGATTGTTTTTTTGTTGTTGTTGTTATTGAATTGTATATTTGTATATTTTGGAACTTAATTCCTTGTTGGTTGCATCATTTGCAAATATTTTCTCCCAGTCCATAGGTTGTCTTTTTGTTTTCTTTATGGTTTCCTTTGCTCTGCAAAAGCATATAAGCTTAATTAGGTACCATTTTTTCATTTTTGCTTTTATTTCTATTGACTTGGGAGGCTGACCTAAGAAAACATTGGTATGATTTATGTCAGAGAATGTTTTGCCTATGCTCTCTTCTAGGAGTTTTATGGTGTCTTGTCTTATATTTAAGTCTTTAAGCCATTTTGAGTTTATTTTTGTGTATGGCGTGAGGGTGTGTTCTAACTTCATTGATTTGCATGTGGCTGTACAACTTTCCCAGCACTACTTGCTGAAGATACTGTCTTTTCCTCATTGTATATTCTTGCCTTCTTTGTCGAAGATTAATTGACCATAGGTGTGTGTGTTTACTTCTGAGCTCTCTATTCTGTTCCATTGATCCATGTCTGTTTTTGTGCCAGTACCATGCTGTTTTGATTACTGTAGCTTTGTAGTTTTGTCTGAAGTCTGGGAAGGTTATGCCTCCTACTTTTTTCTTTTTCCTCAGGATTGCTTTGGCAATTCTGGGGATGACTATCTTTAGTGTTATGTTTGGATTTCCTTTTCTTTTTTGTGTGTGTATTATAGATTTTTGTTTTGTAGCTACCATCAGGTTTTTATTCAGCATTCTATATATATGTGTGTATGACTGTTTAAAGTTGCTGATCTCTTAATTTCAAGTACATTAAAAAAACCCTACATTTGTACTCTTCCCCTCATAATTACTGTTTTTGATATCATATTTTACAGCTAATTGTTTTGTGTATCCCTTTACTGTTTATTGTGGATGTAGGTGATTTTATTACTTTTGTCTTTTAACCTGACTACTAGCTTTGTGTGTGGATGATTTCCTACCTTTTTTGTATGTTTGCCTTTACTGGTGAACTTTTTCATAATTTTCTTATTTCTAGTTGTGGTGTTTTCTTTTCCACCCAGAGAGTTCCTTTAATATTTCTTGTAAATCTGGTTTTGTGCTGTTGAACTCTTTTAGCTTTTGCTTGTCTGTAAAGCTCTTCATTTCTCCATGAATTCTGAACAAGATCCTTACTGGGTAGACTATTCTTGGTTGTAGGTTTTTCCTTTTCATCATTTAAAAAAATATATTATTTATTTATTTAGGCTGTGCCAGGTCTTAGTTGTGGCATGTGGGATCTTTAGTTGCAGCAACACAGACTTCTTAGTTGCGGCATGCAGACTCTTAGTTGCAGCATGCATATGGGATCTAGTTCCCTGACGAGGGATCGAACCCGGGCCCCTGCACTGGGAGTGTGGAGTCTTACCCACTGGACCACAAGTGAAGTCCCCTTTTCATAATTTTAAATATTTCATGCCACTCCCTTCTGGCCTGTAGAGTTTCTGCTGAAAAATCATCTGATAGCCTTATGGGAGTCCCTTTTTATGTTATTTGTTGCTTTTCCCTTGCTGCTTTTAATATTCTCTCTTTGTCTTTAATTTTTGTCATTTTAATTGCAATGCATCTTTGTGTGTTCCTCTTTTGGTTCATACTGTATGGGACTCTCTGCACTTCACTATACTTGGGTGACTGTTTCTCTTCCCAGGTTAGGTAAGTTTTCAGCTATTATGTTTTCAAATATGTTCTCAATTCCTTTCTCTCTTCTTCTTCTGGGACCCCTATAATGTGAATACAGTAAGTCCCCTACATACAAACGAGTTCCACTCCAAGAGTGCATTCATAAGTCCAATTTGTAAGTCCAACACAAAGTTAGCCTAGGTACTCAACTAACACAGTCAGTTATATAGTACTGTACTGTAATAGGTTTATAATACTTTTCACACAAATAATACATAAAAAACAAACACAAAAAATAAAGAAAATATATTTTTAATAATTTTTATTGGAGTGTAGTTGGTTTACAATGTTGTGTTAGTTTCTACTGTACAGCAAAGTGAATCAGCTATACAAATATATCCCCTCTTTTTTGGATTTCCTTCCCATTTAGGCCACCGCAGAGCATTGAGTAGAGTTCTCTGTGCAGTGGGTTCTCATTAGTAATTAAAGAAAACATTTTTTATCTTACAGTACAGTACCTTGAAGAGTACAGTAGTACAGTACAACAGCTGTCATACAGGGGCTGGCATTGAATGAACAGGCAAGAAGAGTTACTGATTAGAGGAGGGAGAGAAGGTGGGAGATGGTAGAGCTGAAGGATCATCAGCAATAGGAAATGGAGGGCAAGCTGCAATGTCACTCACAACTGACGTTGATGGCACAGGTTCTGGTTCCTTGCTGGATTCAATTCTATCTACCCTCTTGAAAAATTGATCCTGTGATGTCTGGGTGGTAGCTCTTTTTTTCTTGTCATAGCTGACATGGTAGCACTGGATTGCTACCACACTGCTGCAACCTTCATGTACCGTTCTATGTTAGGGTCCTGTGCCTCAAAAACTAACAGTGCCCCCTCACATAAAGAAAATCCCCTTGCCATTTCCTGCATCATGAATCTCTTTGGATCTTCAGTTACTTCTTCTTCCTCTTGTCTTTGTTCATCCTTTCTCTGGGCCTCCAATTCCATCAGGTCTTCATTAGTTAAGTTCTTCGTGTTGCACAGCAAGGAGTTCAATGAAGTTGTCCTCTTGCAGATGTAGCTCCAGCTTCTTGCTGAGGGTCACTAAGTTGCTGAAGACCTCTTTGGACTCCTCATCCACCTTCTCAAATCCACGAAAATTGTGAACAAACTATATGGGCAAAGGTTCTTCCAAACCCCATTTGTGGTGGCGGCCATAACCTCACGCCAAGCAAAGTCACTGTTTTTTATGGCCTTGTAGATGTTATAGTCCTTCCAAAATTATTGCAATGTTGTTCCTGGCTCACCTGCCTGATGAAAAGTGTGACGTAAATAATATTGCTTGAAAGTCGCTCTAACTCCCTGGTCTGTAGGTTGGATGAGCGATGTAGTATTTGGGGCAGATGCAGTACTTTGACCTTGGGATGAAAGTTGTCCATGAATGGGGGGTGGCCCAGAGCATTGTGGATCAGTGAAAGAATGTTTAATGGGATGTCCTTCTTGAAGCAATGTTCTCTACCTCTGGGAAAAAGTGGTGGAAAATCTAGTCCTGGAAAATGGCCTCTGTAACCCAGGCTTTGGGGTTAGTCTTCCACATAACAGGAAAAGAGCCCTTGGCTATGTTTTTAAGGGCTTTTGGTTTCTCTGAATGATTAAGAGAGGCTTCAGCTTCATATAGCCAGAAGCATTGCCATCAAACAACAGAGTTAGCCTATCCTTTGCTACTTTTATAGCCTGGCATCAACTTTTACTCCTTACTTATATAACTTTGGTCTGACATCCTCTTCCAGTACATTCCTGTCTCATCCACATTAAAAACCTGCTTGGGTAAATATACGCCTTCATCAATAATTTCTTGAAATATTTCAGGAAATTCCCAGGCAGCTACTGGATCTTCACTTGCTGCCTCGCCACTTCCTTTTAAGTTGTGAAAGCTGGCTGTAGCCTTGAACTGGTGAAACCAGCCATGGCTGGCATTAAAAGATGCGCCTCTGATTCTTAGCCGTGTTTCTTCTTCAAGTCTTCATAAAGGCTTTTAGCTTTCTCTTGAATCAGCATTAAGCTGAGCAGGACTTGTTGCTGATGCTGATCCTGATCCTGCATCCACACACTGAGAAGTTTCTACATCTCCTCCATCACTTTTCCATGCTTCTCTTTTTAATTTATTTTACTTATTTATTTATTCTTGGCTGCGCTGGGTCTTCGTTGCTGCACACGGGCTTCCTCTAGTTGTGGCGAGCAGGGGCTACTCTTTGTTGCAGTTCGTGGGCTTCTCATTGTGGTGGCTTCTTTTATTGAAGAGCAGGGCTCTGGGTGCATGGGCTTCAGTAGTTATGGCACGCAGGCTCAGTAGCTGTGGCTTGTGGGCTCTAGAGCACAGGCTCAGTAGTTGTTGTGCATGGGCTTAGTTGTTCTGTGGCATGTGGGATCTTCCCGGACCAGGGCTCGAACCTGTGTCCCCTGCATTGGCAGGCAGGTTCTTAACCACTGCACCACAAGGGAAGCCCCCATGCTTCTTTAAAATTATTGTTGACATCATCAGCACAGCAGACTTCACATGTTCCATGATCTTGTCCTTATTCTTTAGACTTGTGCTGATGGTTGAACAATTCATGTTATAAGAAGGAGCGACGTCTACTATCTTTTTGCCTCACTCCACTCTCTCAATTATTTTCACTTTTGTTTCCATCGTTATCGCTTGGCGCTTCTTAGCAGTACCAGCTACACCACTGCTACTTTTACACTTGCTTCTGGACATCCGGGGCTTGAAATAAAGATACTGTACTACTGTACTCTATGCAGTACTGTACAGTAAAGTACACAAAAGCACAACGACTTGTAGAGGATGCACACACGTGACAATGTACACCAGACATGTGAACTAACTTACGTGATTGGACATGCAAACGCATGTTTGCATCTTTGAAAATTCACAACTTGATGGTTCATATGTAGGGGACTTACTATATTAGTACGCTTGTTATTGTCCCAGAGGTCTCTTAAACTGTCTTCATTTCGTTCATTCTTTGTTTAAATTCAAACAAAGTCACAAAAATTATAATCATCCTGATCGGTTCACTCAGTCCCATGTAATTAATTTATTTTTATCTTGATCTTTTGTTAAAACTTTTATGAGTTCATCAGTTTTCCATTAGAGTTCTGAAAATGCTTATTCATTCAGTTCAGCAGTACAGTCAGTTACCAGAAACCTGTACTTGTCAGAGTCCTTTCCATGAATTCCTTGAAGATGAAACCCTTTTATAGGAACATATTTGCAAAAGCATCAGAGTACACCCAGAACTGTCTGTAAATGACAAAAGACTTAAAAATGACCA
>NC_041219.1:687888-688163 GCF_002837175.3 Physeter macrocephalus | reverse complement strand
ATGGCTGAGTAATATTCCATTGTATATATGTACCACATCTTCTTTATCCATTCATCTGTCAATGGGCATTTAGGTTGCTTCCATGACCTGGCTATTGTAAATAGTGCTGCAATGAATATTGGGGTGCATGTGTCTTTTTGAATTATGGTTTTCTCTGAGTATATGCCCAGTAGTGGGATTGCGGGATCATATGGTAAATCTATTTTTGGTTCTTTAAGGAACCTCCATACTGTTCTCCATAGTGGCTGTATCATTTTACATTCCCACCAACAGTG
>NC_041219.1:687199-687782 GCF_002837175.3 Physeter macrocephalus | reverse complement strand
AAGTTTCATTAGGTCCCATTTGTTTATTTTTGTTTTTATTTCCATTACTCTAGGAGGTGGATCAAAAAAGATCTTGCTGTGATTTATGTCAAAGAGTGTTCTTCCTATGTTTTCCTCTAAGAGTTTTATAGTGTCCGGTCTTACATTTAGATCTTGAATCCATTTTGAGTTTATTTTCGTGTATGGTGTTAGGGAGTGTTCTAATTTCATTCTTTCACATGTAGCTGTCCAGTTTTCCTAGCCCCACTTATTGAAGAGACTGTCTTTTCTCCATTGTATATCTTTGCCTTCTTTGTCATAGATTAGTTGACCATTGGTGCGTGGGCTTATCTCTGGGCTTTCTATCTTGTTCCATTGATCTATGTTTGTTTTTGTGCCAGTACCATATTGTCTTGATTACTGTAGCTTTGTAGTATAGTCTGAAGTCAGGGAGTCTGATTCCTCCAGCTCCGTTTTATTCCCTCAAGACTGCTTTGGCTATTCGGGGTCTTTTTTATGTCCATACAAATTTAAGATGATTTGTTCTAGTTCCGTAAAAACTGCCATTGGTAATTTGATAGGGATTGCATTGAATCTGTAGATT
>NC_041219.1:683949-684869 GCF_002837175.3 Physeter macrocephalus | reverse complement strand
TGGATCATTATGTAGTGTCCTTCCTTGTCTCTTGTAACATTCTTTATTTTTAGTCTATTTTATCTGATGAGTGAGTATAGCTACTCCAGCTTTCTTTTGATTTCCATTTGCATGGAATATCTTTTTCCATCCCCTCACTTTCAGTCTGTATGTGTCCCTAGGTCTGAAGTGGGTCTCTTGTAGACAACATATATATGGGTCTTGTTTTTGTATCCATTCAGCCAGTCTGTGTCTTTTGGTTGGAGCATTTAATCCATTCATGTTTAAGGTATTTATTGATATGTCTGTTCCTCTGACCATTTTCTTAATTGTTTTGGGGTTTTTTTTTTGTAGGTCCTTTTCTTCTCTTGTGTTTCCCTCTTAGAGAAGTTCCTTTAGCATTTGTTGCAGAGCTTTTTTGGTGGTGCTGAATTCTCTTAGCTTTTGCTTGTCTGTAAAGCTTTCGGTTTCTCCATCAAATCTGAATGAGATCCTTGCCGGGTAGAGTAATCTTGGTTGTAGGTGCTTCCCTTTCATCACTTTAAGTATATCATGCCACTCCCTTCTGGCTTGTAGAGTTTCTGCTAAGAAATCAGCTGTTAACCTTATGGGAGTTCCCTTGTATGTTATTTGTCGTTTTTCCCTTGCTGCTTTCAATAATTTTTCTTTGTCTTTAATTTTTGCCAATTTGATTACTGTGTCTCGGCGTGTTTCTCCTTGGGTTTATGCTGTATGGGATTCTCTGCGCTTCCTGGACTTGGGTGGCTATTTCCTTTCCCACGTTAGGGAAGTTTTCGACTATAATCTCTTCAAGTATTTTCTCGGGTCCTTTCTCTCTCTCTTCTCCGTCTGGGACCCCTATAATGTGAATGTTGTTGCGTTTAATGTTATCCCAGAGGTCTCTTAGGCTGTCTTCATTTCTTTTCATTCTTTTTTCTTTA
>NC_041219.1:644796-683623 GCF_002837175.3 Physeter macrocephalus | reverse complement strand
TATTGTTCATCTCTGTTTGTTTTTTAATTCTTCTAGGTCTTTGTTAAACATTTCTTGCATCTTCTCAATCTTTGCCTCCATTCTTTTTCCAAGATCCTGGATCATCTTCACTATCATTATTCTGAATTCTTTTTCTGGAAGGTTGCCTATCTCCACTTCATTTAGTTGTTTTTCTGGGGTTTTATCTTGTTCCTTCATCCTGTATATAGCCCTCTGCCTTTTCATCTTGTCTATCTTTCTGTGAATGTGGTTTTTGTTCTGCAGGCTGCAGGATTGTAGTTCTTCTTGCTTCTGCTGTCTGCCCTCTGGGGGATGAGGCTATCTAAGAGGCTTGATGGGAGGGAGTGGTGGTGGGTAGAGCTGACTCTTGCTCTGGTGGGCAGAGCTCAGTAAAACTTTAATCCTCTTGGTTGTTGATGGGTGGGGCTGGGTTCCCTCCTTGTTGGTTGTTTGGCCTGAGGCAACCCAACACTGGAGCCTACCTGGGCTGTTTGGTGGGGCTAATGGCAGACTCTGGGAGGGCTCACGCCAAGGAGTACTTCCCAGAAGTTCTGCTGCCAGTGTCCTTGTCCCCACGCTGAAGGAGAGCCACTCCCCACCTCTATAGGAGACCCTCCAACACTAGCAGGTAGGTCTGGTTCAGTCTCCTATGGCGTCACTGCTCCTTCCTCTGGGTCCCGATGCACACACTACTTTGTGTGTGCCCTCCAAGAGTGGAGTCTCTGTTTTCCCCAGTCCTGTGGAAGCCCTGCAATCAATTCCCACTAGTCTTCAAAGTCTGATTCTGTAGGAATATCTCCTCCTGTTGCCAGACCCCCAGGTTGGGAAGACTGACGTGTGGCTCAGAATCTTCACTACAGTGGGTGGACAACTGTGGTATAAGTTTGCCAGTCTGTGAGTCACCCACCCACCAGTTATGGGATTTGATTTTACTGTGATTGCTCCCCTCCTACCGTCTCATTGTGGCTTCTCCTTTGTCTTTGGATGTGGGGTATCTTTTTTGATGAGTTCCAGTGTCTTCCTGTTGATGATTGTCCAGCAGCTAGTTGTGATTCTGGTGTTCTCACAAGAGGGAGTGAGAGCACGTCCTTCTACTCCGCCATCTTGGTTCCTCTTCTCGTTTCATTCTTTTTTCTGTTCTGCAGCAGTGATTTCCATTACTCTGTCTTCCATCTCATTGATCCATTCCTCTATCATTTAGTCTACAAATGATTGATTCCTTCTTGTGTATTTTTCATTTCAGTTATTGTATTCTGCATCTCTGCTTGGTTGTTCTTTATAGTTTCTCTTTGTTTAAAGACTTCCATTTCTGTGCATCCATTCTTTTCCTGAGTTCTTCCATCATCTTTACGATCATTACTCTGAACTCTTTCTTAGGTAGATTGCCTATATCCACTTCACTTAGTTCTTCTACTGGGATTTTATCTTGTTCCTTTGTTTGAAGATGGTCCTTTGTTGCCTCATTTTGTCTAAGTTGCTACTTTTATTTTTATGTACATGTTATGTTTCTTGACCTTGGAGAAGTGACCTTCTGTAGGAAAAGTCCTGGCAGCGCACTTTCCTCGTTACCCAAGCTATATGCTCTAGGGACTCCCGCCTAAGGGGGCTGTGTGGGTCCTTCTGTTGTGGCAGACTGACTATGTGGGTGATCTGGTAGACTTTGTTGGCCCCTGGCCCAATTGGGTGCCAGGCCTACCTTCTGTAGATGCTGCTTGCTGATGGTTAGTGGGGCCTGGTCACAAGGTGGCTGACTGCAGAAACCCAGGGGGCTCTGGGGCTAGTGCTGGCTCACTGGTGTGTGGCATCAGGGTCCAGAAGACTCTGGGGCTGTTGCCCCCACTACTGGTGGGTGAAGCCGGTTCCTGGGGTTAGTGCTGGAGTATTGGCAGGCAGAGCCACGTCCTGGAATCTGGCTGAAGGGCCCAGGGATCCCAGAGCTGGTGTCAGATAGCTGAGGGGCAGGGGGATGGGGGGAGCTGGTTCCTGACACAGTTGGGTGTGGGTTCTGGGGTGTCCTGAAGCTTGTGTTGGCCTGCTAGTGGGCAGGGCTGGGACCCAGCTGGTCCCAGGGTAGGGTCTGGCCTGATGTGGGCAGGCTGGGTCTGCAAGCTGTGGAAGGTGGTTTTCTTGGGTCTTATACCACATTTTCTTTATCCATTCAAATATCGATTGACATTTAGGTGCTTCCACACCTTAGCTATTGTGAATAACGCTGCAATGAACATGATGCACAAATATCTCTTCAAGATTCTGTTATCAGTTCTTTCGGATACATACTCAGAATTGGGAGTGCTGGATGATATAATAATTCTATATTTAATTTTTTAAAGGAAATGCCGTACTGTTTTCCATAGCAGCTGTACCATTTTACATTCCTGCCAACAGTGCACAAAGATACCAATTTCTCCACATCCTCACCAACATTTGTTATTTTCTTTCTTCCTTCCTTCTTTCCTTTTTTTAAATCCCCCCTGACAATGGCCATCCTAACAGGTGTGATGTGATGTCTCACTGTGCTTGTGTAGAACAATTTCTTAAAACATTGATGATGTCACATTCCTGCTTGGAACCTTCCAATGACTCTCCTTGCACTTAGAATGACATCTAAATACCCTATTTTGGCCTCTAAGCTCCTCCAAAGTCTGGTCTCTATCCACTCTTGCGCCTTCATCTTCATCTCCAGTTTTTCTTGCTTACACTGCTCCAGTCATTGTGACCTTCTTTAACTCCCTAACAACTCTGCATGGCCTTTTCACAGGGCAGTGGCCCATGCAGTTCCCTCTGCCTGGCAAAGTCTTTTTGTTTCTTTTCACCTGCCTGGTTCCTTCTCATCACTCAGATCTTAGCTCAAATTCTACCACCTCAGAGGTGACATTCAAACTGTCCCATCTAAAGTCCCCCCTCCCAGACATTGTAAATCACCCTGTTCTGTTTCACTTTTACTTTCCATAGCAGTTATCAGCACCTGAAATTGTTTTGCCAGAATAGTTGTTGGCTTGTTCGGTTGTTATCCAACTAAGAACCATACTTCATGAGACCAGGAAGCCTGTATATCTTGTTCACAGCCACATGCCCAGAAGAGAGCCTGACTGAATGAGAGTGAAGTGCAGTGGAAACATGGAGGACGGAGCAGTGAACACCAGCTGAGAGATTTAGGGAACACTTCGTGTAAGATGTAACATTTTAGCTGGGTTTTTAAGTTTAAATGATTGCATCAGGCAGATATCAGTGAGGCAGGGGACATGTTGGGCTAAGGAATGGCATGAGCTGTGGTGACGAAGCTTATAGCCCAGCCCATTCAGGGCAAGGTAACCCGATAGGGCTGAGCATAAAGGTTCTTGAGAGGAAGTGGTGGGCAGTAAGGCTGACGTGGCAGACCGCCAATATGGCAGATACTACATTCATTTCAGTTTTGTTAGTTAATGATATGTTAGGTTTGAAGGTGCAAAGATGAATGAGACATAGTTCTGGGTCTGTAGTGGGGAGCCACATATGGTTTTTGAGCAGGGGAGTGATGTGAGCATCTTACAGGGGTCAGAATGCAGCAGTAATTACAAGCACAACCTCTGGGACCAGGTGACTTAGAATCAAATCCTGGCTCTACCACTGGCTAGCTCTGTGACCACAGCAAGTTCTTAACCCCTCCTGGCTTAGTTTTCTCGTTTGTAAGGATGATAATAGTTGTAGCTTTTTCTCTTGCCTTTCTTGTAAGGATTAAATTAATGTTTGTATAATGGTGTCTGGCACTCAATACAAATTAGCTGTTTTTATGTAACATGTCTAAAACAATGTCTAGTAGATAGTAAGTTTTCAGTGCTTGCTTGTTGGGTTTTTTACTCACTAGTTGTTTGTTAGATTGTTTTTGTTTTTTTAAAGAAAGATGATTAGCAGGAGTATAGAGAATCCTTGCAAAGGGAAGACATTGGACCCAGGAAAACTATGTGGGAAGATACTGCAATAGTTGAGGCAAAAAGAAATGAAGCACAGAACTAGGTTAAATCAGAGAGAAAAACCAGTAAAACATTGGATGTTGGTGGAGGGGAATGGAATATGTTTTGGAATACAAGAAAGTGGATTCAGTTTTTGGGTCTCTTGAGTTTAAGGTACCTAGGGGAAAAAATCTCTGTCTGCTGATGTTCAGCTGAATTGATAGGGAGGGAGACATCTGAGATTGAGGACAAAGAGGTGAGCAAAACAGGGATTTCTACTCTGAAAATGAGGATATGCACTTTAACAAAGACTGTGGAGAATTTGGATCAAAACTCTCATTTACCTATTACATTGGCAAAGAAACAAAATGACAGTATTGTAAGCTTGTGTTCTGTACTCATACTTTGCCGGCAGTAGTGTAAATTTGTGCAGACTTTCTGGAAAACATGTTGGCAAAATTTATCATGAAATTTAGAGATGCTTATACCCCCTGACCCAGTTATTTCATTTTTTGGAGTCAATGCTAAATTAATGATCCAAAACGCAGACAGTGATTATGTATAGAGCTGCTTACTACAGCTCTGTAGAACATTCAGTTGAAAAAAACCCTGCAAACAGGCTCACTCAGTGAGAGTAAAATGATTAAATAAATTATGGTATGTTCATATGCTAGAATATTATGCAGTCCTTAAAAAATCATGTTTACTGAGACTTGTAATATGAACTGATATGAGGGAGAAAAACCTGACAAGGATACACAATTATATGCACAATATAAATTCAACTCCACTAAAAATAAGCATAGTGTAAGGATTAGAAGACAATATACTAAAATGCTGCTGTCGATTATTTCTGTCTTATTAAGGCATTGGTTGATGATTTGTAGAAGTCTAGTAACTGAGTTTGAATTAGGAGCAGATAATAGATTTTTGTCTTATTTAAAAATTTTCCCTCTTCTCCTAATGCATCTGCTAATATTCAGTTACTAATGCAATAATCATCTTTGGCTCACAGTCTGTACCTTCTATTTGAAATCCTGACCATGTTGCCTTTAAAAAAAAAATGGATGCAGTCCATCCATCAAAGGCTTAGAAAGCCAAATCTCATTTTCAAATTAGTTAATATCATATCATTGTGTAATTTCGAATATGCCACCAGACTATTGATGATGCCTCCCTCTCCCCTAGCTTACAGACATGATCGTTCACTTTCATTTAGAGAGGCACAATTTTTACACAAGAGATTCCCTGGATATGTCAAAGACAAAAGATTAGTACAGTGCATCATCATTGGGAGGATAATTCATCAGTAGTCCTCCCTTCAGCTGCACACCCAAGGAGCTAAAAGAAAGCCAATCATCCCAGGAGTGCACTTGACAGAGAGTGCACTCTGATGTGTAGGAATAGGGCACCCACTATTCGCCAGAACTGGATTGCAAACATCTTAACTTCCTTCAAGATGTTACTGTTGAATAAAGAATGTTGTCTCAGGGTTCCAGGAGGACCAATCTCTCTCTCTTAAACACAAAGACACACATTTTGATATCCAACCTGGTTCCAGCTCTCCAGCCACTCTTGCTAAGGACTAATCTTGATAAAAATCACCACTTTTCACTGTAGAAGGCAAGTTTTCTATCTACTATATACATAAAAGTCTACTGAAGAATGATGAACCTCACGATGATTACTTCCCAAAGGTATCTAAACCCTATTTTCCAAAATCCAAAAGGGGATATATGGCCCATGGAATAGAATTTGCCATAATTTTTGGCTTCCAGGACCTGTTGGGCATTTTAGATCAAGTTTGGGAATTTTCTGCTTGAGTCCCAACTACTCAAGATAGAAGCCAGAAATCTCCCTTTCCCTGCCTTCCTAATATTCTTACGGGGTGCTGGACTATGAGACGTGGGAGCTGACAACCATACTCACGTGGGATTCTAACAATTCAGGCGTGAGGGATACAGGCGCACATGGGGAGGGTTGTGGCAGAGGCTGAGGCTCGTGGATTTGAGGATAGTCGTGAGGGAGATGCAGGACAGTGGGGCTTTCCTGGAACAATCCTATAGTCTGACTTGGGCATTTGTTCCCATGGGGCAGCCTCTAAATCCAACTCTCGGGTCCTAAAATGGTACCTACCTGCTTTCAGATAGGCATTCCAGTCAATGGCTTAGTTCAAAGTCATTCCATCATTTGGGGAAAAGATTTCCTTTAACAGGTGGGTCTTTTTTTTTTTTTTCCATTAATTTGTCCATGTTTAAAGATTTCTGCATATAATACCCAAAGTATAATCAGGAAATACTAAAACACCAAGCACTTTCATATAGAATTCTATACAGCCATGCATACAATACCTAAAGTTTAATTAGGAAATACTAAACTATACATATTCATATAGAATTCTATATAGCCCTGAAAATGTAGAAAACTACCGTTACATTTAACAACATAGAATTCTATACAGCCATGCATACAATACCTAAAGTTTAATTAGGAAATACTAAACTATACATATTCATATAGAATTCTATACAGCCCTGAAAATGTAGAAAACTACCGTTACATTTAACATGGACTCTCCCAAACAAAAATTTCAAGAAAAGAAGCCAGACAGAAAATCTATACACCGCGAGTCCGTTTGTAGAAAGTTAAAATGACAGGCAAAACCAAACTATGGTGTTATTCGTCAGGATGTTGATAACTTTGGAGAGGCACAAGCCTAGCTTCTAGGAGGCTGTTAATGTGTTATTTCTTGATCTGGGGGGTGGATAAATTAGTGTATCACTTTGTGAAAGCTCTTACACTAATGATTTGTGTACTTTTCTCTATGTATTTTATGCTTCAATATAAGTTTTCTCCCCTCAATTTATGTCTTTTTTTTTTTTTTTTACAGCTCATCAATATTCAGTCTGGTATACTGCTGATACAATCAGCACACTGCTGATACAGTTTTACAAAACTATATTATGTATTGTAGTCCTCAAGAGTTAGGAAAAAAAGCTAAGTTTGAAGATAAAATATCCATACATGGGGGAATTCTAAACATAGTCTATACCTAAGGATTGCATTTCAATGTATTCAAATGAAACCAAAAATCAGCTTGACAAGGTTTACTACGTCAAAAACTCCAAGGAAAGATTTCAGTCTGGAGGGTTTAGGAGGACTGTGCTCTCTCAGCCTCTTAGTTAAGACTCTCCCAACCCCATCTCTCTTATTACAGAGGGGTCTCCAAACTATGCTTCTAAAAAACCCTGGCTTCATGGACAAGGCCCTGTGCATGAGGCCTCATTTTCAAATTCACAAACCAAAATCAAAGATGAAAACTTTTTTTTTTTTTTTTTAAAGTAGTTTCGGGCTTCCCTGGAGGCGCAGTGGTTGAGAGTCCGCCTGCCGATGCAGGAGACACGGGTTCGTGCCCCATTCCGGGAGGATCCCACATGCCGCGGAGCGGCTGGGCCTGTGAGCCATGGCCGCTGAGCCTGTGCTCCGCAACGGGAGAGGCCACAACAGTGAGAGGCCTGCGTACCGCCAAAAAAAAAAAAAAAAAAGGTAGTTTCATACGATTTAAGGATTCAAGGCAACTCAGCTCTGGTGGCGGGCGGGGGGGCGTTAAATAGTGATTAGAAATAGAAAGGAATGAAAACACGGCAGAGAATCAGACCATCGGAAGCCAACAAAGGCAGCCAGAACTATCTTATTTATTATAAAGATACACCATGAAGAACAGACCTGACTGTATACTGAAGCCTGGAATGGTACATGCCAAAATGTACAGTACTTATACATAAAAGTGCATTGTCACAACAGATTAACAAAACTTTTTTTTTTTTTTTCTCTTCCAGAACTAGAGAAGCATCCCCCTTTACTTTCACCTCAGAGACGAGGGAATGTCACGGTAAGAGGCAGTACAGAGTAGAGGCGAACAGGATGGCCGTCAGCAGCACGTGAGCAGGGGAGGGGAGGGGGGCGATTTGCGGGGGACCGGAGAGTGACTGTGGGGAACGAAAGGCACAGTCACGGCTAAGAGGAAAACAACACGTCTGATGACCATGACCTGACCATGACCGACAAGGATGCAAGACAGGACAATGCTGAGCACCGAGGCATGAAAAGGTGCGGGGATGGAGAAGCAGCTGGGAGAGAGGGAAGGAAGTTTCAAAACAGTCAAGTGCACGGAGGAATTGGGGTGGCACTTGGGGGAGGAGGTGGGCGGGGCAACAGTAAAGAACAAGGCTAAAACTCCTCTAAAATAGAAAGGCACTTTCACATGTACATACTACAGATGTACATTGACACGATCAGGTAACAGTCACAAGCAGGAAGCCACCAATACTGCAATTAATCAAACCGACAGGAAAGGACAATACTGATTTAATTACGTGGGCAGGAGTTACCCTTAAGTCAGTAGGTAAATAGCAGTCTCTCCTGTCACACAGCCACTTACTATACTTTAAACATCTATAATAACCATCACACTACACATTGAACTCGGATGAATGTTCTAAGGGGGGGGCATTCACAAATGCACGGTTTATATGTTTTCTTTTACTAAACAGTTTCTAAGATAAGCATTATGGAACCCAGAACAATTATTTAAGCATACAAAATTCCCTAAGTAATTTTAAGATACAGGTACCATTTTGATTATACTACGTAGACTTTTTTTTTTTTTTGTAAAGAAAGTATACTAGGGTGGGTGAGTGAAAGCTCAATTTCCAGTTTATTTTTACTGATTTGAACAAAGCTGTGCCAGTCACCCTGCCCCATGCCTGACACCCCAGCCCAGCTGGAGGTTGGCTTTTGGTTCAGGGGCCAGTCTCCAGTCGTGAGCTCATTCATACATGGGAAGAGACTTCACTTCTAAGCTGCCCGTGCCTTGGGGCCTATGTGGCAGGTAACTCAGAGCAAGACTCAGCCCCAAGCGCATTTCCTGCATTCATGGCCCCTCACTACTGTGGTCAGGAATAAATGTCATCCCAAATCTGAAGTCTTCTAAACCCAATAGAACCACAGGCTCTTTAACTTTGGATTTCAGAGGCTGTGATTACTGAAGTTTCTTCAGTTTATAGACCCCAGAGGCTATGCTTCATTCCCAAATGCTAAGGAGACCACCATGTCCCCCCACGTTTTTCTTTTTCTTAATTAAATTATAAACCCATTTTTGGGAATGGCAAAAGTACAAAGACAGAAAACTCATACAATTTGACCGTTGGTGCTCTATATCCATTGATCACTGTTCATGTTCATTGCTGTAGATTAAGTGGGACCCTGCTGTACATTATTCTATGGATAGCTCAAGGGGCACCAAAGTCAGATTACATTGTGTGAAAATGTGAAAAATTGTTGAACAATGGCGTTTATGCCACACTTGAACATGGAGCTCTACAAAGGGCCATTCAATGCATTGAAATAATTTACAGAACACTCATCAGGAAACAGGTACTAAGAACCGTTCACTCTATCCTAACGACCCACTCCAAGCATCCCCACCCAAACAGAAAGGCCAATTTGGTAAATCTACTTCAGTGAGTTCTGTGGATGGGACGTGAACATTCAGTTATATCAGCTGTGAATACATATTCTTGTGTAAGTGGAGTCAGGTAATCTTTGTAGAACCATCATTTACCCATCATCAAAATGACCCACTTCCCAAACTGCACATGAACCATTAAGATCCTTGAAACCGGGGCATAACATCTCAGGGACTTATTTTTTCTTCTCTCCCCATTCCTTGTGACTTCCCACCTCCCCACTGTGGGCTATACCTGTGGTGGTAAAGAGGACCACATATAGGTGAACCCTCTCAGCTGCTGAAACTTTTAAGGAACTTACTGGGTGTTATTCTGGATCCTTTGTGAAGTGGCCACTTTGTCTTATCCTTGGAATCTGAAGGCTTTTACTAAACAAAGCAAGGATTAGTGAGTCCTTACTCACTCTGAGGTCACATCCTTCCCTGGGAATTGGAAAAAAAAAAAAAAGCCTCAGGGTGACAACACAGTTATAGAGAGAAAAGACAGAGACAGGTAAAGAAAGGGAGCGATGGGAAGGTATTCGGAAATGTTTCCTGGAAGAAGGCACAGCCTCTGAGGCTCTGAGGTCTGGAGCAGCATGTCCTCTGCCATCCGAGGCAGCAGAGTCCTGATCTGGAGGGTGGAAAGGCAGTCCTTGTTCCATCGCAGGTGTCAACAGCAAAGAGAGGAGACACTGGGGAGGATTGCCAGGGAGAAGTCTGAGGAAATGAGTTTGCAGGAGTAAGATCTGAAAAACTAAAGCTTGTAAAACAACCCTTCAAAAATTAGTAAGTTCAAAACACCTCTGCCCTTTTGATGCTCTCTGTAAACATCTTACTCATCCATCAAATAAGGAAGTGGTTTTTTAAGAATCCTCTTTAATTTTTAAAAGATGTAAAGTTTCCTCCCCCATTACTTCCACCCTTTTCTCTGTTTCTGTTTCCCCATTAACAACAGAGAATTAGAGACCACAGTGGAATCTAGAAAGAACTGGGAAATTATCTTAAAAGTTTCAATTGCCTAGAAATTTGGAAAGGTTGTTTAAAAGGGTTCGTGCTATTCAGAGCTCAGTCCTGGCTGGGTTTCCATGGTGCCCAAAGGTGCTGAAGGACCACTAAAGCTCAAGGGAGAGGGTGGGGGGGTTGCATAAGATGCTGAGCTGGACCTCTTTTTCAAAATGGGCAAGAAGGATGTTGTAAAAATTCAGAGGTTTACAATACCTGGAAATATTATATTTGAAATAATTTTTTTCACTATTTAATCCATTTGTGAAATCAGGTTGCAGGCAAGCAACCAGCAGTGTGACTTGGAAACGTAACAATATCTCATAAATGTAGTCTCTCTTTGCATTAGAATGATTAGACTGGCAAACTGAGGTAGAGATCAAAGTAATGATCTTGATTTTAGTACAGATCCCCATTTTTTCCACATTGATGCATTCACCAATGAGCTGAGAAATCAAAGTCCATACTGTAACTCTTAGGTGGGCATGCAGTTGGCTGCCAGTTTGAAACCAAAGTGGTCCAGAGGGGTTAGTTCTGGCCACCCATTTTTCTGAAAACAAAAAAAACCCAAAAAACCCCCCCAAACCAAAAAACAAACAAACAAAACCTCTTCCTCAGTAAGTTCAACGACAGAGTAGATAAAATGCTCATAGGTTTACAGATGGTATAAGCTGCTGCTGGTAGGACAGTGGTGATCTGTACCTTAGTAAAAAACAAATGAATTCAAAGCAACCTTTTTACGATAGAGGAGAAACAGAGCATAAATATGGGCTAAAGAAAAATTGTCTGTGGGTGAGGATGTCAGAGAAAGAGGGTGTCAGTGGAGTTCAGCTGACTGTGTGAGTGATGTAGAGACCACACGGAGAAAACAAAAAAAGCCGTGGTTCCAGGGCGCACAACTGGGAGGAAGTCATCCTGGAACCATGAGGTCATCCTCCCACCTGGCTGCTCTGGCTCTTACGCCAGTACCGTAGCTCAAAGAGACAAACGCCGAGGGGAGCTGGGGATTCAATGTAGGATCATCAGGTCTCTGTAGCACGTTTAAAGGAACCCAGGTCATCTTGTCAGGGGAAGGGAAGGCCGGCGAACCAAGGACTTGTGCGCTGTCTGCTTTCTCCGTTGCCACAGAGGAAGACACGGGGGCTTAGGGGAGCTAGAAGTTGTTTTCTAGGCAACAACAGACCTCTGAAGGGGTTCATGGAGTAGTGTAACCAGAAAGTCTTTAAAATTAGACTGTTCTAGTCTGTAGTGAATGTAGGGGATGGACTTGGAAACCCTCCGGGGCCTGATCAGGCTTGGGGAAAGAGTCACAGCAATAGCTCTGGAGGACTGTCCTTTCCCAGGTTCAGTTCAAGCAGTAACTGCAGAGGTTCTACCCCCTTCTGCTGAGACTTTCACCTGGACCCAGGGAAACGACTGTTACGAAAGAGGCAATCATCCTACTCATTCAGGCAGTGGGCTGCAGCTCGCACTGGGAATACCCCACTGTGACAACAGCAAGTCTGTAGCAAGAGCCAGCCCTCTGCCACACTACATGGAATAAGAGGTACTCACTGTCAGCTACCAAACAATGCCATTGTCACCTTTTAGCCTTACCCCGAGTGCCAGAGACCAACACTGGTTACATTCCAAGGCTTGGAACTCAGATCCTCCTGCCTTTGGATTCAGACGCTTCTGACTCATCCAGGCTACATTAAGCCTGAAGCACTGTGCAACGTGCAGGGCAGAGCGGTGTTGCCTTCATTACAAATGGTGCAGCATTGGATTTTCAAGTAAGTCTAAGTGTTTCTATTGTCTTTAAAATGACACAGGATATGTCCAGTTATTAAAAAAAAGGATGAAATTACAAAATACAAATGCCCGTGTTAATTTAGCTAGTCTCAGACATTACATTTGAGAACACAGAAAAGCCAAAGGGTCTCCAGTTATAAGCACATGACTAAGGAAAGTTAAGGATTGTTGACTTTTGTCACTAATCCGTTTTCTCTTTCTGATCACCTCCCCAAATGCTCGCTCAGTTGGTTTTTACATTGTGCAAGACTTGTCTGCTGGACCCTGGGAAGGTGGGGTGGGCCCTACGGTAGGGTTTGTTTTTGGAAGAACAGCAGGTTTCGGCCGAAGGGCTGGGGGCTTCAGCTGCACGCCCATTCTGGGCGCCACCATAGGCTTGAAAGTACTCATTGTGTCACTGGAGGAGCTAGTGCTACGTCGAATCTGAGGCTCCGAGCTCCTGAGGGCAACGTTGTGCAAAGGGCTGAGAGATTCCGTGGATGTGGCAGGGGTGGGAGAGTTTTTCACTTGTTCTAAGGTATCCAGCACCACATCGGGGGCGTGCTTTGCTGTACTCTGTCTCTCCAGTTCTCGGAGTTCATTCAAAGCAGTGTTCATCGTCTCTTCAATATCCTGTTGAAAAATAACCAGAAATGAGAGATGGTAACTAAACTTATTGTGGTGATCATTTTGAAATGTATAGAAATATCGAATCACTATGTCATGTAACAGGAATTAGCAGTGTTGTAGGTCAAGCATACTTCAAAAACAAACCTGTAGAAAAAGAGATCAGATTTGTGGTTCCCAGAGGCGGTGGGTTGCGGGGATGGGCAATTGGATGAAGGCAGTCGAAAGGGACGAACTCCCAGTCATAAGATGAATTAAGTACTAGGGATGTGATGTACAACGTGATAAATATAATGAGCACCGCTGTAGGTTACATATGAAGGTTAAGAGAGTAAATCCTAAGAGTTCTCATCACAAGGAAAAACATTTTTTCTTCTATTTCTTTAATTTTGTATCTCTGTGAGATGCTGGATGTTCACTAAACCCACAGTGGTAATCATTTCATGATGCGTGTAAGTCAAATCATTATGCTGTACACCTTAAACTTATATGGTGCTGTGTGTCAATGATAACTCGATAATTAGCTGGAAAAAAAAATAACCAGAGAGACAGACTGGGCTGATAATGAATACTAATGTATAGAAACCATATACTTCACTTCAAAGCAAGCAGACCAGCAAAAGCATGACGGTTTTAACACCAGCCTGTGGAGTGTGTAAACCTAATGCCATCTCACACGACTACTGTTGACTCAGAATGTGCAGAAGACAAGAGATGCGATGGCGCCAGTGGCTCAAAGAGCCACAGAACAAGCACTGGCCATTATGGGGTTTTTTTAGAATTAATTTATTTTTGGCTGGGTTGGGTCTTTGTTGCTGTGCGCAGGCTTTTCTCTAGTTGCGGCGAGCAGCGGCTGCTCTTCATTGTGGTGCGTGGGCTTCTCATTGCAGTGGCTTCTCTTGTTGCGGAGCACGGGCTCTAGGTGCGCCAGCTTCAGTAGTTGTGGCGCACTGGGCTTAGCTGCTCCATGGACTGTGGGATCTTCCCAGACTAGGGATCGAACCTGTGTCCCCTGCATTGGCAGGCGGATTCTTAACCACTGCACCACCAGGGAAGCCCCGCATTATGTTTTTTATACACCGCCACCCCCCCAGCACACACACATGGTGGAGTACTGTGTGAGATAGGGTGGGTGGAGAACCACTGCCCTGGTCTGATGGAAATACCTCTTCTCCATATTCCTAGGGCTTCTTCCACTCACCTGGAGCATTAGCCTGTGGCCCTGCACAGCGGCAACTGATTTCCGTATCTGCCTCCCACACTGAATTATAAGCACCTTCATGCAGCGGCTGACTGACCATTGATTTAACTCTGTGTCCATAATGCCTAGCATGGGAGCTGCCATACAGTAAGTGCTCAATAAAGACTTGCTAAATGAATAAACGAAGATCCAGTGATCACATATGGATATGTAAATTTTTAAAAAATAGCTCTATCAGGGATTCCACTGATTTGTTTACTAAAAGAAATTGCATGTTTTTGGTATGAACACCATGATGGTAGGCTTACTTGTCCTCATGGGGAAATCTGAAGATGAGAGATGGAAAGATAAATAAAGGACACAGCTGGAAGCCATACTGTGAGGATGACATCACTTTTCAAGTGATTATTTTCATATGTGATTTCCATTTGACGCTAAATATATGGATTTGTTTTTTTGTAAGTATTTGCCCCAGAGAGAACGTGCAGAGCCTGGTTTATCTGTCGTTTTTGTTTTTATGATTTACAATGAAAGGATTTTGGTTCTAGAAGCAAAAGGGTTAAAACAGACCTTATTATACCTTCCCACCACTAAGCTCCTATTCCCTGTCTCTCTAACCTAAATGCTGTTTCACCTGCTTATTACAAGGAATGATGTTATGGATTATAGCCAAATATCACTGGTTCTAAAGAGACCTCAAAGGACTCTGCATTGCACTTCAAAAAAAAAAAAAACCCAAAAAGGTCAAAAGTCTTTTTGGTTTTTGCTGAAAAACTGTTGTGCACTTAAAATTGGTTTAATTTTGTAAAAACACATTAAACTCTCCACACAATCTAATTTGCTATCCAAAATTCTTTTTAGTTAGGACAATGAAAATAGCTTGGAAATTTGTCATATCAAATGCAGGTTTCCTTGAGTGCTTTTTATTAAAAATAATCCATCTTTAATACTTCCCCATGTTTGTTTCATTAATTTCTCTCTTGTTCGATCTATTCCATTTTTAAGCTTCAGTGATACCTGGAAGACACTTTACTCAAATGGTGAACCCTGAATCTATTCACCTCCTTTTTCACTGGCCATACACATATTTTCTTCTTTTTTTTTTCCATTGAAGTATACTCGATTTACAATATTGTGTTAGTTTCAGGTGTACAGCATAGTGATTCAGTTTTTTTTTTTCCTATCACATATTTTCTGATGGTCTGTGTTGTAAAAAGACCCAGAGGGAAATAAATGGTAGAACGAACGATGGAAAAATCCATTAATACTGTTTTTACTTTTACTTTGTCAATTCTTGTTTTTTTTAAATTAATTTATTTTATTTATTTATTTTTGGCTGCGTTGGGTCTTCATTGCTGTGCATGGGCTTTCTCTAGTTGCAGCGACCGGGGGCTACTCTTCATTGCAGTGTGCAGGCTTCTCATTGCGGTGGCTTCTCTTGTTGTAGAGCACAGGCTCTAGGTGCGTGGGCTTCAGTAGTTGTGGCTCACGGGCTCTAGAGTGCAGGCTCAGTAGTTGTGGCGCACAGGCTTAGTTGCTCCGCGGCATGTGGGATCTTCCCAGACCAGGACTTGAACCCGTGTTCCCTGCATTGGCAGGTGGATTCTTAACCACTGCACCAGCAGGGAAGCCCTACTTTGTCAATTCTGATCATTAGAAAAAACTGCAAGGCCCTTCTGTGCAGTCACTATTGGGAAGTGAAGACACACATCCATTCAGGAGTGACAGAGGAGCCAAACTTGTTGTTCTTCAAACAGCCAACCATCATTTTCTCACTTCATTTACTGAGTAATCCACCATTTCCTAAGTTGAAAGTGTCACTTTCATCATACACTAAAAATGTTGTGTTTCAGGGCTCTCCATTCTGTTCCATCCATTTGTCAAAACAGACATGTTTTACTAGCTCTAGCATGCATTTAGGATCTGGTCGGGCTAGTCCTTCCTCATTCTTCTTCTTTTTTAGAATTTTCCTGGCCATTCAGCAATGATGGGTTTGACTGTCCTGGGTCCTAAATTTCTGCCGTGTCTTTGTTTAAATCATTATGAACCTAATACACTTGGGCCCTTCCAGTATCACATGGCCTTAAATTGAAGAATGGGTTAATTTCCTTTCTGTTTCCTTTACTTGATTCTATACAAAAGACATGGCTCCAGAAAGTAACTCCTGTACGCCTCCTTCTATCACACGCCGGTACTTACCATGCACTATTCTATTCAAAGCAGCCTACCTGAGCGATTGTCTCTGGGTCCAGTGGCTTGTGGTCGTTGAAGCCTGTGTATTGCCCTGATGATGTGGACCTTCTAATAGGAGGGCTGTCAATCTTCTTGAGAGAGTCGTGGCGGCTGATGTTGGTCAAGCTGCCATGACCCGGCCGACGCCTCCTCTCAGGACTGTCATTATTGAGGCCACGGTTCTGTAGCAGGCCCCGGGGGTGACTGCCCAGGCTTGGGGACCCCAGGTCAATTGAGGAGTTGGAAAGACCATGTGGGGGATGGAGAGGGCAATGGCCATCACTGGTCCTGCCAGGACGCCTTACTGGAGGGGGTGGCTCTCCTCTTTTTCTTTGCCTAGACAGAGACAGAGAGCGAGAGAATAGGAGAGGTTATCACACAGGGTAATTCTGCAAGGCTGTGGATGCCATGGCCCCTCAGAGCCCCTGGAGAAGTGGAGGTTCAGGAGCCTGGTGACCACTCCACCTACCTGGCTAAATAGCCATCAGGATGACGGTCTGTTGGGGAGTTCATGTCCTTGGATGAAGACTTGTCTTCAGTAACTGGCCCACTGCTGGCCTCGCTGTCAGCTTTTTGGCTCAGAGTGTCTGAAAACGTATCATCCCTGAAACAATGAGAATCAAGAGTGAGGGTCTTTTGCTAGATGAATGGGGACAAAAAAATAAGTGATGGTATTTATGTATGTAAGTCTTTCTCTTACTAACGTAACTTTTTTCTTTTCACTATAAGAATAATAACATTTCATGGCAGATAAATTGGAAAATTCCAAAATTCCGATAACAATCGCCCATAATATAATGTAACATCCAGAGACAACTACTGTTTGAATTCTAGAAAATAGCCTTCTATGCTTTTCTTCTCTGCCTGGGATACATATCTACAAGGATGTCTACAGGTAGGTACAGTATTTATACTATAGATATTTATATGTTTATGTACTTTAGATATATATGACTGCATGTCTGTATACATACACATCATATTTCTTGCATGCTGAGAGACACATTTTAACATTTTAAAACTTCGGCTGAATCAGTCACTATACATTTTATGTGGTATTTTTCTCTTTTCCTTGAAAAGCTGTTCATAAATTGGTGCTGCAATGTGAAATACTGTAGTCACAAAATTAAGATTACACTGTACATGGTATTTTGTAACTTGTTTCTTTCACTTAAAATTATGACCAGATTGGAAGATGTCTCTTTAAGTATTTCTGAAAGTAGAGCTTTCTCATCAGCAAAATTAATAAAGAAGGCTGAAGATGATTCTCTTTAGACTTGAAGTCAGTATTGTCTCTCTTGGGAATTTGGAATTGAAACAGTAGACAGGCACCAAGAGAAGAGCCACCACTGTTTTGGGAATCAGCAGTGCCACTTTAGCTCCTAAAGCCATCCTCTGCACAGGGTATTTTTCTAAGAACCTGAACGCTTCAGAAGGTGTCTCTCACTAGTCCTTGGCTCCAGACCTTCTAGGAGAGTTTGGGAAATGAGAAGCTGTTGGCCCTGAAGTACTGTTAGCAAAGATCCATTAACAAGGTGAAGAACTGTGCCCAGCTCAGAAATGTTTGCTCTGATCCCTTCTGCTCTTTTCTCATGAGACCAAAGTCATTTTAAGAGCAATAGCTGCTGGGCTTCCCTGGTGGCTCAGTGGTTAAGAATCCGCCTGCCAATGCAGGGGACAAGGGTTCGAGCCCTGGTCCGGGAAGATCCCACATGCCGCGGAGCAGCTAAGCCTGTGTGCCACAACTACTGAGCCTGCTCTCTAGAGCCTGTGAGCCACAACTACTGAAGCCCGTGCACCTACAGCCCATGCTCCGCAGCAAGAGAAGCCACCACAGTGAGAAGCCTGCGCACTGCAACTAAGAATAACCCCCGCTCGCTGAAACTAGAGAAAGCCTGCACGCAGCAACGAAGTCCCAATGCAGCCAATAAATAAATAACTAAGCAAACAAATAAATAAATTTATATATATATATTAAAAAAACAGTGGCTGGAGTCTTCTCTTGGGAGTGTCAGGTGATGGAAGCTAGGACTACTTACATATCCTGCACCACTATGTACTGGTGGGGCACAAGCCCGTCGATCCCATTGTGTCTTCCTTCCCACCAGTCCTCGGATGCGCGGTGATACAGCAGCAGGGAAGCACCCTTCTTGAAGGACAATTCTCTGGCAGACCGCCCAACATAGTCAAACTTGGCTATTGCTTCTATTGGCTCACATTCTACAAAGAACACACCAGAAGATGGTGAGGGCCAGGGTTCTCAGGAAGGCATGATACACTAACTGAAAGGTCTATATGAGGCTTTAGAAATAAACAAGGTCATTTTAATATCCAGACTGAACAAGGTAATAAATAAATCAAGACAATGAGAAAATGATGCTGTTAAAAGAGATACAGAAAAATATTCTCTTGCTGTCATCAGTTTTTCAGGCAAAGAAAAACTGAACATTAGATCTTAGTTTCCACAGCCTCTTACTAGAGATACCATGACAGTCTAATAAAAAAATATTTAAAGCTTTGCAATATGATATATAAAATCTCTCCTTGGGTTGTAATATCCTCTGCAACAGCTCCAGTGTTATCTTTACCAATATTATTTGATCAAGTTCCCTGGCAACATGTTAATACCATTTAGAACATGGAAGAATCACTATCTCAGAACATTAAGAAGTTTATGCTTTATTTGCTTATTTAAAAAAAATCAAGTTTACAGATATCACCACATTAAATACTATTTGAATATATTTAATTTCCTTATGTATTTTTTTTGGCACTATCAAATCTTGAAACTACTACCAACAGTAAAGTCAACCTTATTTTTTCTAGCATCAAAAACAAGTTCTGGATATCACCTGTGAAACAAGCATACCTACTCAAAGGACCAGATTCAAAAATTATATCTTCTAGAGATCAAAAAATATTCAAGGGAACAATGGTGAGTGAAAAAAGCCAACCTCAAAAAGTTACATATTGCATGATTCCATTTATATGGCATGTTTGAAATGACATAATAATTGAGATGGAGAATAGATTAGTGGTTGCCAGAGGCTGGGGTGGCGGAGAAGTGACGGAAGGAAACAGCTAAGGCTATTAAAGCGTAGCACGAAGGATCCTTGTGATGAAACTGTTCTTGATCTTGACTGTGGTTGTGATCACACAAATCTACACGTGTGATAAAACTGTACAGAACTAAGTAAACACATACACGAATGAGTGCATGTAAAACTGGTGAAATGTGAAAATGGTGGAGGGAGTATATCAATATCAGTTTCCTGCTTGTAGTATTATACTACAGTTATGTAAAACGTTACCACTGGGGGAAACTGGGAGAAGGGTATATGGCATCTCTCTGTTGCGTTTCTTACAACTGCATGTGAAGCTACAATGACCACAAAATTAAAAGTTGAAAAAAGCTATCAAGCTCTGGGCCTAGAATTGGAATTTCAGCTCTATTCTAATTCTGACCACAAATATTAAAGGCAAATAAGAGGACAAACTACTCCAAACAAATACAAGAGTTGCTTTTTGTGATCCAGCTTATTGCAAAAAGCCCTGAATCGGGGGCTTTATGATCCTACCTCCTCTCTCCCACTATCACCCCATCCTCATCCCTGCTACCAACAATAGGTGAGTAAACTGCTAATTAATAAGAAACAGAACAAAAAAGGGTCAGTACAAGTGGCATATGCTTAGAGAAATCTTGTCTATGCAATGAATAATACCTCATTTGCTAAAAACTGAGCATGTATTACTTTCCAAATACTCTAGAATATATGTACACATAATAGATTAAAACCTGCCTGTCAAATATTTTGTAAGGAACTTTTCTCTTCTATTTCCCTTGGTAACAAACCTTTCCATTTAAGAGTTTATTGCTTCCCAAAGTTTATTGCAATATCTTCAATATCTGTTGTACTTATATGAAATAACTGCACAAGAAATCCTTGGATAGCCAGCTAAACTTCTCACTTGATAAATTCAAACATCCTCTGGGATGGCAAGAGCATGAAAATCAACAAACATACTGAAAAAGCTTAGGGTTTACCTTATATGAAGGGCCTGGGTGAATTTCAGCTCTATATTTAAAGACAAAAAAAAAAATAAGCCCCATCTTTTTGCTAGTGGATAATGTTTAAGGTGAATAATATTTCATATGGCAGAACCACAACACTATGATCTGCACATAGTATACTTCTCAGCAAAGTAGGTGTAAAAATAATTTTAAAACAATAGTTTAAGTCCTTTAATAATTGATAACTTTTAGATCGTATGTTAACACTCCGATATTCCATCCTAAAATTATATTTTAATAAAACAATAAACAGCAGCTTTATTAAATATCCACAAGTCTGCTCATAGAGGAGGAAACAGAACTTTTATTCAAGGAGACTGACTTTATAGTCTGTTCTAAACTTGCACGTCAAGAATAAATCCTGCTTGAACTGAAATGACAGATGCCAAATTTTTTACCCCAGTTCTCCCTGGGGAAGGGGTCCCCAACCCCCAGGCCACGGACCAGTACCTGTTAGGAACTGGGCGGCACAGCAGGAGGTGAGTGGCAGGCGAGCGAGCAAAGCTTCATCTGTATTTACATCTTCATCGCTCGTACTACCACCTGAGCTCCGCCTCCTGTCAGCATTATGGTGAGTTGTATAATTATTTCATTATATATTATAATGTAATAATAATAGAAATAAAGTGCACAATAAATGTAATGTGCTTGAATCATCCTGAAACTATTCCCCCGCCCCCGGTCTGTGGAAAAATTGTCTTCCACGAAACCGGTCCCTGGTGCCAAAAATGTTGGGAACCACTGCCCTGGGGGACAGAAATAAACCTGTCTGTGGTATAGGGGACACAAATAAACATACATGGAGGAGTGAAGTCATGCCAATGAACTCATGCCAAAAAGAGCTTCATGATATGTGTTTGCAAATTCTTATGTGACACACCCATCTGTTTAAATTGTTTTACTGAAAAAAGTGGAAAGATAACAGCATAACATAGCATACAACCTATGTACCTGTCAAAGGGAAAGGAAGAGAGAACTATTAATATTCTTTAATGCCATTCAGTCTTACACTGTCAACAGTGGCCAAGGGTGATTTAAGACTATTTAATAGATATATACATATTTTATCATAATTTCATCATCATGCCCTCTATGCTCATTATCTCTTTGTTTTTTGAAACAACTAGCAACAAGATTATCAGACTCTGCTTATATAATTCAAATGTAAAGACGTTATAAAAGAATGACCAGATGAATCAGAAGTACACTTTACTGGTAATCCTACTACATCAACTAGTAATTCTGAGCAATTTCATTATTTTGACTCTTTCTACTCCCATGAGAGAAATTTCACAGTCAAATGTCAATCAATAAGCTATTTATACACATCTGAGTCTCATCATTGCAGAGCAAATCGATCTCAGGGCATGGAGACACACCATACCCCTTTCATATAGGGTCACACAGTCCTTTAAGGTCCTGCAGAGACTTTGTAGAATGCTACTGCTACCAATAACAACATTAATAAAGGTGAACACGATAACTTCATTTTCCTACAAGGCAATTATAATTTTGCGCAAAGGGAAAGAAAATTCAACGAAGCTGATTTTCTGACTGCCTGGTGCTATCAAGTCTTATATTTCCATTTCTTGTAACTTTATACAAAGTGCTAGTACATCACACTACCCCTCTGGGACCTTGCTGTCCCTGACACTTTCTCTCCTAGATCTGTTACCCACTGCCCTTGAGGATGATGATTTTGTTCTGTGACAGCCTGTCTTTTGGAAACAAAAGCTACTCTCTCTAGTGCTACCATGACAGAGAAAAGAAAACACAATACCTAGATGATCAAAAAGACAATCAATACTCTAGTTAATTTAGTTACAGGACTTTAGAGTCTGGCTGCGGGCAAGGGTATCTGTCTTTTGTAAGCAATGCTTTTCTTTCCAGCAAAATCAAGTGAACATGATCAAAATATTATCTCAAACACAGAGCCCTCAGCAAAGCTGCTCTTTTGTAGCCAAGAGGTAAGAACAACTGACAGATGGTGCGGTGGTGAGACTGACGCTTGGAAAGAGAAATGGCGGGGGCTTTGTCTTGGGCTTTTCCTGCCACTGGGGCAAAGCAAGGAAACACTCAGAGAAGTCATCAGTGAAAAAGGAATGAATCACAAAGAAACACAGAAACTCAAGACAAAAGAATGGAGAGTGGCAGAGGGAGGGCTCAGAGACTTTCTAAAGCAAATACCACAGAAATAGAAGCTCTCACTTTAAAGAGTTTCTTCTAACTTAAGTTCTAAAAATGTCAATTTATCTTACTTTTAAAAACACAGGGGCTTCCCTGGTGGCGCAGTTGAGAATCCGCCTGCCGATGCAGGGGACATGGGTTCAAGCCCTGGTCCGGGAAGATCCCACATGCTGCGGAGCAACGAAGCCCATGAGCCACAACTACTGAGCCTGCGTGCTGCAACTACTGAAGCCCGCGTGCCTAGAGCCTGTGCTCCGCAGCAAGAGAAGCCACTGCAATGAGAAGCCCGTGCTCTGCAACAAAGAGTAGCCCCCGCTCTCCACAACTAGAGAAAGCCCGTGTGCAGCAACAAAGACCCAACACAGCCAAAAATAAATAAAAACAATAAATAAATTAATATATATATATTTAAAAAACACACAAAGAAACTTTTTTTTTTTTAAAGCAGAGGGTGGACTGAGACAGCCTGATAACCCTCCTGCTGAAATCAACTAAAAATGCTGGATTAAAAAAAAAATCTTTGTAATCACATTAATTATGACCGTGAGGAATACTAAAGACCAAAAACCTGATGAATGTGGGAACCCACCAAGGTAAACAGAACACTAGAATATGTTAAGTCAGAGTTTGCCTGGAGGGCATTTTCCCTGCCTGGTTAACTTAAATTTTATTTTGCACAAAAGACTAGGTCCAGGGGCTGCCCAGTGTGGAGAATCTAAGCCCCACCAAAGGATCAAACTCTCTGTGTCACAGTGGACTTCTAGTTCTGAAATCTTCCTCCCTTCTCACTCTCCATACTTCTCCATAGATGTAACCACTCCAACTTAGGACTTAAGGAAATAATCTATCTCAAGCCTTGGGAAACAAATCACCTTAGAAAATCCCAACCACATTTCAGTCCTCCGGCAGGTTTGCAGTTTAAGTTCACACTACCTGGGTGGCCTGAAAAAATCTCAAACTAAAAATCTAATGTGGTCCCAAGCTGGTTATGCACCAGGCAGAAGTAAATGAAAACCCTCCCTGGAGGGACATACCTTCAACTCAGCATAAAGGAATTCCATGAAGTTCTAAGAAATATGTAAAAAATTTATAAAACACACTGGAAATAAGATTCAATGAGCAAAGGCCGACAAAAACAAATCCAGGAAGACTTCAGCTATTAGACACATAATCTAAAACAATGGAAAGGATTAATATTATAAGTAAAGAGCAAATGACCAAGCAGATATGAAAGTAAACTGAACAGAACTTGTAGAAAAAAAATTAAAAATAAAAACACAGTGAATGGGTTTAAAGCAGATTAGTCACAGCTAAAGAGGTACTAAGAAAAAACTGACAGCTTTATATGTTTGCATTAAAAATGTGTCAAAAAGTAATGTTAAATATTAAACTTAAGAAGTTAGAGAAAAAAATGATCACTACAGAGAAAAGTATAAAAGTTTATTGGGTGACATTAAGTTACTAAAAAGGTGTTTGTGGATTGGAAGACTGAATATTATAAAAATATCAATTTTTTTCATATTAATATATGTAGGATCAGTGCAATTGCAGTCCAAACCTCAACAGGTTTTTAGGTTTTTTTTCCTTGTTTGTCTCAAGAACTTGAAAAACTGAGTTTAAAATTTAAGTGAAAAAGGCCAAGAATTGTTAAGAGGAACAAATTCAGAGGTCTTGATTTGCCGAATATTAAGATTAAAAGGTATCAAAATTAAGACGGGTGTAGGGATAGACAAGTGGACCCATGGAAAAGAACAGAGCCCAGAAACGGACTCATGCAGAGATGACACTTGATTTATGATAAAGGTGTGGAGCAGTAGAGAAAGGACAATTAAGGCTGGGACAGTGGGGACAACTGTGCATCCATATGGAGAAAAAAAGGAACAAATCCCTACCTCACACCATACCTCCAAATAAATTCCTGGTAGAATTAAGACCTGTGTGTGAAAAACAAAACCTGAAAGGATTTAGCAGAGAATATAGAAGAACTTCTTCATTAACCTCAGGGCACAGGATTTCTTAAAGGAGATGCAAAGTGAAACAACCATGAAGGAAAAGGTTGGTAAATTCAGCGCCTTTAAAATTAAGATTCTCTGTTTGGCAAAAGACACAATAAGCACATGAGAGACAAGCTACAGAGCAGAAGATACCTGCAAATCATATATCCAAAAAAAGACCTGATCCAGACTCACAAAGAACTCTTATAAATAGGAAAAAAACAAAGCCAAACTAAACTAAACTAAGCAGAAAAAGCCCAAAGAAAATAATAGTGGGCAAGTAGGCCCTAAATGGGCAAAAGATAGGAATTTCATAAAGAAGAAATCTAAACATACAAAAATTAGTATATCTGTATTAACCATGTTTTTCATTTTCTGTATTGTGACCTCTGAGGCCTTGCTGCCCCTGGAGGGACTGTCCCTCCCAGGGTTAGCCAATTCCTAGGGATGGTAAACAACTCACCTGGAATGTGCTTTTCAAATACAAACCAACCAATCCAGAGCCTATATCCCAACCACCTCCTCTCTGGGGCTCTCACACTTTGGGCCACTATCTGTCTGCCCCAATCACTTCAGAGCCAGGTCCCAGACAACCAGAGACAGCCCCAGAGCCCACTGAAATTATTCAAACTAGGCAATCCTAACCCTGCTTACCCTGCCTCTCTTGTTCCTTTCTGTGGAAACCACAATAAGAGCTCTTACCCAGTTGTTCCTCTCCCTCTGCCTCCTGACTGACCCTGGTGCTTTCCTTGGCCCCCTGAGGTGTGATGTGTCCCCTCCTCTTAGGAACTGTATCAAATTATCCTTTCAATGGCAATCATCTCCCAATCTGCTGGCCTTACCACACCTCAAATTTTCTATTAATACACTATATTTTAAAACAACATCTTCATCGGTAATCAGAGAAATGCAAATTAAAATCACAATGAGATGTCATTACACACTGAAAATATTGGCAAAGATTACAACATTTTATAAAGTCAAGTGTTGGTACTTCCCTTGTGGTCCAGTGGTAAAGAGTCCACCTTCCAATCCAGGGGACACAGGTTTGATCCCTGGTCAGAGAACTAAGATCCCACATCCTGCGGGGCAACTAAGCCCATGGGCTACAAGTACTGAGCTCACGCGCCTCAATGAGAGAGCCCGTGTGCCGCAAACTACAGAGCCCACGCGTTCTGGAGCCTGTGCGCCACAACTAGAGAGAAAACCTGCATGCCATAACTAGAGAGAAGCCCCAGCGCTGCAATGAAGAGACCACGCGCCGCAATGAAAGATCCTGTGTGCCTCAACGAAGATCCCGTGTGCCACAACTAAGACCTGATACAGCCAAAAAAAATAAAGGAAAAAAAAAATCAAGTGTTGATGACTATGTACAACTGAAAGGCTGTGACACTGCTGGTGGGAGTAGATATCCTTACAACCATTTTCAAAAATAGTTCGGCAGTATGTAGTAAAGTTGAAGACGTGCTACTCCTACGTGTGTAAATCCTAGAGAAACTCTACATTTGCAGTAGGATACATGTTCAAAATATTCATAGGTGCACTGTTTTTAATGGCAAAAAATAGAAAACACCTCACATATTCATCAATAATAAATCCAATGGAATATAGGTAAATAAATGATTATAACTGCATGCAACAATGGATGAATTTCAGAAACATAATACTGAGTAGAAAAAAATCATGAAAAATATATACATATGATTCCATTTATGAAAAGTTCAAGAAAACAGAAAATGAAACAATAAATCACTTAAAAGTACAAACACATAGTGGTTACCCTGGAGGGGTAAAGAAGGCAATGGGTTCAGGAAAGTGCAAAGGTAATGATACCTTTTTCTTAAACTTGGTGGTGGTTCCACAAGTGTTCATTGTAATGTTATTCTTCGCACTTTACACATATTTAGTAAGTATTCTTTTGTATCTACTGAATTCTTAATATAAGCAATTCTTAAAAAATGGATATAAAGACTAATTTTATAGTAGCATGGGCACAAGTGCATACCATCTTCACTGGTGTGGGGCTCTGTACCAGCGTCCTGATCCACTTCCTCCAATGTACCGTGCTCACTGTATGGGCTGTCGCTGAGGAGCAGAAATAGAAATTCATATGAAGCCAAAGTGGAAAGCATTTCAAAGATGAACAATTGCTACTGTAAAAAAATAAATAAATAAGACTTTGGAATGGCAAAGGAGTTACTGGACAGCCTTTCAGCGGAATGCTGGAGCCTCTAGGATTCTCTAATCCTATGGGATTGTATGTACCTTCATCTTTGACACATTACAACTCTCTAAAGACAAAATTAACCTGTAGGAAATTGATAGTATTACAAATAATTTTTATCCATAAAAATTAAAATTTGTTGAATTCTAGTGGAATATGATTATTGCCCCACGGATACACCAGTTTTTGCAAATTCATTTCAATATTCCCTACTGCATAAAAATGGATGGCTCTTCGGTTTCTGCTTTGAATTGATTGTAGTATCTTTTTTATCTTTTCTAGACACATGTTCATTTTTGTATCTGAGAGTCAGATTTTATCCTTTAACATTACCACTATCTCTTCTCAAATGTATGCTGATAAATGGAATGCAGTGGTTACAAATACAAACCTGACATTACTGTAAAAGCCCATTTATATTGCTGGCATTGGGGGAGAAGGATGACTACTATATTACTGACTTTCTGTTTAAAATGAGCGATACCCATAAAAAACACTATGTATGGGAGAAGGACATAATCAAGCACGTGTTCCTGGCTGCAAGACTCTTTATTATGGGGCTTTTACCCTGTTTGTAAAAATGGAGCAACCACAAAAGTTCTAGAATACAACGCATCAAATAATATCGACCAGACATCCACATACTTGCTCTGTGATAAAATGAACAAGACAACAGAACTTACTGACATAGCCCTGAATATTTGGAAATACTAAACATGACTGACTGGCCTTGAAACAAATACAACTAGGAAAATAAAATTCTGAATCTCACCAGGGCTGAGTTTTATTCATTTATCTTCCCAGAGCCAAGCTTAGTCAGTATGTGCATGTAGTAAGTGCTCAAGTAAATATTTTAAAATTGAATTTCACATAAAATTGCTAGATATACTATAAAACTAGAATCTATCATGCTTTTTTGTTAATTTAGCAGTACTTGTGGAAATAGTCAACTCTCAATTTTCTTAAGGCATAGGATCATCTGTGGTTTAAGAATATACTGTGGTTTAAGTAAAAAATAAGTGTACTCTGAGTTATTTAGATCTTTCAGCTACTTATTCTACTTCTACTTAATCTCCAGGAAGGCAGTGGGAAACAAAGTGTCCTGAGGAGGGTCCAGAATGAAGGACTTAGACAAATTCATTTCCAGCTCCTCCTTAGTCTGAGCTGCACAAAGCAGTTTCCGAGGTAGGCTGGGAGGCAGCTGCTGAGTGGGAAGACTCGTGTGGACTTTGGAATCAGACAAGCCTTGGGTTGCATCCAGTAACCACTAGCCATTGGACAGGCTCCTTGGCCTCTCTTAACTTACTTGGGTAGAGTGGTTGTGAGGAATAAAAGAGATCATATGCACTGAGAAGCTGGCACATGGTAGGGGCTCAAGGAATCAAAACCACTTTTATTGTATATGAATTCTTAGAAACTAGCACTCGTATATCAAATAGTGAACATAAACATTTTAGGGTTCCTTACCTTTGGGACTGTTCAATTGACTATACCCCTCATTTTTATACTTCATTGGGAGGTGACTACACTGCCATATTAAAAGATTTTTATCCCAACAATATAATAATAAATTTGCTCAAAGTGACCATAACTGGTTAGGATAACATTTATTGGTAAGAATGAAAATGAAAATAAGTAAGAATGAAAACACATTTGGTTGACAGCACTCCTTTTAAATGAGAATTTTGAAATACTTTATATAGAATCAAAACTATTTAGGAATAAAAATGAAATCTGTCAATTCAGTTATCTTTTCTTGACATAATGGTAAAAATTAACACAGCTCTATATATCAAAACCGTTCTCTACAAAAGTCATGATAGGATGGATATATCTATAAAGATGTCGTGTTTAGGGAAAAGAGAGGGGGGATGAATATGAAATTCCATAATAAGGAGCCAGTGTTGTCATGGATTTTAGTATTCTAATGTATCGCAAGTGTTCTTGCTGCTGCTGCTTTTTTTTTTTTTTTAAATTGGAAGCACTGGCAGCTTACAGTCAGTTCTTTTTCTTAATTAAGTTGATATCTGTACTTCCATAATTCTTCCAGGGGGAGAAGGACTAAAATTCTTGGACTTACCAATAGTCATCTCCAGCCATACATTTCTCATAAACAGGGCCATCCAGCTCTTTAGCATCTGGGAAAATAGTCTCATGGTGGATGATGATGGTTTTGACAATCTCATTCACATGAGCCTGGCAGGACACTTGATCCTGTATTTCTGGGACAGGCATCAATGTGGGTCCAAAGCAAATGGCCAGGTTATAAGGGTCCATCATGTTCTCATCACTGTACTGTGAAAGACTACGAAAAGAAGGAAGAAAGGAGTTAACATGAGAAAAAAAAGAAAATCAATGTTTAAGAAGATACTTCCTATTCTAAAAATACCGATCTAAAAGATTTTATTTGGTTTTTATTATTAGAATAAAATGATATTCCATCCTACTTTAAGGTGGCTCAGCAAATTCCAAAGAAAGTAAAGCGACTTACAACCTTCCAACTTGGTAGAAACTGAAAGGGGAACATAAATCCTGTTTGCTTAAGTGGTATTTTTTAAAGCCACAGGGGAGTTTAAGATAATCTCTACTACAATGGAGACAAGGATCAAGTAAATGAGTTTCATTTGTAAACATTATGGTCAGGCTGTAAATGCTGCTCAAGTAAATCTGGGAGGGGCAGCAGTGATCTCTATAAAGCTTTATGGAGATCTTTAAAATTGTCCTCCAGCTGACCAAAAACATTTCAAATTTCAGTTTTTTCCCATAAATCTTGAGGAGAGTCTGGAAGAAAACAAATCACCTTTTCTTTGTACCCACTGAGAGAAAGCAAGCAACTCCAGGCTTTGTAATTTGCTTTTGGGTAAGACTAGCAACACTAGGTGACAACCAGTGTCATAAAACACACAAGTGCAGGAGAAGGGGAAAAGAATCCTCAATTCTTGCATTCCATTTAAAGCTGGTAAACTACAAACTCTGAGGAGACTTCCAGTTGTCTAGTACTAATTTCTAAAATCAATCCAATGGCTATGTGTGAGATATTTTCCACAGGTGACTGAAAATAAGCCAGCTCTTTACTGCTATGCCTCGTAACACATGGGCAAGGTGCTGTTCCAGGGAGGATCTAGAGAATCTATCTTACAGTGTATAGAATGTCAACATTGAAAGGAAATGTAAAATCCAGGTGAACAGATGACAAATGGAAGGAGAAAAAAAGAGACTCTATATTTGTGAGATGTTGACAGACACAAAGAAACTGAGATACCATGTGACATGATACTTTACCCTGTTTTGGAAATAAGATAGCCTAGAAAGTGGAAAATACAAAAGCATGATTTCCACAGGTAACATATGTCTTTCCCTTCTGCCATTTCTCAAACATAAAATCTTAAAAACAGTTCACAAATAACAGCCAATGATCATGTTACAGATCATCTTGAAAATGAATGCAGGAAGGAAAAGTGAGATTCAGAATAAGAATGGTCTAATTTTCAAAAGACCCACTTAAGCTCAATGGGGAGAGACACAGTCTTTCTGGGTCTTTAATTTTGTGCTGGCTTGAAGAGCAAAAACTTGACATAAAAATGTTACATACATGTTTTGATTTTACAATTAAAAGAGAATAGTTTCTTTTCCCAAAATTCCTGTCCCAAGCATCCTATCCTAGAGGCTGGGCCTTGCCTCTGCATGAAGGCAGATGCAGGGAACCAAGGGGCATCTTTGGGCAGAAATGCTGGAAGCAATGCCAACTGTCTGACTAATGGCACGGTGGCCATTCTGTTGAGATACATGGTGAATTAGATTCAGGTTTTGAGAACTTTCTTGATTCATGGTCAGTCTGCTTTCCTAATCCACTGTGGTTTATTAATTCACAGTTGGTTTCACTCAGGTGTATCAGGAAAATTTGGTAGGGACAGCATGGAGAGGACCAGCAGGAATGCAAGGTGCTCCATGTTGGGGAAGGAGAGGCACATGCAATTAAAGGTGAAGATGGCAAACCTTCAGATTTTTAAAACTGCCTGGGTGACTTGGCTTATTTAAAGGTAAAAATTTACAGGATGTATTTAACCTAAAACAGTTTATACCCATCTCTCTAGATACTGCTAATTTCCAGGGGTGACTTCTGTACAAATATCATTTGTGAATGCTTTAGCTCCATTCTGTACGGTTCCTTGCCAGCGTTTCCCTATTTTAGGATACTTGGCTTGCAGGGGGTCAGCCTGAATGGGTATGACTTCAGGAAGAGTTAGCAGGGTTGTAATAAATCCCCATGGCTTTTAAGAACTTAAAACTTCCAGTGAAATAGAGAAGAGAAAATATCCTAATTTTAAGAAGGGAGAATTCATGCTAGAGTGAGAAAGCATTTCCCCAAGCTTACTCTGCCTGGATTTTTAATTTCCAGTTATTTAACTGAAACACTGAAGTGCAAGGGGGCTCTTAGATAGGACCTGGGGAAGATGTTCTTATAATGGAGCCCATGTATCTACAAGTGACACAACTGAAAATCAAGTTGCCTAAATTAAAAGAGTAAAGTTTCCTTGAAAATAATGCAGTGATTTTTAAGATTTCTGTTACATTGTTTTAGAGAATGTTTTAGAAATATCATCTTTTTGACAAGGTCTCATTATACTGAATTTGCAGAAAATTATTTCTTGGATTTGTGTATAAATCTCACCTACACTTTCCCTCCTTCCCTGACTACAACTTAAAAAATCACAAAAATTTTCTGCAGTGAGCAGGTGGTTTACATCATTTTAACGAAAACATTTATGACATTGGCTTTGGATGGAAGTTGGAAAAACACGTAATTCACTGAAAAGTGCTCTTTTTAGTAATACTTGTATATTTTTGCAATTATGGCCACAGTTTCTGCATCTGGTGACAAGGCTTATTTAAGGTAGGTCACACAAAGAGTTTGATCTGCTGAGGAAAAATGCACCTTCAGTCTCTATTCAATCATTTCCTCTTCAACTCTGCTGATAAATGGAACCCAATGTACATGTTACAGAATCCAAGAACAAAGAACTCAGAGGGGTGCAAATGGAATTAAGATGAGCATTTTGGCAGAGAATTATGGTACTTACTGATTGAGGAAGGCAAAGAGGTACCTCATCACTATAAGGACCGACCTGGGCAAGGTCAGGAGTTTGCGGATGTGAAGCGCCCTCTCATAGAGATTATCTATTCCTATAGACAGAAGAGCACATGATTAGGATGCTTTCACTGGCCACATTTAAAGCAGAACACTCTAGCACCCAAGTTTCAGGTACATATCTGAACATAAGCAATACTTTGCCTTTGGGTGAGATGCAGTCGTAACCAATAAAGCAAATAAGTGATCAGCTAGGGTGTAGCACCATTTCCGAGGGTGTCTCCTCTGACCCATCACTGTTTTCTGATTTCCATGGTCTTGGCCTTTAGCAACTTAGTCTTCTGAATTTAAAAATCATTTTTCACTTGCTGCTATTTCTACAGTTTGCATCTGATATGGTTTAAACTCCTTTTTGCTGCATGTTAACTCAGGTAACTTTTTTGGGACATGACACCTCTCCCTCTCCATGATTCATAAATTCATCATATATTTGTCTTTTACTGTTATTCAGGCAATGTGCCAGGTTTTGAATCTCCTCTTCCTCAAAACTATGCGAATATTTTATTCATATGACCTTTACCTTGTATTATAGTATTTCATCAAATTTTAAAAATACGTATTTTAGGAGAGCCTACTAGATTTCAAGCACTAAGTTAGGCATTAGAAATACATTAGTGATATGATTCCTGCTCTCACAGAACTTTTGCCGTGGTGTTTATAGTTATATATTTCCTTATCCTGTTTTCCCTGTGGGATGGTGAGCTCCCTGAACAGAAGGTGACCTTGGACTTCCTAGTATTATTTTACCTCTTTATTAGGAATATAAATTGTCCAAAGCTTCTCAATACTAAAGTGTTGTGAATAACAGCAGAAAAGTTAGTGCTAATAATCTCTGTATACTGCTCTACATTTTACAATGCATTTTTACATTTGTTATCTAATTTAATGCAAAAAAACAATACACTGGGCAGGCCAGGCACTAGCATCGCCATTCAATGGATTAGCAAAATGAGCACTGGGTAAGTGGCTTACCCAAGGTCAGCTGGCTAGAAAGGTGGAACTAGAATTAGAAACTGTTTTCTATTTCATAAGTCTGGCTATCTTTCTTGGATTTCAGAGTACCTTTATAAAGTATAACTTTTTAAAAAAATTATTTATTTTTGGCTGCGTTGGGTCTTCATTGCTGCACGCAGGCTTTCTCTAGTTGCGGCAAGCTGGGGCTACTCTTTGTTGCGGTGCACAGGCTTCTCATTGCAGTGGCTCCTCTTGTTGTGGAGCACAGGCTCTAGGCGCACAGGCTTCAGCAGTTGTGGCTCCCGGGGTCTAGAGCGCAGGCTCAGTAGTTGTGGCGCACGGGCTTAGTTGCTCCGCGGCATGTGGGATCTGCCTGGACCCGGGATTGAACCTGTGTCCCCTGCACTGGCAGGTGGATTCTTAACCACTGTGCCACCAGGGAAGTCCCTATAAAGTATAACTTTGAAGATATCCAATAAGCATACATTTGAGAAAAATATTTCAGAGACTATTTCAAAAACATTTTGAAGCTTACTATGATTTCATGTTACTACACTGTTCTTAATTGCTCTTGAGATAATCATATATCCTACTTGAAAATCTCAGGCCTTAGCTTCTACTACTACAGCCTATTGATTCTCCTCCCACTTCTCAGGTTTTTGGACCCTCTCCCATCCATGAATGTGTTTATCCTTTAAGGATCTCTACTTGGTTCTCTTCCATGGCAACCTCATCCAGTCTCAAGGTTAGGACCATCACGTCTATGAAGATGGTATCTTTGCTTCATTTTTCTCCCTTGTCTGGGACATAAGCCCTGTTGTTTTTACCACTGGATATCTCACTGCTAACTTCCTAACTGAAGTCTTTAGTGTTTCTAACTTGGACCATCATAATACTCTCCTAACCTCAAGTTTCCCTTTCTAATTCCTCTTAAACCAGCAGTTCTTAACCTTGACTTGGAATCACTTGGGAAGATTTTATTAAAAGGCTGATGCCTGAGATTCATTTATGCGGCCAAGGTTGAGAACCACTCATGCCAAGCCTCGTTTCCCTGGAATCTTGAGTGCTGACTCCAGCTGCTTTCCACTTATTATCAAACCACCATGTTAATAAGGTATTTTATTTTTTCATTTATTTTCCACAGGTGAAAAGATGGGGAAAAAATATTAGGAATATTCTCACTTAACCACTGAGGAGTTTGCAAAACAACAAATAGTTTATCCGGATTCTGGGGAAAAATCACTTTCATTCCCAACTTTGAGTATGCTGTAGCTGGAACTGTAGCTAACGCCTTTGAGAACACGGATTTCAGAAACTCTCAAAAAGAATGTAAGTCAATACTCTATGACATAAATCACAGTAAGATCCTTTCTGATCCACCTCCTAGAGAAATGGAAATAAAAACAAAAATAAACAAATGGGACCGAATGAAACTTAAAAGCTTCTGCACAGCAAAGGAAACCATAAACAAGATGAAAAGTCATTCATCATCAACTTGCTGAGTGAATTTGAATAGGTTCAGTCACCTGTCCATGCCTGTTTGTTCTCCTTTGCTAATTTTGGGAAACAATACTCATTCTCCGCAGGTTTTATGGGTATAACAACACAGACCAAAAAGGAAAAGTTGGCAAATTAGAAATGCTAGGGTCATAGAGCTTAACACCAAACTCATGATGCAGCCTTTTCTGCACATTCATCTGTTGCTATTGGAGGCGGAGGGAGGACAGGGTAGCAAAGCTTTCATGTCTTCAAGTTCCCTTTCCTCTCCCACCAAGTCTATATTTAATCTGGTCGAGAAGGAAAAATAACTATCAGAGGACACAGGGAGGGAGAAGGGCAAGCTGGGACAAAGTGAAAGCATGGGCATGGACATATACACTCTACCAAATGTAAAATAGCTAGTGGGAAGCAGCTGCATAGCACAGGGAGATCAGCTCGGTCCTTTGTGACCACCTAGAGGGGTGGGATAGGGAGGGTGGGAGGGAGACGCAAGAGGGAGGACATATGGGGATATATGTATATGTAGAGCTGATTCACTTTGTTATACAGCAGAAACTAACACAACATTGTAAAGAAATTATACTCCAATAAAGATGTTAAAAAAAAGCATAAAAAAAAGAAGAATGTAAGTCAAACACAAGGACCTACTGTAGAGCATAGGGAACTATATTCAATATCTTGTAATAAACCATAATGGAAAAGAATCTGAAAAAAAAAATAACCGAATCACTTTGTTGTACACCTGAAACTAACGCAATATTGTAAATCAACTATACTTCGCTAAAAAATAAAAAAAGAGAAAAAAGAATGTAAGTCAAACATTATCATCCAATGAACATTTTTGTAACACAAGTTTTCAACATAAACCTATAACTAATAATAGTGTAATTTCAGTAATATTGAAGTAAAACATTTATATTCTGCTTTTTTATTTGTAAAGTATTTCAAAATGGAAAAAATTACAATACTACGAACAAGTCAGTGTCACACCTATCAAGTATAAGCACTTTGTTTAATATACTTTCCAGACAATGGTCTTGATTTTTTTCTGAAAAAGGGGAATAAGAGACTTTAAAAGAAGTTGTTAAACAGGTGCATAAGTTTACTAAGGTCACAAGAGCTCAGTAATCAAGTTATCAACATTTCCACCTAATTCAGTCTCAAGAGTGTCAGTAGGACCAAAACATTTCCAGGGCAACTGGTTTATCTTTCATGACAACTTCATGGGACACTTGAAGAACCCACATTGTACAGAGAGGGAAGATGAAATACCTACAGATGATTTGCAAGGCATTGAGAGTTTGGTGGAGTGAATTTTGCATCTATAAATGCTATATAGGTTTAGGCATAGTTGGATTATTGTTTCATATCTGAAATTAACTGGTTAAAAGTTTATTAGCTAAGATAACTGACTTTTTAAAAAAGTATGACTGTTGTTGCTGCTTTAAGTTAAAGATAAAAAGATGATTTAGCATACTTGTGTATAGAAAGACTATCTCAAAAAACAAACGAAAACTCTCAAAGGCAAAATTATACAGATTATGACCCATTATTAAAAGTAAACATTGAGATTATCATCTATTCCTTTGGGCATTAAAAAAACTGTTTGCATAAATAATTTTATATCATACCTCAAGACAAACAATTACAATGTTTAATATATATCTGTAAATATTAAATTGTAAAAAGGAACTGTCCCATTAATGGGCCCCGTGATTGGCAATACCCTTTACTCTCTTCCAACCACATATAAAGTCATATAGGGGTTATGATTAAGAACAAAGTAGCAAGAAACTTTTACTATTGTTTACAGAAGATCTGGAGTGTTTCAAGAGTTAAGGCTACTGATTCTCCAACTAACCCTCAGTTTAAGGTTAAGGTCAACTATCAGGGAGAGGGTTTTAGCATCTTAAAGCTAGTTTTGGGGTCCTTGAGTTAAAGCACAAAAGGAAAGGAAAGAATGCAAAAGGAACCACTTAATGTAGTATTGATCTTTAATATTTGTCAATTTCCATAGGGGGCCTGTCATTTTTAGGCTAGAAGAGAATACAGGTATTACTTCCAAGAGGCTTCATCTTAATTCAAGATCCTATTGTTTCTATTTCTGAGTTCTAAACTCAGTTCCCCTGCTCCTTAAAGTCAGTCATTTTTTTTTTACTTAAAAAGAATTGGGGAACAGATATTTACATACCAATTTCATAGTAGCATTATTCATAACAACCAAGAGGTGGAAATAACCCAAATGTCCATTGATGGATGAGTGGATAAACAAAATGTGGTATGTACACACAATGAAATATTATTCAGCCTTATAAAGGAAGGAAATTCTAATATATGCTACAACAAGGATAAACCTTGAAGATGCTATGCTAAGTGAAGTTAAGTCAGACACAAAAAGCCATACATAAATACTGTATAATTCCACTTATGTGAGGTACCTAGAGTAGTCAAATTCCTAGAGACAGAAAGTAGAATGGTGGTTGTCAGAAGCTAGAGGGAGGGAGGAGTTTAATGGGTAGAGTCTCAGTACAGCATGATAAGAAAAATTCTGGAGACAGATGGTGGTAACAGTTGCAAAACAATGTGAATGTATTTAATGCCACTGAACTGTACATTTAAAAATGATTAAAATGGTAAATTTTACATTATGTCTATTTTACTGCAATAAAAAAAAGAGTGGCATAGGGGTGCTCTGTGAGATGCAAAGGAAGATTTCAGGAGAGAAAAGCAACAGGAATATAAAAAAGTGACAACAAGGAGACTAAATAAAATTGTGTGAGGCAGGCATTCATAAATGAAAGCAAAACAGAATTGCTGGCATTCCTGAAGTACAAGCAAATCAATGTCTCCCAAAGGCCAGACCACGTTGGCTGTGAGTAGGACTCGGATGATACCTGGCTGGCTGCTTAACAGGCTTGCAGCATGCATCCTACAGGAATCGCACTCTTGTGCAAATGACTCACTAACTCTCCTGAGTCCAGTTAGCGGGTCAGAATTTATGGTTGCTACAGATACTCTGATTAACGTGCATTCCCCCCGGCTCTGAGTATGGCAATACATGGTCTTTCACAATTTTATGCTGCATGAAAAGATGGATCTTTTCTTCTCCTCAGAAAAGTCATCAGTGAGGAAAATCAGTATCTCATCTGGATTTCTTTTATGATGGCCTTTGTTTCCATGTTTCAGCATCTCATGTAATTAGGTAAAAGTGGCATTCATCCAACTTCGGTCACATGCTCAAAGCTCCCTAGGCTAATTTATGTTCTTTCCCTAGCATTGCAAGGTTCCCATATCAGGATGCCAACTTCACAGCATGGGGGTTTGACACATCTATGTAAACGTGTGTGGAAAATTCAGTACCAAACACAAGTGAATTCAGAAAACGGCAAAAAGTTCAAATGGCCACTCCTCTGAAAATATCAGTTCTTCTGTGGCACTATTTGTAAAAGTGTTTGTCAGAAAACAAGATAACACAAGATGCAAATTTATCCTTAAGTATAAAGACAGGGAAGGAAATTCCTTGATGGCCATATTTAGAAATGGCTTACGTAAGAGCGGGTACACAAATATTTCTGAGCTCCATAGCCCAACAAGCAGTAATCAAGGGGAATTTAACCGTTCCAGGGTATTTTTAGGTTCAGTGTTAGATTCTAATAATGTCAAGGTATCAATCAGTTGTGTGTAATAGTGTATGTGTGCGAATGAAAGGAAAAGAGAAAAACAGATGTTCTAGTACACTTGGATGGATCTTAGCTTAGCCTTGAGATGATTTACCAGCTGGTCTTCTAGCTAAGAAATGAACTGCTTGTAAATCTCTCTAATTAACCAATAATACATTTGGATTCTGTGAATTAAGCCATTGTGCTCTTTCCTAGTTAACTAGCAACACTGTAGATATAAACATATAAATAATGTCTCTCCTGCTGAACTGCCATACTGAAGTTAGTAAAGAAACTGAGTCTTAGCCTAGGAAACTCTACCTGTTCAGTCTATTAAACATTTTTAAGGAGAAAAGGAATCTTTGAGAAAATCATTATAAGGCATGAAACAGAAATTTATAGAGTTCAGAGAGAAAACTACCATGTATGGCAGTAAAGCCGAATTTTTAGCAACAAAAACATACACTGGAGAGCCAGGAAAAGAGTTCAAAAGATTTTTATATAAAACAATCAGATACGGGCAAACAAATTTATGTACCAAGAGGCTCATCGTGGTATTTTTGTATAATTGCAAAATAACTGTAAACAACCCAAATTTCTAAAACTAGGGGATTTGTTAAATAAAAACCATTATATGGACACTAAAAACTATGTTTTGAAAAACAGTGATGTGGGAAAATGTTAATAACATCATTAAATTTAAAAAGTTTAAAAAAGAGCAAATATGGGGCTTCCCTGGTGGCGCAGTGGTTGAGAGTCCGCCTGCCGATGCAGGGGACACGGGTTCGTGCCCTGGTCCGGGAAGATCCCACATGCCG